>NC_072478.1:82196811-82506584 GCF_027574615.1 Eptesicus fuscus | reverse complement strand
AATTTATCCAGTGATGACACCCTGAAGAGATTGCCTGTTAGTACCTGCTGCCACAATATCCAGTGCTTCCCTAGTTCCCAGCTCTCTGAGAATTGGTTATATAGCTTTTCCTTCAATTTTGTGTGACATCTCATCCTTCCAATACACTTTTTGTGCATGCTGTCATTAAAATCTAGTCTTCTTGACTCTGTTACATCCATGCCCTTCATTTGAGTTCTGTACTTACCAGCATCGTCATATTTGTGACCAATGCCACCCTGGCTGTTCATGCCACCCTGGCTGGGTGGCTCAGGTGGTTGGAGTGTTGACTAATACTCCAAAAGGTTGTGGGTTCAATTCCTGGTCAGGGCACATACCTATGTTGCAGGTTTGACCCCCAGTCTGGGTGCATACAGGAGGCAACGGATGGATGCCTCTCTCTCACATTGATGTTTCTCTCTCTTTGTTTCTTTGTAAAATCATTAAACAAACAAACATACATATCATTGGGTGAGGACTAAAAACAAAAACAAACCCAGACTTCTTCATTCCAATTATACATATTATTGCAATTTCATAACATAATTAAATAATAACTAAATCAATGAAATGCAAAGGCAAAATCAGTGTTTATTCTTGTGGAAAATGAATTATTTGCAGTTTTGATAAAAGTAAGCAGCTAAAAAATACTGTCATAAATTAGGTGTGGACGAGAGGATGATCATAAAATGGTACAAAAATAATAGAACTCTAGAGGGATTTTTAAAATAACATTGTTTTTCAAAGATTTTGAGTTCTTGCTTTCCTTCAAGCAAATCAAAGCTAGAAATCATAAAGACTTCCTAATGGGTGACTCCAAAATCGAAGGAAATGTTTTGACCCTATGAAAGGATTGGGAAACAAAGGAACATTTATATGTGTTAAGTTAAAATACTGAAGGCATATATTATTCATTATGATTTCTTTGTTTAACTATATTTTATCAATTTAATGAAGTGATCAAATAGAATAGGAAGTCTTTGTATACAGAAAACCAGAAGCAAATTTTTTGTGTATTTTATGTGCATTTACTCAAGTGTTAGTACTCAATAGTACTGGCCTGTCTTGAATTCAGGGACCCTTCCCATAATTCTTTGCCTCTCAAAAGACAGTTGTAAAATATCTGAGGGGTCATCTAGCTCACATCTTCTCTTACTTGTGTGAAAATTGAGGCCCCAGGAGGGGAAGTGACTGTGCTGAGTCATCCAGTGGCTGATGGCAGAGCTGAGGCTCTGACCCAGGTCTCCTTACTCTGTGAGCTCATCCTGCAGCACAGAAGTTTGGTCCAAAGGATTTTATTCGTTTATTTATTCTTTTGTGGACACAGTTTTACCACAAAAAGGAGCTATTATAACAAGACAATATGCAGTAATTGATCAGGTCATTTTGGAAATAGTATCCACCAGAAACATAAAAAGAAGCTCATTATTCAGAAGTAAAGTAAATGGGAACAAATTACCCTGGGAACATTGAATAACTCCTTTACAAGCATTTTAAGTATCTGAATACTGATGCTGGGCCATGCTATCCCTGGTCTGCTTTATCCTGTGTCACACAGGTTCCCACATCCCCAAATCATGTTAGCTGATGCAATTTTATAAATGAGAAAGAGAGCTACATTTTTCAGTTAATGACCAGCCCAGCTAAGCTTTTCCCCTGATTTTTCAGAAATAAAGATGTGAGCACAGAGGTTAATGGCCAATCAAGTAAAAAAAAAGGCTGGTCTGCTTTTCACTGACTGATTTTTTTTGGCCAGAATTAACCATATGAATGATGGTTTGGTGTTGGGTGGTCAAGGCCAAAGAGAGCATATTACTATCCATTGTAGAAGCCATGCTGGCCTCAGTGCTCCCCTTCAGTCTTCCCTTTCCTCCCCCTCCTATAAGGATAGTTGCCATATTCATGTAATTAATGACTGCCATATTTTGGCAATTGGTCTTCCTTATTTTCTCTGTAGTTAATTAATGAGTTTTTCATTGAAAATCATGTCAATGACAAAACTGCATGTTAACTGAACCAAACAAGTAGTCTGATATTCATCAGTAAGAGTGTGACAAGCTAGAGTTCCATTGTGTCATTTATTGAGCACTTACCATATGCAGCCCTGTATACTAATAAGAGCATGAGACTAATTGATTCACTTCTTCTAGAAATACCCCACAAACCTGTTGTCAGGAAAAATATTTGGGCTAGATCAGCTACATTTATAAAGTAACTGCAGTTATACTTCCTCTATTCTTTGGACCCATTTCCCTTTCGGTGGAATGGAAGGGTTAGGCAAGCTCTTCTCTAAAGGACTTTCTCTCCTTGACTTTGTGAAAAAGGCTGCACTCTGCACTCCAGTGTCTGGGTCTGAGTCCTTTCTCTGACACTCACTCACTGAATGACTTTCCATAAGTCCCTTTCTTGGTATCAGTTTTCTCATCTGTTAAATGGGAATAATAATATGGTCAATCTCACTGTGCTGGTAAGGATAAATGGGATAATGCATGTGTTTGGGACAGTGCTGGTTATGTAATAAGCACCCTAGAAATCCTATCTAATAAAAGAGTAATATGCAAATTAACCATCACTCTGCTACACCCACAAACCATGCCCACCAGCCAATCAGGAGCAAGTATGCAAATTAAACCCAACCAAGATGGCTGTGGCCACGGAGCCAGCAGGAGGGAGGCTTGGGTTTCCCCTGGCGATGGAGGAAGCCAAGCTTTCCACACACCCTGGTGGGCCCAGGCCTCCACTCAAGGCTACAAAGTTTCAATTATAGAAGATAAATAAATCCCAACAAAAATGGCGGCAGCCACAGAGCTGGAGAGAGCAGGAGGCTAGGGTTGCCCTCGGCAATGGAGGAAGCCAAGCTTCTGCAGCCCTGGCCTGTCTTGGCCTCTGCTTAAGGCTACAAAGTTTCAATTGTAGAAGATAAATAAATCCCAGATACCAGGGCCTCCACTTGGGTCGCTGGGGGCGTGGCTGGCCTGAAAATCACCACAGGCCCCTTGCCCAGGCTGCCCCACACCCCAAGGGAACCCCCACCCTGATCTGGGACACCCTTCAGGACAAACCAGCTGGCCCCCACCCATGCACCAGGCCTCTATCCTATCTAATAAAAGATTAATATGCAGATTGACCATCACTCCAACACACAATATGGCTGCCCCCATGTGGACACAAGAGGCCACCACAAGATGGCCAGCAGGGAAGGGCAGTTGGAAGGGACCAGGCCTGCAAGGGAGGGTAGTTGTGGGTGATCAGGCCAGCAGGGGAGGGCAGTTGGGAGGGACCAGGTCTGCAAGAGAGGGCAGTTGGGGGCAATCAAGCCTGCAGGGGAGCAGTTAGGCATCAATCAGGTTGGCAGGGGAGTGTTTAGGGGGTGATGAGGCTGGCAGGCAGAAGCGGTTAGGGGCAATCAGGAAGGCAGGCAGGCAAGCAGTTGGGAGCCAGCAGTCCTGGATTGTGAGAGGGATGTCCGTATCGGGCCTAAATGGGCAGTCAGACATCCCTCAAGATTCCCAGATTGGAGAGGTGCAGGCTGGGTTGAGGGACAACCCCTCCCCCCCCCCCCCCGGTGCATGAATTTAGTGCACCGGGCCTCTAGTGTTAACTAATAATACTTAAACACTAAAGTAAATGTAGTTTCTTGAAAGGAGACCATTGGGCCACTGAGAAGGATCCCAGGCTGCTGGTCCCAGCTCTGCAGTTAGCTAACTCTGACACTGAGCAAGTCAGTATTACATCTAGTGAGGCCTTGGGTTCTGTGTCTGTATCTAAGAGGTTGGATGGGCATTCTCAACAATTACTAATTTATAACTTTCCTAGAGGAGAGATTTGAGTGCCTCTGGCCATGCTGAAGTGTATGTTTCTGCTTAGGTTAACTAACCCCACATCTAGCATGTGTATTAAAGTGAACAAATCTATCACAGTATCCAAGATGGAGCATTTTAAAGTCCATTATAGACAATAGAACACGTTTTATATTTCTATAGAGAAAAACATTTCCTTAGGCGGGAAAAGTGTGGGGAAAATATTTGTGCCATCCTCTCCTTTTTTCCTCCACCCCCTTTTTCCTCTCCCCTTACCCTTTTCCTCCCCCTCCTCCTCTTCTTCCCTCCTGCCTTACCCCTCCCCCTCCTGCTGAGCAGTGAGTGAGTTGGAGAGAAGGGACTGGGCCTAGGGCTCTGCATTCTCTCAGTCCGGAGTAGCCTCGCCGCTGCACACATGTGCTGAATAGCTTGCCTGATTCAGAGGCCTGTGCTGTCCCCCTCCCTGCCCTGGCTGGGTGGGAGGGTTTCATCCAGAGAGAAAGGTTAGTGGTTGCAAATCCAAGCTGTATTCTTATTCAACTCCATCAGTAAAAGCTGGCATTTGGATCTCAGGTTATCTCATTTTCAATGATATATTTCTCAATAAGGTCTGAACCCAGAGGGGAAAGCTAGCTGTGTTTTATGTGGCCCCCCCCCCCCCCCCAGAGTCTCAATAAATACCATGGGGTCTATTTAAATTGCTTAGAAGAAAAATGCTCAGCCCAGGATGGCTCGTGAACACTGGGATGCAACTTCCTGGCCATGCCAAACCACAAGGATGCAAAGAGTTCAAGGACCTATAAACAGATTTTCCTGGTTTGAAGGTGGGAGTCTTCAGACTCCAGCTGCCTGGCCACTGCCCTCTGAGCCAAACCTCTCTGGTTGAGGACTTTTTCTCCGCAGTTCCACCCTGCCTCAGCTAAAAGGTTCTCTGTCCCAGCACTGAAATCCTGAGGAACCATCCCTCTTGTTCTTATTTAAACATTCTAGCCCAGAAATAACTTGCAGGATGAAAGGGGGGACTTATGTAAGCTCTGCTTGGGCTGATTTCCCAGGGTACAAGCACTTTCTATGTGCTCTTTTTCAGCCTTCTTCCTCTACAGCACTAACCAGGAAAACACTCTCTCCTTCTTGACCTCATAGTAGCTGTTTGAACATCCCAGAGTCTTCAGCAGCTGACATGATTGCACACATCATTGTCAGAGTATTTATGTCTGTGTCCTTCCACTCTTTCTGCCACCTTTGCCACTGAGTCACAATAGATTTGAATTTTCTCTTAAGGAACTATTAAGTTGTCCAGATGATAAAAGTAAAACCAGCATTTGTTTACCTAACCACATCCAAATCACCTTGTGATGCCTTTTCGTGGGTGATGCACTGGATGGTGGAATTTAGGTTTCTTCTGATTCATGTGTATGATGGTAATGAAGACATACATCTTTGAACCACAGTTGACAGGCTTTGCCAGGCATTCATTGATTCTGCAAATTGTTTCTTTTCCAGATTGTAAAAGGAACTGATAAGCCATTTCCTCTAATCACCAGGCACTTCAGGCAAAGTTGGGATGGCTTTGGTATTGATCCACTTCTTTCACTTTCTGCCTTCACTCCAGCCCTAGGCAAGGCAGAATTTTCTTTAAAACAATTTGAAACACTCCAAGTAATTCTGGTGAGGTGCAAAGAAGTGCAGTTCTTCCCCGAGGGTTTTATTTTTCATAACATTTGGGCTTTCGCTTTAGCTCTAGAAAAGAATGATTAGATGTGGAAGGTCACCTATCTTTTGTTTTAAAATTGGGAGATCACAACCTACTTTCAGGTAATTATACTGTACTAGAGGCCCGGTGCATGAAATTCGTGCACGGGGGTGGGGGTGGGGGGGGGGGGGTGTCCCTCAGCCCAGCCTGCACCCTCTCCAATCTGGGACCACTCAAGGGATGTCCAACTGCCTGTTTAGGGCCGACCCCGGTAGGATCGGGCCTAAACGGGCAGTTGGACATCCCTCTCACAATCCAGGACTGCTGGCTCCCAACTGCTCGCATGCCTGCCTTCCTGATTGCCCCTAATCGCTTCTGCCTGCCAGCCTCATCACCCCCTAACCACTCCCCTGCCAGCCTGATTGATGCCTAACTGCTCCCCTGCCAGCCTGTTTGCCCCTAACCGCCCTCCCCTGCAGGCCCGGTCACCCCCAACTGCCCTCCCTTGCAGGCCTGGTCCCTCCCAACTGCCCTCCCCTGCTGGCCATCTTGTGGTGGTCATCTTGTGTCCACATGGGGGCAGCCATCTTTGACCACATGGGGCAGCCATCTTGTGTGTTGGAGTGATGGTCAATTTGCATATTTACTCTTTTATTAGATAGGATAATAAATTTGCCATTGGGGCACATAGGAATAAAGTCCGAGTAGAGAAATGTCTCAGTTGTTTTATAGTTAAATAGTATTCTAACATTGATCCTAAAATATTTTTAAAAATCACTGCAGATGAATCATGATTCTAAATTCGCTTCTTCCCCTGAAACTGGATTGAGACTGCCTTTTTAGGATAGTTAACACATGTGCAGCTGAGCAGAATACTGCCTGAAAAACCTTGTCTAGACTGAATCAGGGTCTGACCAAAGACCTCCAAGGTACAGAGGGAAGAGGGAAGGCCCTGTGCAGCTTTCATGGGCTCTGAAGTGATTTGGTTACAGAAGACCAGTGCCCTGGAAGGTAAATGTCTAGGATATTTTGAATTAAAAGAACAACTAACAGTTTGTTTCTTTTATTTGTTCATTTGTTGCCTTTTAATTTATAACAAACAAACTCATAGACACAGCAGAGAAGAAGGGTGAGGGGATGATGAAGAGGGTAAAAGGGGGCAAATATAGGTGATGGAAGGAGACTAGACTTTGAGTGGTAAGCAATATGTAGATGATGTATTATCAAGTTGTACATCTGGAACTCATATAATGTTATTAACCAATTTTACACTAATACATTAAAAACAATTAAATTTACAAAGGGTAATACAAGTGCTAATGTGTTCACTACTCAAAATGAACACTATTTAGCAATAGTTATTTCAAGATCTTTTTTATTTAAAGAAATAAACACACACCTCCTCTATTCCTGTCCTCAAACATATTTCCCTCTCTAACCCCTGAAGCAGCTCTCATCTTAAATATAGAGTATGTCTAATCCATGTCTTTACACTTTTACTGGGAGTGTGTATGTCTACCCATATCCATAAATGCTGTGTAGTAGTACCACACTCAACGTTTTTAAATTTAAATAAATGATATCAAAATGTAATTTGCTTTTTTCTCATTTAGTGGTGTTTTTAAGATCTGTCCATGCTAATATATGAAAGTATTCCTTGTTTATTATCAATATATCACAACTTATTAATACCTACTCTCTTAACAGGTGAATATTTGAGTCATTTCCAATTTCTTGTCATTAAACACAATGCTGCCATGAACATTCCTTGGCATGTCTCTCTGTTGAATGTGTGTAAAAGCTTCACTAGGAAAAAAAAATTAACTCTCATTGATAACCGATGCCATTTACAATTGCTTCTCAGGACACTACCTATTTTTCTAAAACATTTGATTTTATTTCTTTAGTTGTTTAAAAGTTTATTTGTAATAATGAAAATAGAAATGAAAATAAACATTTTCTTTACATCTCCAAAAAAAAAAAAAAAAAGCTTCACTAGGATATAAAACCAGAAGTGAAACTGAGGGCCATATGGTAATGGCATTTTCACCTATACTTAGTATCACCAAGTCATTTTTCTTTCTTTTTAAAAAAAATATATTTGTATTGATTTATTGATTTCAGAGAGGATAGGAGAGGGAGAGAGAAATAGAAACATCTATGATGAGAGAGAATCATTGATCGGCTACCTCCTGCACACCCCCTACTGGGGATCAAAACTGCAACCCGGCATGTGCCCTGACCGGAATCGAACCATGACCGCCTGGCTCAGTGGTTGAGCGTCAACCTATGAGCCAGGCCAGCTGGGCACCAAGTCATTTTTCAATGTAATTGTACCAACTTGCACTCCTGTCATTAGTGATTATGAGCTCTCTTTCCCCACCAGCACTTAATATTAGCAAACTTCTTAAAATCTGTCAATTTCATGGCTGTAAAATGTCGTGTTTTTTTTTTTTTTAATTCTTTATTGTTTAAAGTATTACATATAGTATTACATATGTCTCCTTTTTCCCCCCATTGACTTCTTCCCGGCCACCCCCATCCCCCAGCACATGCCCTCATCCCCCTCATGTATGAGTCCATTGATTATGCTAATATACATGCATACAAGTCCTTTGGTTGATCTCTTATTCACCCCCTCCTTCCCCTGCCTTCCCTTTGAAGTTTGACTGTCTGTTCCATGCTCCTCTGTCTCTGGATCTATTTTTGTTCATCATTTTATGTTGTTCATTATATTCCACAAATGAGTGAGATCATGTGATATTTATCTTTCTCCAACTGGCTTATTTCACTTAGCATAATGCTCTCCAGGTCCATCCATGCTGTTGTGAATGATAAGAGTTCCTTCTTTTTTTACAGCAGTGTAGTATTCCATTGTTTAGATGTACCACAGTTTTTTAATCCACTCATCTGCTGATGGGCACTTAGGCTGTTTCCAAATCTTAGTTATGGTAAATTGTGCTGCTATAAACATAGGGATGTGTATGTACTTTCTGATTGGTATTTCTGATTTCTTGGGATATATTCCTAGAAGTAGAATTACTGGGTCAAATCGGAGTGCCATTTTTAATTTTTGAAGAAACTCATACTGTTTTCCACAGTCTACATTCCCACCAGCAGTGCACGAGGGTTCCTTTTTCTCCACATCCTCGCCAGCACTTATCGTTTGTTGATTTGTTGATGATAGCCAGTCTGACAGGTGTGAGATGGTATCTCATTATCATTTTGATTTGCATCTCTCGGATGATTAGTGACTTTAAGCATGTTTTCATATGTCTCTTGGCCTTCTGTATGTCCTCTTTTGAAAAGTGGCTAAGTCCTTTATCCATTTTTTTCTTTTGGATTGTTTATCTTCCTTTTGTTAAGATGTATGAGTTCCCTATAAATTTTGAAGGTTGTCATCTGTTTTTTTAATTCCCTAAATATAGTAAGATTGATCATTTCTTCATATGCTTAATGGACATTAAGATTTTTACTCCTGTAAAATTTCTGCTTATATCTTCTGCCTGTTATTCTGTATGGTTATTTGTCTTTTTCTTATTGATTTGTAGGACTTCCTTGCATAGGCTGCTTATTAATCCTTTTTTAAATTGTTGACACTGTTACAGATGTCCCCCCCTTTTGCCTGCCTCCACGCAGCCCCCAACCCCCCTTCCCTCTGGTCATTATCACACTGTTGTCTGTGTCTATGGGTTATGCATATATGTTCTTTGGCTAATCCCTTCACCTTCTTTCATCCAGCATCCCCCACCTCCCCAACAGCTGTCAGTCTGTTCCATGTACCCATGCCTCCATTTCTATTTTGTTCATCAGTTTATTTTGTTCATTAGATTCCACATGTAAGTGAGATCATATGGTATTTGTCTTTCCCTGTATGGATTATTTCGCTTAGCATAATGCTCTCCAGGTCCATCATGCTGTCACTAAAAATAAGATTTCCTTCTTTTTATGGCCAGTAGTATTCCATTGTATAAATGTACCACAGCTTTTTATCCAGTCATCTACTGATGGGCACTTGGGCTGTTTCCAGATCTTGACTACTGTAAATAACACTGCAATGAACATAGGGTGCATATATTCTTTCATATTGGTGTTTCAGGATTCTTAGGATATATTCCCAGAAGTGGGATCACTGTGTCAAAATGCGGTTCCATTTTTAATTTTTTGTAGAAACGCCATATTGTTTTCCACAGTGAGTGGACCATTCTGCATTCCCACCAACAGTGCACAAGGGTTCCCTTTTCTCCATATCCTCGCTAGCACTTGTTGTTTGTGGAGTTATTGATGATAGCCATTCTGGCAGGTGTGAGGTGATACCTTATTGTGGTTTTAATTTGTATCTCTCTGATGATTAGTGATGTGGCGCATTTTTTCATGTCTATTGGCCATTAATCCTTTTTTTAAAAACATATGTTGTTCTAGAAGCTGCACTATGCCTTGACAATTAAGAATTGGAGATTCACAAACTCAGGCACTTTTTGGAGCCTCAAAGGTTAATCTAAAAAAAAATATGGAAGAGTGATATTAAGTAGTCTTTTGGTCTGGTCATGGGGCACTGACGAAGACCAATAGATTATGGGGCAAAAGGGAGTTTTGATGAAAAGGCTTAGGAAGACAATTGTCATGATCGCAGGAGTACATTTTTTATGACCTAATTAGAATTTTAACACTGTTACCACTACAGGCATTTCTAAGCCATGCTCTTGAGACTTGCTCAAGCTTTACAACCAGATGATGATAAGCTATTTTCAATATAGCAGGTCCTTAATTAACATTCTTTCATTCAGTGTTGTTTTGTTATAATTTTGATGAGATGCTATAGGAACTTAACTCTTGTCTATGTTAATTAACCTGTGGTAAAATTGTTTTGCTTTATGTCATTTCACTTAAAGTTGCAGCACCTATTGACTATGTTAAGTGAGGTTTACTGTATTTATTTTGGTAGCTTTTCCTTAAGAGAAGGGAGGCTACCTGTTGGTGTGTAACAGTGTCTACCATAAATGATATTTCACCTGAAAGTTGCTGCTGCATAATGAGAATGCTGGATTTCCCTAGCAATGGTGTCATTGGATTGATTATCAGAAGTGTCATTTTATGTAAATTGCATTTCTAGGAATTTTCTATGGTCTTTTTTTATTGGTGGTGTTAGCATAGGTACTAGGTAGTAATAAAAGAGAAGGGAGCAAAGGGAATCAGACATTAAGAAGTCTAATCAACTAAGGAGCTGAATTGGACAATAAACCTGATTAATTCTAGAAGTTATAGCTTTAGACACCCCAAGGGATTGCATCATTGCCCTGCCAAGGAGATTAACACCTTTTACCTCTTTGCCCCCATCCATCCAGAACTGGCTTTTAAATCTACCCTGGGTACAACAAGCCATTATCCGGGACTACTGAGGAAGGAATCTATACTTATAAAAGGGTAATATGCTAATTAGACCAGGTCAACCGGACATCCGACTTCCTTCTGGACAGTTAAGGGGCGACCAGGCTGTCAGGGGACCAGTTAGGAGGTGATCAGACCGGCAAGCAGAGGCAGTTAGGGGCGATCAGGCAGGCAGGTAGAGTGGTTAGGGGTGATCAGGCAGGCAGGTAGGCGAGCAGTTAGGAGCCAGCGGTCCTGTATTCCAAGGGGGATGTCCGACTGCCAGCAGTCGGACATCCCCCAAGGGGTCCCAGGTTGGAGAGGGTGCAGGCCGGGCTGAGGGACCTTCCCCTGTGCACAAATTTCATGCACCAGACCTCTAGTAAAACAATAAAGAGGAAATTCCTCTGTTGGGTACATGCCCAGTAGGAACTAAGATAGTGACCATAAAGGGGAGGAACTGAGCCTGGGAAAAGGATGGAATTGGATAAGGGACACAGAAACTAGGAAGACCTAAGAAATGGATTAGTTAGGGGGAGAACCCAACACAAACCTGTGAAAGATTGAGAAATTATCTCATTAGTTTGAGAGAGTACCTGGTCCTTCCCAAACCCAAGATAATATAATCTAAGTCTAACAAAGGTCTTTCTCTCCTCCTCTCGCTCTTGCTATCTCTCTTTCTGGCCCTGTAACATGCATTTGTTCTTGGGATTGCAGATTCTCTCTTCATGCAACCATGTGGCCCTACTAGCTACCTGTGGCCCAGCAATAGCACAGACTCTAAGCACAGGCTCCAATCCTGAGTCTGAGTACAGCAATGCAGCACCAGCCAGAGCACAGTCGAGAATAGAGACTATGCTAGCTGGACAGGGGCAGAGGCTAAATTGGACTAAGCTTTGGCATGACAGAATTTTTGGACACTGGCCTTTCTTCTGGGCTTGATGAAGGCAAGGCCAGACTTTTTCCACCACAGGGATGTTGGAGATGAGACACAGAGAACCTGGGGGCAATCATTTATTTCAATCCCAATAAATCTTAACACAACATCTCAACCTCCCATGCATGAGTGTCCAGAAATGCTTTTCTCCCAGCTCCATGAAAGGACCCCATTTCTACTGGCAACAGAAGCTGGGCAAAAGGGAGATAGAGATAGGAAGGTTCCACTTTCTTACCAAATCCAGAGAAAGAAATGGCTCAGAAATTAGGTGGTTCTTCTGGACCTGCCCACAGCTCTAAATCTTTCCCCATTCCCAATGAGCTGAGGGAATCACTGAACTAATTGTGGAAACTTATACCAGCTGACCTTCCAACTTAAACATTGAGGAGAATAGACTAACATAGTTTAGGTATATGATGAAGATTCATACAGAATCTGCCCACCTATTTTAGATTTACTTACAGGATCAAATCAATCTCTTCATGTTCAAGGATGGATAAACAACAGAATCCATTAAAAATTCTGCAAAAGAAACATAGATAACATTGAACTAAAAACAACAGAATCCATTGAAATAAAAAAATAGAGAAAGAACATCCATCTGAAAATAATACTATATTAATACAACAATAAAGTTCAGATAATAACTTCTCTGTGCTCCACAATAAGATTCAATAAAACATAGTCTCAGAGACAAAGCAGAAAGATAAGATGATAGTCTCAGACTAAAAAATAAAAAGAACTAGGTAGGTAGTGAAAAAATATGGAGAAAGTTATTACTATATATAAAATTTTTTATTACATTGTAGTCAATAAAAAGTAGAGTCACTACTGTGGAAAACTGAATTACTGATGTAAAGGAAATGATTTGAATCAGTCTTCTAGATTGAAAAGACCTATGAAAATGAGAGAAGCATGTAAAATTTAAATAAAAATTAGGCACAATAAAAAAATACTTTCCTGAGATGAAGACCTAAATTTGCAGGTCAAAGGTATTTATCATGTAGCAATCAAAATTGTTATAATGAGATTGGCACTTATTCTAGTTAAATAATTGAATTTCAAGAGGAAAGACAATTTCCTACAGTAAGGCAGAGAGGTTTGGTTTCTAGAGGGAAAAGGATTACTTATAAAGGGGGGGAAATCAGTTTGCCTTTTATAGAACAAAAAAATTCCACAAGAAAAAGTAAAATATTTAATAAATTTAAATAACAATAAAACAAACCCACAAATTTCTGAAGATAAATGTCTTCAGGACCAAAAAGGCTGAGTCAAAAGAAAGAGTAAATTATTTAAAAAAGGGTTTTAAGATTAATGCCATCTCAGTATAGAATTGTTCATGTGACTATTTTAAACATTATTATAAAGCAGCATGAAAATTTAATAATTCTTAAAAAACAAAATATATAAAAATAAAAATAAATTTGCAATAATAAATTTTTATGTCAAAAGCCCCAGAATATAAAAAGAATAGAAGAAGGACATTGGG
Source organism: Eptesicus fuscus (assembly GCF_027574615.1). Classification (NCBI taxonomy): domain Eukaryota; kingdom Metazoa; phylum Chordata; class Mammalia; order Chiroptera; family Vespertilionidae; genus Eptesicus; species Eptesicus fuscus. The sequence goes on along the minus strand of NC_072478.1, from coordinate 82,493,280 downwards.
GTAGTTAGAGCAATAGCTTAGATTTTTGAATTTGTATGAGGCAATACAATGCATAAGGTTTCATTCATAATGTTGATAACGTCACTTTTTTAAAAAAAAATGTTAAGTGTAACAACCAGGAAGTTTTACTTTATATTTATTTATTTATTTATTTATTTAAAGTATAGTTGTCATACAAAATTATATTAGTTCATCTATACAACACAGTGATTCGACATTCCACCTCACATCAATCAGAATGGCTATTTTCAAAAAGTCAACAAATAGCAGGTGTTGGCAAGGTTATGGAGAAAAGGGAACCCTCGTGCACTGTCGGTGACTCTAATTGGTGCAGCCAATTTTTTAGATTCCTCAAAAAATTAAAAATACTGAGAGCATTAAGCCACACTTTATAGTAGTTTATGGTTAACATCTCCATGAGAAGATATGCAACAAATTAATATGCAAACTGGATATATGCACAGGAAGTCACAAGCAACTAAGAAAAACCATTTGGTCTTGACAAGCAAACACAATATAAGTAGCAACATATTTCTAGTGCTCTTTTCTGAACTGAGATGAATTTAAGGCTCATAAATTTACTCGGCTTGCCCTAAGATTTCAATGAGTTTATATTCCCTCTGCAGTTAAAACCTGTCAAACATCTGGCTTTGAATTTTATTTATTCAGGATTTCTTTACTAATAAAATTACCCTATCAGTGTCATGGCCGAAATTTCATTTAGATCTTGATAATCATAATAACTCTAGAAGGGGTAATAAGTGAATACTCAAGTGAAATAAATTTTAACTAACAGATCCTACATTAATGAAGACACCATACCCTTGGTTCCATGCCCGTTAACAATAGTATATTCAAAGTATTTTGTTACATAAGAAAGCTCTGAATGTGTCCTGTTTTGTTTTGTTTTCAAAGAGTGAGTGAACTTTATACTGTATTCCAAATAAATGTATCTCTGGTATAAGGGGAATTTTCTCAATTTCATAGAGAAAAAAAAAACAAGTAAAAGACAAAGGAGAGGGTTTTGGAAAGTTAACTTTTTTTGTATCACTGCTGAGTTTATAACCTTTGCTAGCAGTTCCAGATAAGATACTACAAAGATAGAATTTAAGGAGACAGACCTAAATTGGTGAAATATTAAAACAGTATACATGCCTTGTATCGGGGTGGACATGATGACCTCAAACTCCACTTCCTCTTCAACAACCTACTTTTTTCAGGCTCGATGTAGAGCAAGTCTACTTTTGACACATGAAAACACAATCTCTCTCCCCATATAGACCACAAAATATTTTAGAAAGATTAAATAAATAAGAAACTGAAAAGCAGTTTATATGCTTTTATTCCCTCATGTTTTTAAGTCTGTTTTTGGCAAATTTGTTCCAGTCATGAATAATGAAGCAAGGAAAACTTGATAATAGTGTAGCTGAAAATTGTAATAAATTTATTTATAATAACTATTCAAAGGGAATGGATTTTAATGTTTTAATTAATTTTTAATGTAATAGTTTGCTATTTCAACAATGAGCCTATCTTTGACCTAAGAACTTATTGATTGTAATCATCACTATTGCCTGCCTGAATATACCAGGCATGTATGACCATTACTGGTCTTTTCCTCATTACAGTTTATAATTTTATGTCATAGCAGCCATCAGTAAACATAGAGCCTTACTCAATGAATAATTTTCCTTTGTAACTATAAATCTGCTAATCATTAATATATTTGCTAATCATTATTTCTTACTATGGGCCCAATTTAACAAGGATCTTGAGTGTCAAACTAGAGTCGTTTTGCTTTTACCCTTTAAATAGTGGCGCGTAGAGCCGAAACCGGTTTGGCTCAGTGGATAGAGCGTCGGCCTGCGAACTCAAGGGTCCCAGGTTCGATTCCGGTCAAGGGCATGTACCTTGGTTGTGGGCACATCCCCAGTGGGGGGTGTGCAGGAGGCAGCTGATCGATGTTTCTCTCTCATCGATGTTTCTAGCTCTCTATCCCTCTCTCTTCCTCTCTGTAAAAAATCAATAAAATATAAATATAAATATAAATAAATAAATACATAGTGGAGCGTGTGGAGAGGAGGGAATAAAGGGTTGGAGCCAAGCCCATGTAGAAGAAGATAAACACAGTTGAAGGACTGGGATTCATGTCTATTGAGTGTCTACTATGTGCCAACCATTGCTAGTTGCTTTACATCATTATCTCATCTAATCCCCCCAGCATTTACATATGTGTATTTTTCTAATAAGGAAGTAAAGGTTTGGAGAAATTAAAATACTTGCCTATAGCTTGGCTGCTTTCCTGAAATTTGAATCCAGATTTTAAATCATAGCTCTTTCTACCACACTTCTGCTACCCAAACATAGGTATCATTGAAAATTACTCACAAACAATCTATAATAATAAAAGTGTAATATGCTAATTAGACCAGACAGCTGAACGACCTTCCAGACATCATTCCCGACACCCTTCTGAACAAAGCTGCCATGGCGGGGGCCGAGGCAGAGGCAGTTAGGGGCGATCAGGCAGGTAGGTGAGCAGTTAGGGGTGATCAGGCAGGCAGGCAAGTGGTTAGGGGTGATTAGGCAGGCAGGTAGAGGCAGTTAGGGGTGATCAGGCAGGCAGGCAGAGGGGTTAGGGGCTATCAGGCAGGCAGGCAGAGGAGTTAGGGGCGATCAGGCAGGCAGATGAATGGTTAGGGGTGATCAGGTAGGCCGACAGGCGAGCCAGTGGTCCCAGATTGTGAGAGGGATTTCCGACTGCCAGTTTAGGCCCAATCCCTGTGGGGCAGTTGGACATCCCCCAAGGGGTCCCAGATTGTGAGAGGGTGCAGGCCGGGCTGAGGGACCCCCCCTCCCCTACACGAATTTCATGCACCAGGCCTCTAGTCCTATATAATAAAAGCTTAATATGCTAAGTGTCCTGACCTTCCGACCGTTTAACCAGTGGCTATGACGTGCACTGACCACCAGGGAGCAGGTGCTCCGACCAGTCGGTTAGCTTGCTGCTGGGGTCCTGCAGATCGGGACTGGGCAAGATGAGCCGGACATGCCCTGGAGCCCTCCCGCGGTCCCTCCCTGGCCCTGATCATGCACTGGTGGGGTCCCTCAGCCTCGCCTGTGTCCTCTTGCAACGGGAACCCCTTGGGGGATGTCGTAGAGCTGGTTTCAGCCCAGTCCCCACAGGCCAGGCCGAGGGACCCCATTGGTGCATGAATCTATGTACCAGGCCTCTAGTGTGATTTAGGTTTGAAAATTTCCAGCAAATTCAGTTTGATCCTGAGCAATAATACAGTGATTTACAACCCAGCCATTTCTTTAGCATGAAATCATTTCTAGTGAAAAATGATGCAACTTTATATGACACTAGAGGCCCAATGCACAAAATTTGTGCAAGGGGCTTGGCCCCCGCTGCCGCGGTGGCCGCCTCTGCCTCGGCCCCCACCACAGTGGCTTCATCCAGAAGGTTGTCCAGTCTGATTAGTATATTATGCTTTTAGTATTATAGATTAGAGTTTTCATCAATATTATTTTAAGAAAACCTTAACAGAATCATAGAACCTGAGGATCTGAAGGAACTTCAAATTTTATCTAGTCTAATCATAGTTGGAAATTTATGTCTGTTGCTCTGATTAAGATGTTGAACACTTAATACATCAAACTGGAAATTTTCTAGGCATACTTCTTGCTGAAGAAAGAGAAACCAGAGGTAGAATGAGTTGCCAGGAAATCGATGGCAAGTGAGGAAAACAAATTGAGTGAGAAATTGAGAAGTAAATTCAAGTACTTCACTTCTCCACTTCATCTAGACTTGAAGGCCAAAAGAAATAAATATTCAAATGGTGCTACACTAGATGAAATTAGAGGTCCGTTTAGAGCAGGAAGTTCTGTGATGATACTAAACCTTTGCAGAATGATGATGTCATTATGATGGAGAAACCCAACATAAAACCTCATGAAGCTGAGAAGGTGGGGATGTGATATCTAAAGACCTCACATTGGTTGTGTGTATTCAGCTAGGAGGGCAATGGTTTAGAAGCACCTGGGATATATTTGGACCAACTGAATTTGGGTGACTGTGGGTAGACTGAATAGTGGCCTCCTATATTTTTTATGTCCTAGTCCAGAACCTGTGAAAGTTACCTTATATGGCAAAAGCGACTTTGCATGTTTAAGTTAGGGATCTTGCGACTGGTATAGGTGTGAATTCTTGAACTATATCTGCAGTCCTATCAGCTTTACATTTCTCTAATATACAAATGGACTTAGGTAAATCACAAGTATTACACAAATATAGTAAGAGTAGTTGACCTTTCATGACACATAAGCACCATGATAACAGGTTTCCTTTCATTATTTCTTTTTAGCCTCACAGTAATCCCCTGAGGCATGTAATGTGATTATTCTAGTTTTACCAAGGAGGAAGTAATGGAGTTCAGGGAAATTGTTATTACCTTTGCCAGGCAGGAAGCTAGTAAGTGACAGCATCCGTATGTGTGTTTGGTTCTCCCCTTCACTCCCTTCTGTCAGCTACCACAGCACTCACAGTGTGGTGTTTTCATGGCACTTCCCCTCAGACTGTCAGTACAAATGCCATGGTTTTATTCAGCTTAATATGTTGAATGTAGTCCCTGGTATAGAAGATTCACAATGAATGTCTGTTGAATCCAAGTTTGAAACTTAAAGAAATTGGTCCATATGATCTGAAAAGACAGGATGATTCAGAAAGAGAAGTGAAGTCCTAGAGCTATTGGGAAAGGCCATTGGAATGGCTTTCAAAGCAGATGCAGGACTTGTCATCTATACAGTATGATTGTGTGCCCAGAAAGGAAATTCAGTGCTAGCTAGTCTGTGTATAGAATCCAAGTGAATGCTCAGAGACCACTGTCCACCCAGGAAATGTGGACCTAAATTAAGACAAAAGCCAGTCCTCAGTGACCATAAAGCAATAAGAAATCTTTGGTTCAAATGAAAAACTGGGCCTGGTATTAAATTGAAAACATAAAACTTGCCTAATTCAAATATAATTTTTGTCCTAAGATGTCCTCACTCTTTAAAGCAGTTAGTCTACTTTTATTTGGTATAGGGGACCCCAGTGGCTCTACCTTTATGGGGAAATAAACTCTTATTTTTGGAAAGTAATAGCAAACAATTATCCTGACAGTAGTGACATCAGCAGGAACCCCTCTGATTAAGAATTATCCAGAGGTTTCAGCCAGTTATGATGTACCATTTCCTCTTGAGAAAAATTTAACAGTCTTTCTATAATTTGGATGACTCTATTTTTACCACACTGGTATGTTGGTATAGTAGCTGGAAATTTAAATATTTCCATTTCAACACACCAGAATTACCTAGAGAATTGATTGATTTGTTCTTCTTTTCAGTGAAAATTTCTGGTGCACCAAAATGCTTATTGGCAAACAACAAGGTAAAGAATTAGTTCAAATAATTTTAGAACCTTACATATTGAAGCACTTGGGAAATTATCTTGCCTTTCCTAATGTACCCATTTGTTTATTATTAACAAATGTTCAAGCACTCAGCTGCTCACATCTTTTTCGCAGCTGTTTGCTAAAATTCCCTGAGAATGTTATAAGGTTCAACTTAGTGTCAAGCTGTTGGAAGTTTCCAAAGTCAATTTCTAGGCATGAAAGGAAACACTCTCTCAGCCCGAGTTGTGGATTTTCTGGTGATATTCTAATGCAAACAATTCACTTTTTATTTTGTTTTGTTGTGTATCACAAGTAGATTTTTTTTACCCATTAAAATATGACTCTCCACAAAGAATTGAATGGCCATGAAAATATTAATTCTTCAATCTGAATTACCATAAAAACTTCTTTATGAAAATATATGTTTCAATGAACTTAGAAAAATTTAGGCTGTAGTAAATATCCAAAATTTGTTCCAAATTCAATTGACCTAAAAATATTAAATAATCTTTCTAACAATCTGGAGCTTGTTTTACCCATGGACATAGAACATGAAATAATAAAACAAATCATAATTCTGATGGCTGTCTCTCCAAATGCCACTTGGCAAAGTAATGGTTTTCTACAGAAGACTGAAAATTTGCTGGTTGAAAGTAAAAAATCAGCACATGAGAATTTACAAACATCTGAGATCCCTCCAGCTGGCAAAATTGACTTTAGCATACGTGGCACTTAAAAATTTTTTTTTCAATTACAGTTTATATTAAATATTATTTTATATTAATTTCACTTGTACAGCATAGTGGTTAGACAATTACATACTTTACAAAGTGTTCACCCTGATATTTTCAGTACCCACCAGGCACCATACATAGTTATTGCAATATTATTAGCTATATTCTCTAAGCTGTACTTTACATCCCCATAACTCTACTGACCTATACTTCAATTTTTTCACTCAGTACTCCAACCCCCCCTTCTGTCTGCCAATAATCAGTCTGTTCTCCGTATCTATGAGTCTGTTTCTGTTTTGTTTGTTGTTTTATATTGTTCTTAGATTCCGCATATAAGTGATATTATATGGTATTTGTCTTTGACTGACTGACTTCACTTAGTATAATACCCTCTAGGTCCATCTATACTGTTGCAAATGGTAAGATTTTGTTCTTTTTTATGGCTGGGTAACATTCCATTGTACCATAGCTTTTTTTATCCACTTGCCTATTAATGAGCAATTGGGTTGCTTCTGTAGCTTGGCTATTGTAAATAATGCTGCAATGATCATAGGGGTGAATATATTCTTTCAAATTAGTATTTTGGGTTTCTTTGGATATATACCCAGAAGTGAAATTGCTGTATCATAAGGCAGTTTCATTTTTACTTTTTTTAGAAACCTCAATACTATTTTCCATAGTGGCTGCACCAATCTGCATTCCCACCATCAGTACATGGCACTATTTCTTAAGTAATAAAAAAATAAGAATTTAGTTAAATATGATATTGTGGTAAAAAATCTTAAGCATTTTATCTAATATTTAGAGCTTATTATCTCTCAAATAACATTCCTTTGAGTTTTAGTTGATTCCAGACAACATCTGTGATCCATATTCCTAAGTCCACAGAAATATAAAATCCACATATTATTTGGTTTTACAACTGGATATTTTGATATTAGGCTATATTATTGAGACCAATTATTAAAATCATCTTAAACTGTTTGCTCATAGGAAAATAATTTAATTTGTTAGCCAGTTCTATCGTTTTCTGCCAATGATCTTGATTACTAATCTACTATAAATTGATACAGTCCCTGATTGCTGCAAGGAGTTATCTGCAAACTTCCCTAAAATAGCTACTTTATAGTAACTATCAAGTATGTTTGTTGATAAAACACACACACACACACACACACACACACACACACACATTTTGAGGGAATTGTTACCAATTTCAGCAAATTAAATACAGAAGCTATGAACTTGCTGAAGGCAAATCTATAATAATAAAAGCATAGTATGCTAATTAGACCAGACAGCTGAATGACCTTCCAGATGAAACCACGGCGGTGGGGGCTAATGCAGAGGTGGTTAGGGGTGGTCAGGCAGGCGAGTGGTCAGGGGCAATGAGGCAGGCAGGCGAGTGGTTAGGGGCAATGAGGCAGGCAGGCAGGCGAGTGGTTAGGAGCCAGTGGTCCCGGATTACAAGAGGGATGTCTGACTGCCAGGCTGAGGGACCTTCCCCCCTCCAGTGCACAAATTTCGTGCACCAGTCCTCTAGTAAGATAATAATTTTCCCTTTATTTCTTTCCCATAGTAACTATCAACAGGGGACGTTGTAAGATATAAAAAACTTATATGCCTAGAATTGTCCAAAGTATTAAATAATTTTTCTATGAAGTATAATACAGTACATTTCAATAGTATGTTATATGTATATTTACAATGTAAGAATACCAGTATTAATAAGAGCTAGAAGAAATGACCACTTGGGAGCCTTCCAATTCTAATATTCTCTGACAATTCAATATCTTACCATTATTTGTTCTTAAATTGTCAACTGGAAACATGGCACAATTAAGTAAGCAAATAATTTCCTGATAAGATGCTGCCTCACTAAAACAATTGTTATGAAAAAAATCCCAAATTGCCAGTATTTTATTTGATGATCATTGGGTTTTCATTTCACAAAGGGACAATTTGCCCCTTAGATTAGGTCAAATGGCCACATGAATGCATCATTTTCCACCACCACCACCACCACCAAACACACGCATATGCACACACATGCTATGTATACTTCCTTTTTATGGGGGCTAGCCTTTTATTGGATGATGTTAAGATAACTTTTAACCTGCTGCTGCTGCTTATATGAAATGGTGTTGACTTGATTCTCATTAGTGGCTAGCTTAAAATATAATTAACACAGAACAAAGGAGAGGTAGTTTTCAGTAACATTGCTAGAAATAAAACAACACATTAATGCACTCAATTCTCTCAATTAAGACACAGATTTCACATATGTGAATTGTGCATGTTCATCTTATCTCTGTCATCAGGTTTGATACTCACAGGAATCCACTCTTAAGTTTAATATGTGCCTGAAATGGAAGAAGGAAGGAAACAACATTTGCTGGGCACCCACTGCCAACCAGGCATTGAGGGTACTTTGTATACAATCCCAATTAATCACCCCTCCAATAATCCCTTGTGATTGTAATTGTTATAACACCCCCCATTTTACTAATAAGGAAACTGAGACTCCAAAACTAAATGCCTACCTGATATTGATAATAAGTGACCTGTATCTGAGGATGTGTGTGTGCGCTCACATGCGTGTGTGTGTGTGTGTGTGTGTGTGTGTGTGTGTGTGTGTTTAAGAAAAACTAAATCTGATTCCTGGGCCAGTGTCTGCTGAGAAGATACAAAATGGCACCTAAATGGGGAAATCAGCATTGGGAATTTTGTAGTATCTAGCAATTGATAATTACTGCAATTGATAATTATTTGAGTAATTATTAATTTGATATTTGCTTTTCTGTTTCCTTACAAGTTCCATGAAGAAGATGTTTGTTCATCACTATTCCTAGTACCTAGCACTTAATAAGTGTTCAGGAAATATTTGTTGACTATCGAATGTGCTCTGTCTCTCCTGCTAACTTTCTCAGAAATATCTTCTAAGGAGGTTTACACAATAATGATTGAACAGAATAATCACTGATATGCCCAATACACTTCCCCATCAGTTTTAATCCTGTGCATAATTAATGATCATTATCTTTAGACACGGACTCTAGCCAGCTTTTAGCTAATTGATTCCAAATTAATTAGGAGAGTTTTCCAAGTGAAATAATAATATATTAACAATTATCGAACCTTTGCTATATGCTAAGTATTGTAAGAGTTTTACATGTATCATGTCACTTAATTCTTACAGTGGTATTTTCATGCTCCCCATTTTAAAGATAAAGAATTTGTGGTTTAGAGATGTTAGGTTACCTTTCTTAGAAGGAAGGGTAAAAATCAACAAAGACAAACAGCTGCTCTGGGGATGTTGGAGAGCTCAGTCTCTCCCGCCTCCCACAGCTGCCTTGGGGAGAGTCCATGCCCGTGGAGAAGCCTGCTCATGCTCCTTCACTCTATTATGCTCACCATTTCTGCTGCATTGAGCATGATGCCTCAACTCTCCCCTTATGAAGTGGTTCTTCTTCCCACAGAGCAACATTCCAGAACACCAAACAGTGTCATTCCCTGTTCTCCCTGCTCCACAACTATGCACTGGGTTCCACCCACATGTGGAAAAAATAGCCTGTAGAGGACTTAGACTTATGCTATAAGGCCTATCTGGGGAAGAAGTATCAGATTTCCTTTCCTTCACCCCTTGGTCTACTGATACCCAAGTACCTGCACATAGGACTTTCTCTCCACCTCTCTTTCTTACCATGAAATAGATGTCTGGGAGGCATGCACCTGGGCACTGAGATTCCTCGTGCAGGTTCATTTGGGTTCTGGGCAACATGTGGATCCACTGTCAACAAAGTGTGCTTCTAAAGATGATGATCATTAATTATGCACAGGATTAAAACTGATGGGGAAGTGTATTGGGCACATCAATGATTATTCTGTTCAATTATTATTGTGTAAAACTCCTATTTTTACTTGTAAAGTGGAAACCATCATATTTTGTTTATTCATTGCTGCATAGTCAATGCCCCAAAATGTAGTGGCTTAAAACAACAACTACTTTGTTGTTATTGCTCATGATTCTGTGGGTTGACTGGGACATGCCTCCCTGGTTTTATGTTATTCTTGCTTTGATCCTCTCCTGCAGCTGTAGTCAGATGGGAGCTGGGCTGGACATCCCAGATGGCTTCACTCATTCCCTCCTTCTTCCCTTTGCCCTTCATACAAGCTTCCTACATACCTTTCAAGTCCCAGCAGAAGTGTCACTGCCTTCAAGATATTCATCCATCCCTTACTCCAGGAATGGGTCCTTTCCCTGATACCCTGAACTTCTCCTTCATCATCCTTGTCATACTTGTAGTGTCTGGTTTGTTGTCTGTATCCCCTATACATTATGCCCTTCATGAGGGCAGACCTATGGACATTTTCTTCATCACTGTGTCTTCAATATCATATACAGCATCCCATCCTATCTAATAAGGAGGGAATATGCTAATTGACCATCATGCCCTCACAAAGAAGGTGGTGCCCACAGCCAATAAGGAGGGAATATGCTAATCAACTGCCACACCCTCAAAGATGGTAGTGCTCAGTCCCCTCAGCCCCGCCAAGGCGGCAGGCGCTCAGCATGGCTGGGCCTGCCCCCAGGCGGGTCCGGCCACTCCGCGCGCCTGCCTCAGGAGTTCCCCAGTCCCCTCAGCCCCCCAGCCTCCCAGGGCCGGCCCGAGGCGCAGGCAAGCCTCGGATGGCAGCTGTCCAGTCACCCAGGGCCAGCCCAAGGGACGACTAAACGACTGAACAAGCAGGCTGCGTGGAGCGACCAGGCCGGCAGGGGGGTTAGTAAGGGATGACCAAATGACTGAACACGCAGGCTGCGTGGGGTGACCAGGCCGGCAGGGGGGTTAGTAAGGGACGACCAAATGACTGAACAGCAGGCTGCGTGGGGTGACCAGGCCAGCGGGGGGGGGGGGGGGGGGAGGGGAGTTAGGAGTGACCAGGCCAGTGGCAGGGGGCAGTTAGGAGCAACCAGGCTGGCAGGGAAGGGGCAATTGGGGGCGACCGGGCCGCCGGCAGCAGGGGGCAGTTAGGGGCTACCAGGCCAGGGGGGGGGCGGGGCGGGCAGGCAGGCAGGTGAGCGATTAGGAGCCAGCGGTCCAGGATTGTGAGAGGGATGTCCGACTGCCAGTCCCCCCCCCCCCCCTCCCCGTGCATGAATTTCATGCACTGGGCCTCTAGTCTATAATAAGTGTCCAATAAATATTTCAAGAAATGATCAGGTGAATGACCACTTGGAAGCCATCCTTTAATGTTCAGAAGTTGTCATGTCTCTTGATTCCCAAATATATTCTATTTTTTCTAGGTCTATACATAGTAAATGGAGGGAGGGGGGGAAGTACTGCCTGACTTATCCCAACAGTAACACAAACAAAACACTCCATTTTCAATTACTTATAAATGTCGAAAGAAATTTTGTTTGTGACTATTATAAGAATATCTGGACATTTCCTTCAATCACTTGATTATGTGTATATATAGAAAGATAAACATTCTTACACTTGATAAATTTGAATTTTTTTAAAAAATTGTTTTTCTCCCCATTAGCAGAGTATTAGAGAGAAAAGAAAATTTGTGGTCAAGTCTATGTCTTTGTAGACTGTGGTAAATGTTTCTCAATTCTTAAAAAAATAAAGTTTCCTAACTCTTTGGCTTTAGCAGTTTCAGGCTTTGCCTCCAGAAATAGAAAGGAAGTGTTTAATTTGATAATTAGTGATACAAATATTATAATCTAATAGGCAAACTTGACATGTAAAACAGTTTTGCTTTGATGAGTTTAGCCAACCCATTGATTTTTTTTCTAGGCTTTTATTCAGAAAAAGCATGATACAGGCAATAAGTCAAGCAGATCAACGTTATTCAACCCGGGTTTATTGAGTTTCTTTGCCGGAGATATTTAGATAAGCAGACACTATCTTTAATCATGGTTTATATTGGTACAGTCTTATTTTCAGTCTTGTTTGCCTCTTAAAACTAAATGGTTTTTAATTTGTTCATTTTTATTACTTGGACATTTTTACTGACTCTTTTACTTGAATGGAGATTTTCTTTAAACTCTGGCTAGAAAATACAGTATAGTGCAGTTACAGTGAACCACAAGCTCCACTTCTCAACGCTGGTCATTCTGCCTATCAATTTCTAATTCGTGAAATACAGAGGTGAGAACCGGAGGCATGTAAATGAAGTCCCAGGAACCTCTAACAATCTGATGCAGAGAGTTGCCTGTGCTCACCTGCATCTGTATGTGTTTTCATTTCATAACCTTTACTATTATCCTGTCCATTGTCCTTTCTTTCCTTCTCTGGATTCTTTTCCCTGTCTCTCTTTTTCCCTGCTCTCTCCTTTGTGGGCAGGGTATAGTCTATGATTTTACATATGGTTTTGTGTAATATCAATTTAAAATTATTTTAAATTTATTAAATTGATTGGGTGGCATTGTTCAACATGACACATACAGTGTTGAACATCCCGTACTTTATATTAATTCTGAAAAGTCTAGAAAAAGGGAATGGAAAGACACTGAATTTCAGTTTAGGATTCACTTAGAAAAAAAGAGTTTATAAACCCCATGATTGGTCCTTGAGTATCCATTTCAATTTATTCCAATCCAGTTTAATTTCTAACCCAATTAGCCCAAAACAGGAATGAGGACAGGAAGGGATTTCTGGTTTCCAGAAGTGAACATCTGGGCCACAGCCAAAGCTATCACCTCAGATGAAAATAATATGATTTACCACAAGAGAGGAGTTTCTGTCTCCTTTCATCCAAAGCTAGGAAGAGGGGCCGTGACAAGTTTGTCCAGGATGCTAATGAGTGCCATCAGTCTCTAACTTGGGATACAAACTGATGGTCTGAAGACCAAATCTGGCCCACAGATGTATCTTATTTGATCCATCCTATTTTTTTTCCATTGCATTAGTTGCCAATTTAGAAAGTCAGGAGAATTCACATAAAAGCCTGGTCCCCTCCTCCCCAACTCCCCCTTAAAAAGTAAAAACAAAAGATGTAGCAACACTGTCCCATATCCCAAATTGTAGCAATAGTTAGCTGGTGGGGAAGGACACATTCCATGACTGCCTGTTTTTCTACCACAGTCCCACACTGCCTGTTTCACTCTGATAACTGAAAAATAGTTTCAATTTGCCATTCCTTATCCCTCTCATTGTTTTCTTTCTTACAGCCTGCCTGCCTCATATACTTTTTCCTTCTGGGCCCTGCGTACAATTCCTGTCCTAGACTGTCCCTACAAATGTTGTTAAATTTCCACCCTTCTGGCTGAGCGTGACTATGCAAGTGCTCTGATTGTGACTTGACTTTCATCATTCCAAATCAAAGGGTTGATTCCATTAGTTCCTCCAAACCCTTCGTAGGTATGTGGTCACTGAAGAGGTGGAGGTGGGCTCAGCAAAAGTTGAGTGAACGAATCAGTCATTGTTGTGACTGTAGGTACAGACAGGGTTTCCTAGCTGAGTATCTTATAATAATCCATTTAACTTAGGTTAACTTAGCATGCTTTTGGTAAAAGAGAAAAAAAGTAGAGTTGTCAAGAGAAGACGAAGATTAATCTGAATGTGGACAGTGCCCATCATTATGATAGCATGCATTGTGTATTTATATGTATATCTAATGCTACCTGTGCATGTCTGTGTACATAATTATACACAAAATTATGTATACTATTCCCCTACAGCCACATAAGGGGTTTTTAAAGTTAATTTTAGCTCTATAATTTTTCATGGATTTAATAATTTTTTTTTATTTACTTAGATTACTTTTATTATAATAGTACCTAATAGTATAAACATAAAATTAGTAATTAATAGTAGATGTATATAACTTCTAACACATTCATACCCAAAATACATTGATTGTTAAATGCAAACAAAATAACACAAACAATTCAAATGCCTAACACCAATTAGACCATGATAGTTGATTTTGCTTTGCTGAAATGAGCACTAACAGAATAAGGACACTTACTACATGATACAAGTTCTTTTAAGGAAATTGTGCTGTACAATTCCACATAGCACCTTATCTGAAATTTTGGGGGCAAGATGTACTACAGAATTTTGAATTTTTCCTATTTTAGAAAAGGGTAAGTACCCAACAGTCAAATGCATTGGTATTTATATGGTGTACGATATGAATTTCATAGTAAATGGGATAACTAAAAACTGAAAACAGACTCATGTCAGTGCAGACTAGGTTTTATTACCAAGTGAGTTTGTCATAAATTTACCAAAAAATGCTGCCCATTTAACAAGTTTCACAGTCTTGGAAGGATTATTTAAATCCAATGATCTCATCTATGAAATAATCTCTCTATATAAAAGCCTAAGCAACCATCACAACTGAATGGACGACCAAAAAAGCCGAGTGGGGCGACCAGGCGACCGGGGGGGCAGTTGGGGGCAACCAGGATGGAAGGGGGTCAGTGAGGGGAGACCAGGCCAGCAGAGGGAGGCAGTGAGTAGTGACCAGGCCAGCGGGGGGAGGGGGAGGGGAGGGAGGGGAAGTTGGGGGTGACCAGGCTGGCAGAGGAGGGTAGTAAGGGGCAACAAGGCCAGGGGGGGAGGGGAGGGGCAGTTAGGGGCAATCAGGCAGGCAGGCAGGCAAGTGAGCAGTTAGGAGCCAGTGGTCCCGGATTGTGGGAGGGATGTCCCTGATTGGAGAGGGTTCAGGCTGGGCTGAGGGGACCCCCCCCCTCCATGCATGAATTTCATGCACCAGGCCTCTAGTTTAACTATATTAGAGTAACTCGTCCATGACTAGCACAGCTGGAAAAAAAACAAAACACAGGATGTTTAGTTGTGGCCATCAAAAGTTATAGAATAAATAGTGTACTTATGATCAGTGTGTTCCTTTATTAAGTAGATAAATACAAAATAATGAAAGTGTGCCAAACTTTAGGTTAAAACAAGAACCCAGAGATAAATGAAGACAATGACTGCACTCAAGGAGCTCCCTATTCAGTAGGGGAGACAGACCTGCAAATGAACACAGGACAGTTCAGAGTGATAAGAGTGACTATCTGCATGTGGAAAATGCAGACTAATTCTATAAACTGGGGGAGATTAAGGAATACTTTCTTGGTCAGTGATAATGGTATCTATGTGGCTTTTGATGGATGAGTAGGAATTCATTAGGAGTAGGATAGTATTAAAATTGCTCTAACCTTTTGGATACAAATTAAATCATATCGTGGAGGGCACTTGAGGAGAAACCGATTCTTCTTCTATGTTTACCAGCTTAGTAGTAATTATTTGTAGTCGCTTGGAAAATACTGCTCAACCCAACCTTAACACATCCCTGCACTGATCACAGAGTCTGAGCACAGATGGGTCTGTAGAATCTCTGTTCTCTTAGGAGGGAAGAACATACTAGTATAGTTCTCAGGCCCCTCTTCGGTCCCATTTGCTTTCTAATATTGAAAATGCTAAGTGAACAAGATTCTTATCTATAAGACATTTACAAGGTTATCTAAGATGTGTGTCTTCTCCTCCCTCTCCCCTGCTTCCCCTTTAAACCTCAAACTGGTTCCTGTTAGTGGGGAATTGAAAATCATCAAACCTCATCTGTAAGGCCTTCTAACGCTTGAGTTTTTCACTGATTGGCCTATCTCCAAAGGAGTGAATTAATGTAGTAATTCCCTCAATGCATGTGGCACCATTGCTTGTAGTTGGATGGCACCCAAGGAGGCTCCATACGCGGTCCGGATTCCTGGTGGCATCAAGACCTATGTGGGCTCCACAGAGGGACTGATCATTAGTATACATTTAAATAAAGATTATCTTACACACTTTTTCAATATTTACAGGGTGTCCCCAAAAATGTATACACATTTTGAATAATTATTAATTCAAATGGGTTAAACCTGAAAAGGACATCAATCAAGCTACCAGCTGTTAGAGGTGTATACAATTTGGGGGAACATCCTATGTTTATCAGAGAGACAGGAAACTGCATGGAGACGAGGTCTGGTGGCAGCCTCTCCACTAACATTCCAAGCAATTTAACTATTGCTCCCAAACTTGCCCTCCACCTACTGCAAAAGTGAGGCCCTGCAGAGAAATGGGACCAAGCTGTGCAGGCCATTTGGTGATCATCTAATTTGACTGCCCATGTCCCTTGGAAGTCGACCCACCTTCACTCCCAAGGGGCTCAGTAGAATATCCACACAAATATGTGTACTGGATTTCTGACTCCCTGACAGGAGTCCAGGATACTATAATTGTCTTCAGATTGTTACATCTGCAGTGCCATTGGGGGAACCCTTTTAGTTGTTACCACACCAACATCCAGTCCGTAAGGGTCAACCCGAAATTCTCCTGGAATCACTTGAACAGGGCTGCCAAAGAAATCAAGAACCTCTCATTAATGTTTCTCTTCTGAATCAAAGCAGGCTTATTCCCAAACCACAGTAACTTCTTTCTGTAAGGGAATTGTGTAGCTGACTGGCTGACTGGTTAAACTCTTTTTGGTTGGATAGTTTGCTTGGGGCTAGTGATAGAAACACAAGTAGATCAGCGTCTCTGACTCAAATTCTAGATTTATCTCTGGGCATTGCAGTTTGACTGAATCCCCAGTGTTAAAATGACAGTGGCATTATGGGTTTTTTCCACATTCACTTTAGGTTCAGCAGTGTGATGTGTCAAGTATCAATTTGTTCAAACACATGGTGCTTGAGGAGGCTCAGGCGATTATGAAAGGAAAGGAGGGGTTTTCCTTGGCAAGGCATTCCTGTTAGAATTAACAGAGGGTCTGCAATGCTGGAATGTAAGTCTGTAATCTAGCATCTTAGTCAGTGATCATCTTCCTACTGTCTTTACAGTTTGTGGTGTGGTTCCCCTTACCACAGTCGCACCTGTCTGGCCAAAAGACTTGCACAAAGCAGAATGTGTTTTTAAATGTGTGCAAACTTCATCCAGGTCCTCAAAGCTGGCCCATTTGTCTTTGATCTCCAAGCCAGTCAAGGAGAAAACCCATGTCTATTTCTAATTCTAGCTGGGTGTAAGCTGCAGAGAGACACAGCATTGCAAAACAAAGCTCAAGAAAAAAGGAAGATAAACTTTAAAAAGTACTTAGTCTCAAAATTTCTCCAGTTTAGGGATGTTTTAAGTCCAGAGTGTTATGAATGAAGGAGGCAAGTGTAGGGTGGGGTAAAGCCGGAAGACATCCTATATAATAAAAGGCTAATATGCAAATCAACCAAACAGCTGAAGGGCCCATTGCTGTGAGGCCACTGATCACCAGGGAGCCGACCTTAACACAGGAGCTGCCCCCTGGTGGTCAGTGCATTCCCACAGGGGAGCACCACCCAGCCAGAAGCTGGGCTCACAGCCTCTGTGGCAGCGCTAAGATGCCTCGGGGGATTTCCGACTGCTGGTTTAGCTGGAGGTCGGAAATCCCCTGAGGGGTCCTGGACTGCGAAAGGGTGCAGGCCAGGCTGAGGGACCCCCCCCCCCCACGCCCCCCAGTGCACGAATGTCATGCACCAGGCTTCTAGTTTAATTTATAAGACCAGGGAAATGCAAAAATAATTCAGCTCCTCTATGTCACATTATTTCATGTTTGCCCTGAAATAATGTTAATACAGAAGAAGAATTACATCTGGGGGCTCTGGAGAAGTTTGGGGTGGGTAGGACATGGGGTGGAGGACAAGTGGAAGGAGATGTTTTTGCAGATGTAGGCAGCAGGGCCAGATAACAGAGAGTCTTATGAATTTGAACCTGAAGGAGTCCAGTTTTATCCTGAAGGTAGTGGGGACATATTGAAGGATTTAACTTAGAAGAGTGATGCTTTTGCTTTTTTAACACAGCTGTTATCATATATGCATATAATGATTATCCTGTGTTCAATATAACATTATCTCATATATAATTTTAATGCTAGTCCACCAAGAAAACTTACTGAATTTCTCAACTGCTGGAAATTCATATTTCATCATATACTTTTTGTGTGTGTGTTTTTTAATCCTCACCCAAGGATATGTTTTCATTGGTTTTTAAAGATAAGAAGTGAGAGAGTGAGAGAAATAGAAAAAGAGAGAGAGAGAGAGGTGGAGAGAGAGAGAGAGAGAGAGAGAGAGAGAGAGAGAGAGAGAGAGAAACATCAATGTGAGAGAGAATCATTGATCAGTTGCCTCCTGTAAGCACCCTGACCAGGGATCAAACCCACAACCTTTTGGTGTATGGGATAATGCTCCAACCAATGGAGCCATCCGGCCAGGGGGTCATCATTTACTTTAATTATCCATCTACCTCTGTCTACCTTCCTAGACTAAGGTGCCCTTAGAGACAAGGACAGAGTCTTCTTTCCACTTGACCTTTATCATCTCGTGTAGAACTTGACGTAAATAGAAACTAAACCGGGCATCTTCCCACTAATATCATCCAAAGGTCTTGAGGATTCTCTTTCAGATATTTCAACCTTGGGAGGCAGCCTTTCCTCTTGACTTCTTTAATATAGTCGGCTGCTGGGGCATCCTCAGCCCTACACATATTCAAGCAACCAGTTCACCAGTTCACCTCCACAGTAGTTGTGACTTCGAACCATGCGATTCACATTAAGCTCAGAACTTGATTTACAGAAATGAAAAGTGACTGTCCCTCTTATTCCCACACACAGCACACAGACTGTATGCAAATATAAATCTCATGTGTGATTGAATTACAGGCCAGCAGTCTGGCCACTCCATGCAGTCTTAGCTGTCTAAATGTGTCAATCCCACTTCAGCAGGGAAAGGCCTGTCTCATTTCCTTGTGCCCCCGGGGGCTGAGGCAGAGCAAGGGTAATTGTGTAAAGCTGAATCAAGCTCCTTCCTCCTGAAGAGCAGGAAGTTCCCCGTGACTTCTAGCTTTCTTCTTCCCTTTTCTCTAATTCACAGCACTTTCTCAACTGGCACCACCCCAATATGACATAGGGTAACCAGTCTTTAAGGATCCACCCTAATCTCTCCCAGAAGTCCATGAAGAGGACTCAAAAAAAGGAGGTGGGAGGAACCCCACATTTCTGTTTCTATTCTGAACTGAAGCAAACTCACTCCTGGGTCCAGTAAATTCTTTCTGAAAGAGAAAAGCCACACTAGGAAGATTATCACTTACAGGAACTGAAGAGATGACTATTCTAAAAATAAAAACTGTTGGAGGGACAAATGATGTCCAGAGAAAGAAGACACATAAATTGATATTTGCCTTGGCTGAGGAAAAGTGATGTTAGCAGGGAAATAGGGAATGAAGGCAACATGCTTCCTTCCGGCTTCTCCAGTGCCCCCTGAGTCCACTAATTACCTGAGAGGGGAGTAGGAAGTGTGTTGTGAACGTCTCTTATTTCATGAGGGGAAAAAAAAAGGGGGAAGAACCACCATGTGTCTTTAGTGAGAGGGCTAAAATTAGCTCAGGGAAAAATCACTGAGTTACTACGAGTGAATGAGAAATGAAGGACGAAACCTATTCCCCATCATAAGCAGGACAGTTACAGAACAATCTCTAAGCTGGCTAGTGGAATCAAGGTCTGGATCCAGAACAAAGCTTGGGGGTTTCTTTCCTCATTCCTCCCTTTCTCCCCCTCTGTCCATCTCTCTCTTGCTCATCCAATGGGTCAACATCTGTCACATGGTGGGTACTGTCCTAAGGCAATATGAACATAGAATAAGACATCTTCATCACACATGACATTAGTTCATCTGAATTTAGAGGGAAAAATTTTTTTCACCAAATTTCTCTTAGAAAAGGAATTGTATGTGTCTGGGGGAAAACCCACATTCATCCTTGATGGAGTGAGTGGGATAAAAAGTGATACCCTGGCATCCCTGTATATGACTGAGGCCCACATGAAGCAAAGGGAGAATTTTTTTTTTTTACATGCCACAGAGGAAGAGGGAAAGATGAAGCAATCAGGATGGTGGAAAATTGTGCTCCACAATGTGACCAAAGTCATAGAATGCGCAACGTAGATTTCTTGTGAAAACCAGCAAGGGGGCCAAGTTCTGTCTATATATGGGGTGTCACAGAGCACAACAGAAACAGCATGCAAGGGGCCAGCAGAGACAAGAGAGCAAGGTGAGGATGATGCCCTAGGAACATGTAGGAAAAGCTTTGTACCATCACAGGCCATGTAACTGGAGTTTGGTCTTAGTTTGACCAGATTTGCAAGACTTGGGGCTTCCAGGCTACAGCAGAGTCTTACATTCAGTTACTCATAGGAGTACATATGAAAATTTATAAGGCTTTCCTCTGAGGACAGAGGAAACAACATACTGCAAAGCCCAACCCATCAGATGGTGGATCAATAACATAATACATGGAAAACACTTTATATCACATATGATTGGGGTCCAGGGGCCCCAAGTGTTTATATATGCATAAATAGGCTTCAAAGAAATCCATGAAATCACTGAATTTACATGTGACTATATATATATATATATATATATATATATATATATATATATATATATCCTCAAAATAGTTATAAGTGAAAATAACTAGCACTTCTTAAGTGTTTAGTATGTAATATTATACTAAAAGCTTAATGCCCACTTATTTCATGCTCACAACAACTCTATAATAAACCGGAAAACCAGGGACTTTGAGCAACCCCACCAAAGTTATACCACTAGTGAGCAGCAGAGGCAAGGACATGAACTCATGTCAAAGTTACTAGCCTGCATGCTCAACTGCCTCCCGCTGATGTGCCCTCTGAACTTTGTGGAATCCTGAGTCAGATTGTGTTACCATTTCAAATGTTGTTTTCCCAAGAGAAATGGACTTGGGTGCTTAGTGGGACTCAGTTTCTATTAATATTTTCTGAGAGCCTAAACATTCCAGGCATGTTCAAGTGTGGTATCCCATTTCATCCTCTCCCTTCATTCCACCCAGTGCAGAGGTGTAAATATCTCTGATTGACAGTCAGCAACACTGACTTTAGAGTGGTCAGGTCCCACTGCCTTTGGTAAGTGGTACAGTGGGTTTTCACCTAGGTCTTCCTTTACCAGCCCATTACCCAGTCAGAGGCCAGGTTTGTGGGCTCTTGAGTTGAAGAGTCATCCAGGCCAGTTGAACTATTATTATGAGATCCACCAAATCCAGTTGCAGTTTGAATCCTACACAAGAAGGGGCCTCAGAAATAAGGCTTTATCACTGGAGATAGAGATCTTTGGAAGGGGCACAAAGCATCAGGAGAGCAGAAACAAAGTCACTGGAGACTTGACTCTGAATTTGCCAACTTCCTTCCCCAGAGAATCCATCTCACCCTTCAGAAACTTCCCAGGGTTGCGTTGCTTGCTTGACCCCTGGCTCATGTTCCTTCAGTTTGCTATGGAAATAGCTTAGCAGGCCACACATGCAATTTCTTGGGAAAAATAAAAGGAGCTGCAGCTGAAACATACCCTCCTTTCATAGAAATCTGTGCTCATGTGTAGGGCAGATGTGGATGCCCCTGGCTTGAGTAAACCCCAGAAGTCCCAGGAGACGACTGCAAGGCCATCAACATAAAGCAAAGGCCTATCCAGACCCCAGTTGGAATTCAATCATCAAACTAAGGGAGGAAGGCGACATGAGCCCTGGATTATTCCCTTAGCACCTGGCTAGACAGAACTAATTAGAATGACAGTTTGCTAACCAATTCTTGGTTGGAATAGAAGCACAGTTCAACAGTTCATCATTTTTATGTTTATTTATTTTTTTAAATATTTTTTTATTGATTTCAATGAGGAAGGGAGAGGGAGAGAGAAATATCAATGATGAGAGAGAATCATTGATTGGCTGCCTCCTGCACATCCCACACTGAGGATTGAGCCCGAAACCCTGGCATGTGCCTTGACCGGGAATGGAACCATGACCTTCTGGTTCATAGGTCAACGCTCAACCAGAGTCATGCTGCCAGGCTGGTTCATAATTTTTAAAGCAAAGAAAGAAAAAAATAAGACGGAAGAATTCTTATGAAAGAGCCACCACAAAGGGGAACTGTTCTTTCTGTTTGAGGATGACATATTACATCTTCGAAGTAACACCTGAAGACACTTAAGAACTGGCTTAACAGCAACTTCTTAGCCATTTGTCATGTACTTAGGGGCTAAGCAACAGTTGAAGGGAAAAAGTAGCTTTTTTAAATTGTCATAGGTCAGTGTTCGGCAAACTCATTAGTCAACAGAGCCAAATATCAACAGTACAACGATTGAAATTTCTTTTGAGAGTCAATTTTTTTAAACTTAAACTTCTTCTAACGCCACTTCTTCAAAATAGACTCGCCCAGACCGTGGTATTTTGTGGAAGAGCCACACTCAAGGGGCCAAAGAGCCACATGTGGCTCGCGAGCCGCAGTTTGCCGACCACGGTCCTAGGTGAATAAGTGAGACAGCTAACGAGACACAGCATCAGACTTTTAGAAAAAAAAACGACAGCTAACTCCAGGGCTGTAGTTCTCAAAGAAAACATCAGCCACCCTAGCTGGGAACTTGGGGAAGGCAGATGCTCAGGTCCACCCAGACCCTATGGGATCAGAAACTCGGGGGTGGGGACCTGCAATCTGTGTTAATAGGCCCTCCCAGGAATCTGATGTATGCTCAAGTTTGAGAAGCTCTGCTTTAGAGCGTAATAGAAAGAACTGACTGAGGCTCACACAGATACAGGTTGGAGTCCCACCTTGGACACTTACGGTGAAACTGGGCAAGTTTCTTAAACTCTTGGAGCCAGGAATTTATTCTACTCTGTGAGGAGAAAAGTGGTAATAACAGGTCTGTGTAAAGGAAACTCAGTGTTTGAAGTGACCAGCACCTGGTCACTGCTCACTCAACAAATGGTAGCTAGAACGGAATTAACCTGTTCTTGCACTAAACAAGGTTTAGGCAGCTGCTCCTGTTAAAGGAACACCATATCTAAGCATTATTCACTCGTTAAAAAGCTTTATTTCTCAGAGAATGGACCACCTGCTACAGAATTACCTGGTGTGCCAGTTTTAAAAACCCAGTTATTGACTGCTCAATTCAGACCTACTGAATCTGCATCTTGTGAAGAAGAGTCTGCTAGGTACAAGTTTAAAATTTATCCTAAGAGATGCTTCATAAGACTAAGGCAGTGGTCGGCAAACTGCGGCTCGCGAGCCACATACGGCTCTTTGGCCCCTTGAGTGTGGCTCTTCCACACAATACCACGGCCTGGGCGAGTCTATTTTGAAGAAGTGGTGTTAGAAGAAGTTTAAGTTTAAAAAAATTGGCTCTCAAAAGAAATTTCAATCGTTGTACTGTTGATATTTGGCTCTGTTGACTAATGAGTTTGCCGACCACTGGACTAAGGTGTGAGAATCATCAATTAAAAGGAAGAGATGAGGCTCAGCTGGGCTGTGGTTTAGCTCTCACAGCTCCTCTCCTACAGATTCAGGCTGCAGGCAGTGGACACGTCTCAACGTTACACCAGTAAGTAGAACCAAGCAATGAAACACGCTGAACTTGGTCACTTGTCACCACTCTTACCTGTGGTGGCTAATGAGCTGCTGCCTGGATTTCTCTTATCTGGCCAACTCAGAATTGAGGCAATTTTACTGATTTCTGAGGGGAAATATTCTTGGTGGTGGCAGAAGTGAACTGTGTTAGTGGGAGCCTGTGATTGTAGAAGGTGTTTGTAGCAGAAAATGCTGGAGTTTTGTATTTCCAGGAAAACGTGGTACCTCTTTAAGAAGTTTCTAAACCAGGGGTCCTCAAACTTTTTAAAGAGGGGGCCAGTTCACTGTCCCTCAGACGGTTGGAGGGCCGGACTATAGTTAAAAAAAAAAAAACAAAAAACTATGAACAAATTCCTATGCACACTGCTAAGTCAGCTGCTAAGCAGGACAGGCAGCGGCGATAAAACACCTGGCGGGCCGGATAAATGTCCTCGGCGGGCCGCATGTGGCCCGCGGGCCATAGTTTGAGGACCCCAGTCTAAACTGTTAGCATGGACACAGCTCAAACACTTGGTACCCTCTCTCCTTTTCCTACCAAGCCTGCCAGTCAGTCCACTGTTCTCCTGGAACCTTTGGCTTCAGAGGAGGGAATGGCATTTGGCACCTTCAGGATATATTTTTCTGTGGAGAAGGGTGAAGAGATGGGTGGGAGAGAGGTGATTGGAATTCAAGTGACTCAAGCCCAAATCACCAAGCCACCAGTCAGGGATTCTGTATATCCCCTTAGTGATGCATGCATATATCACCCACAAAAGTCAAAGCATAATATCCAGAATCGACAATAAAGCTAACATTTGCTAAGCTTCCTTACGTGCTAGGAGCTTTACATTTATTATCTCATGGAAACCTTACAAAAATCATAGGATTAAGTGTGTCTCACTCAGGCATGAGAGAACTGAGGCACAGAGAGGTTAAGTAGCTTTGCCAGACTCACAGTCAGCAACATGCTGAGCTGAATTTTGAACCCAGGCAATCTGACCAGTGGCCACACCAGAGCTCTAAATCCTTGCTTACTCAAAGAGCAGGTCCTGGACCTTCATCTTCCAGGAGCTTGAGAGAAAGACAGGATCTCAGACTCTGCATTTTAACAGAGATTTGTGGGCACACTACAATGTGAGAAGCACTGCTCTAAAGCAGCGGTCGCCAAACTTTCGAACCAGAGGGACCACCAGTGGTCGGCGGACCACCGGTTGGCGTCCACTGCTCTAAAGCACAAGGGTGATCCAAGTATCATGGGCGTCAGGAACACCTGAGATTGCTGGTGAATTATGTAGATTTGTAGATTTCAGGCCTACCAGAAATCCCTGTGTGTGTGTGTGTGTGTGGTGGGGGGGGGGGTTGAGGTAGGGTGTTAAAATGCTACAGTGGCAACAAGTTCCCAGGTGATTGTTATTGATTATATGTTTACTTTTGAGAATCACTGCTCTTGGTTCTCCTGCCTCTGTCCCTTACTTGGCAGCTAAGAGTTAGAACAAGGTCACATTCAAACAGGTGAATGCTCTCCCTGCAATGATGACAAAATAAATCTGGAGAACAGACCAGGCAGCCACATTAAGAGCCAAAGAGAAACCTTATCTCCCCTGACTATAATATGCTTTCAAACCAAGACCGTGCCATGGGCTTTTAAGTCTAATTTCTTTCTTTTTTAAGACTACCTTTCTAAAAACCTATACCATTTCTGTCACTGACTTCAAGGCCACTGCTCAAGTGATTTCTCCTACCCTGGACGTCTTTACATATTTTCCTCCTCTACAAACCTAAAATTGGGAAGTTGAGTTTTAACACATTTCAAAACACTCCAGAGCAAGGTTCCATGTTGAGAAAGTTTTCAAGTTGAGGAAGGTACCTTGTTGATCAGGCAGACGTGGCATTCTGACAGAGTGATGTGGATGACTGTGATATTTGTGCCCTTAAGGGCAACTCAGAAAGCAAGATGGGTTACAACACTGGTCAAGTTAACATCCATGTTGGCACCATGGATAGGCCCAAAGGCGGGGAAGCAGCAAAGCCTAGGAGGGGGCCCTGAGCCGTGCTTTAGCACTACCAGTGTGCTCCCAAGGAAGTTGCTTAATTTCTTCAAGGAATGGGTTTCCTTTTTGTTCAATGAGAGGTTTTTTCCAGGTGCTGCAATTTCAGCCATCTCTTGGGAACAGGCAGGTGGTAAGTTCAGGAGGAAGTTCAAGCTGCAGAGGGCCCGCCGCTCCTGAGGGCACGCCAATGCAGGTCTGCCTGAGGCGCTTACCAGGAAATCATCTACAGCTGAATTTTACCCAAGAGAGACTATCTCTATGGGGCCCTCCAGGGCATAAACATAACTTTCAGAGTTTGTAGGACACTGGGGATCAACATGTCCATTGCATGCTGGGAATTGCCCAGAATCAGGAGGAGGGTGAGGGGACCCAATAGAAGTGATAGTCTCATTCCTGTTATTTAAACTGGGGACACGTGGCAAGTGGCCGAGTTTACCAAGGATTAGCTCAGGATACCGTGCCAAAAAAGAACCAATATTTGTTTTCTAAAGGTAATGAGACTGAAAAAAGATTCTAAAAACGATGCAGGGTTAGTATGGTAGAGTTTCCAAGAAACTTTTGATGCAAGCATAAGGGGGAGGATCCCTTTTTTTTGTTTATTTTGCTGATGGGAAAAAGGGAGGTTAAATTTTTAAATAAATGTATCCCCAATTTTATTTGTATCCAGGAAAAAAGGATAAAAGGTTTATGTTTAATGTTCATATTTGTATAACTTACTTGGTTTTCTTCTATGTTCATAAATATTTGTATTTGAAAGCTATTAAATGTTCAGTTTCACTTGTTTTTATTTATTTGTTTGTATATTTATTTGTTTATTTATTTATTTAAAGAGAGAATAGAAGGGAGGGAGAGAGACAGAGAGAGAGAAAGATCATTCAATTGCCTCTGCACGTGCCCTGACCATCCAAGCAGGGCCAGGGATTAAACCTGCAACCGAGGTACTTGCCCTTGACCAGAATCAAACCCGGGACCCTTTGGTCTGCAGGCCAACTCTCTATCCACTGAGCCAAACTGGCTAGGGCTCACTTGCTTTTAAATTTACATTGTGAACACTCTTACAAATTACTGTTAATACCAGAATTTTATTATATTAAAATAAAATTCTTAAATATACAAAAACTTTTTTAAATGTAGATGTGACAGATACTAATATGAAGGTACAATGGTTTGGGTAACATCTCTGGCCCTTTAATAGCAAAAATGTA
Organism: Eptesicus fuscus; assembly: GCF_027574615.1. NCBI lineage: Eukaryota > Metazoa > Chordata > Mammalia > Chiroptera > Vespertilionidae > Eptesicus > Eptesicus fuscus. The sequence goes on along the minus strand of NC_072478.1, from coordinate 82,466,434 downwards.
TTACTATTCTGTATTCCTGGCATAGGGAGGACCTATAATTAGGTGATTAATTATTCATTTAATACATTGTTTTTCAAAGTGTGGCCCCTCGACCCACAGCATCAGCCTCACCTGGGAACTTGTTAGAAATGCAAGTTCTCAGACTCCACTCAGACCTACTGAATCAGAATCTCAGACAGGAGTCAGCAATCAATTTTAATAAACCATCCAGGTGATTCTGATGCCCACTAAACAGTGAGAGGCACTGATTTAAGACTTTTTGTTAATTGGAGCCACTGGCTAGGAGCAGTATTTCAATCCTGCCGTTCTTATGTGATCTCCCCCATATTTATAGGTATTATACTTTCAAGCATAATGGGCCCCACGACGAACAACTGGGAATATGGTGATCTGGATGCCATCATCAAGGTAGAAGTACAGTGAACAACTGCAGGTACATCCTGCAGGTAAGTGGAGGACCATTCTGGTTACTTATTTATTCATCCTTCGTTTAAGTGCCTGTTGATCATATATATTTTATTGAGTAGTATCAAGTTGAATGGTTCAGAAGCACCCTGTTCATGTAGTGATTTGATGCAGCATGACTTACCTCTCTAACCCTTGAAATAATGTCATCAGTCCATCATCACGGGATAAAATAGCTTGCTATTAAATAAGAAAGACCTGATATTTAATTTTTTATAATGTGTGGGTTTCATCTCTTTATCTTTGAGCATAGAGGTGGGGGGATGATTTCATCAGGTTTTTTGGTTTGCAGGAGCAATCCATCTCTGCACTACTCTGGTTTGCTAATGCCTATTTGGGGATAATTACATGTTTTGTTTATTAATCCACACTTGTTCTCTTGTGATCTTAAGAATGTAGCCCATTAGTGATCATTGTTCTCATGTTGCATCTCAAAGAATTAACTACATCTCCAGTACATGGGTGTTCCTTTCTGGCACCAGTGGAAAGGCTTAGAATTAGAACACAGTGTGGGCCTTTGCCTAGCAGTGAGGGATTTGTGAGAGCTTAAAATTGGTTGCTAGGCTCTCTGGGTGACATGCAGTAGTAAGGTCCTTTGTAGGTACTCAAAAATACAGAGAATACTTTCTCCCATTTATTCCAAAGACCCTTGTATTAGCATATGGAATTTAGGCTGTGCTTGTTCATTGTAAATGTTTACATGTCCTCTCTTTGGTCTCAAAAATACATGTGAAACCAATTTCTTTTCTTTACAATTAATATGCAAATTGCTTATGGAATCAAATATGTATGTGTGTAAACTGATTTAGAAAATTAACAAAATTGAACAGTTTTAAGTGTATTGCTATACATTGTCCTTGATTTTAAAATTCTCAACCAAATGATAAAAGTTCACCAGCATTCATGGGGTCTTCTAAGTGTCTTCTTGGATTTGAGCAGATTAACCAATCTGCTACAGGTAAGAGTTAAAGTCTTTGAATTTTAGTCTACACTCATTTCCTTCCTTATTTTTTCGTCCAATACTTATGACGGGTTCAGTTGGCAAACATTTACTAAGATGATACGATGTGTGAGGTACTGTGTTGCACTCAAGATTGTTGGCAGTGATAGGATTAAGCATACCTTGCTTTGTGGCTCTTACCTCTGTTGGTATAGCAAAGACACTAATTGGTCACTGACATCTGTTTCATTTTCTTTCTGGCCAGACATTTTACAGCATTCATGGCTGCTGGGTGTGGCATGTGGCTGATAAGTGCTATAGAGTATGAGCCCAAGTGATGTGTCATTCCAGGCCTGGTCCAGAAACCCCCCCATGTACTTATCTTCACACACAATTTCATGTTCTTTACATTCTCTAATGAGTTCACTAGGGAAGAAAGACATTGAAAAAATTATTGGAAGTATTTTCAGTGATCAGAAGGCAAATGATTGGACATGATCTTGTAGGTGGATGTTAGGTCTTAGGGAAGTTCCCAGAAAAAGACAAGAAAAAACATTTTCACTTGGCTTAATCTTAAGGAGTTACTAGTTTTATTTAAAAACTAGAGGCTCGGTGCACGACATTCATGCACTGGGGATGGGGGGTCTCTCAGCCAGGCCTGCACCCTTTTGCAGTCCGGGAGCCCTTGGGGAATGTCTGACTGATGGCTTAGGCCCTAAGCTGCAGTTGGACATCCTTACCCAGACATCTTTAGGGCTGCCGCAGAGGCGGGCCACTGTGCTCGCCGTCCATCAGCCTGGCTTGTGGCTGAGTGGCGCTCCCCCTGTGGGAGCGCACTGACCACCAGGGTGCAGTTCCTGCATTGAGCGTCTGTCCCCTGGTGGTCAGTGAGCATCATAGTGACCAGTCGTGCCCCTGTTCGGTTGATTTGCATATTACCCTTTTATTATATAGGATTAGGAGACCCAAAAGAGAGTCAGCTAGGTATAGTGGACACAAAACTGCCAAGTTAAGGGGAAATGTGAGAATTTTATATACTCTACTTTTAAAAAGTGGCTAGTTTCTGTGTTTGAATTGTATTAACACAAAAGGAAAATGCTAGGGCATGAAAGTCGGCGCATATGTCTTTTGCACTCTTAAGCACCCATGAGAATACCTGTAATTGCTTGTGTACACAGAGTGTTGGCTCTTTTTCCTATAGCCTTTGACATCTCTGGGTCATAGGGTAAAATATGTGCTTTGATAAGGAGGATCATGCAGTTTTTTAATAGAAGTTGGTCATTTTGGAGTTGCTTTGAAAAGTGGCATACACAAGGATGGGGTGTGAGCTGTCTGCTAAGAGTAGCATATAATAAGGGAGTTTGTTGTCTGGACAGTATTTAAAAACAATAACACTGGCTGAAAATGGGGCTGCTTTTTATTATTACCATGTGCTAGTAATTCTAAACAATGTCAGTAACGAAATACTCTTTCTACCAGGTTAAACTGTTCACACAGTTCACTACCTTGACCCCCTAACCCAGTTTGATAAATTACTAGGTACCTTAAGTATCTATTAAGGACAGTTTTCCAGGGCTTTCAGTGAGAAAAGAGATGTGCCATACCAGGAAGTGGAATCACAGAATTTTTGAGCATGCATTCCCCAGGAAAGTGAACCTATTATTATTTCTGGCCTGAAAAATGCCCTGCCAGTGTGGCTCATTGGTTAAGCATCGACCCATGAACCAGGAAGTCAGGGTTTAATTCCCGGTCACTCAATTCCCAGTGTGTGTGTGTGTGTGTGTGTGTGTGTGTGTGTGTGTGTGTGTGGTAGGGGGAGGGCATGCAGGAGGTGGCCAATCAATGATTCTCTCTCTTCATTGATATTTCTATCCCTCTCTCCCTCTTCCTTCCTCTCTCTGAAATCAATTTTTAAAAAAAGGAGTGAGTGTTCCTCAGCTCACATACTCCTTGGGATCACCCTCCTCCCCTTTTTTTTAATGGAACAAATGACCCCAGGAAGACTTCATGTAAGAGTTTGTTTTTAAGATTTTAAAAGCACCTGAGCAATATTATAAAATTGAGAAGAAAATCATACCATGCACTGGATAAAGGGGATAGCAAACTCCAAAGCTGGAGAGGAGAGCCAAGACTGGGAGATGGCCTTATGTAGAGTCTAGTAAACAACCTGTCAGTCATATTGATATAGCTAGCAGGAGACTCAGATGACAAGTATCAAAATTTTATTTGTTTGGAAGGAAGTTATCAGGTCTGTTTGAGTATTAAATACCACACAGTCAAAACAATGGTTTTAGAAATACAGGCATACCTCGAAGATATTTTATGGGTTCAGTTTCAGACCACCACAGTAAAGTAAGTTGTAATTTCTTTGCTGGTGGAGGGTCTTGTCTTCATTTGTAAAAACAAACAAACAAACAAAACAAACAACACACACACACAAACACACAAATAACAACTGTGAAGCACAATAAATCAAAGCAAAATAAAACTAAATATGCCTATACCATCAACTATCAATACTTAGTGCTATGGTTTGGGGTAGCGGAAAAATTGGATGTACCTCATCGTAATTCATATTAAACACATGATGGGTGTTATGGTGGTGGGTATTGTAGGCAATGACTGCAGAGTGCTGTTACTTAGCAGTGTTTGGTTCTCCACTTCGCAGCTGTGGGAAGCAATCTTGACTGTGTTGACCTGCCAATGACAGGTCTGAGACCAGGGATGATTTTGGGGGTGGATGTAGAGCTCTAAATGCTAGATTCCAAGTCCATACAATCAATTTGACCTCTGCCTTTCCTATTTTAATATTTACAAGCTCCTGGTTTTGACCATCCCTCTTTTCATCACTGGACCTCATGCAAATGAGATCTCATTTAAAATCAACAACTCTTCTGTGCCAACCCACATCAAAACATTTACAAAGAAACATGTGGGCATTTGAAAGGGTGCATGACTGCTTGGTTCAGACACAGAAAGTTTAGGAAATGAGATGGGATTGAGAAAAATGAGCAGTGAGTACCACTTTAAATAATGGGAACTACTATGATATGTAATGAAACCTCACTTGCCATGGCATAAACCATAGCCACCAAATTCTGACAAGAACAGAGGAGAAATTGACTCTGCCTCTCATCCCTGAACCCTGTCACTAGTCCTCGGTGACTATGATTTTGTGCATACCGCTGTCATGAATAAGCCACTGCATCACTACCTATATTGGATAATTTCAAAATGGCCGACTTCAGGAATGAAAGTGAGCTTACTTCTAATGTGGCCCTTTCCCCTAATGCAAATACACAGCGCAGGTCTTTCTAGTCTGCATAGGACAGAGTGAAGAACCTAGGTCTGATCTGCTGTTACCTTCCTGCACTGAAGGCACAGCATCAGAACTTCCTTAGCAGGAAGCTGAGAGAAATTTTCCCAACAAAAGTTCTGCACAAATCCCCTTCCCTCTGTGCCAAGCAAACATTCCAAAGTTTGTCAAAACCTTTCCTCTTGACTTTTTTTAAACGTAGGGTTTCCAAAAGCAGAGATAGAGAGGAACAACCACCCAGGAATGGCACTTGGGGAAGTGATGAGGGACAGCATTTATTAAGGGAAAGCCAAGGTGGAAAGAGGACCTTCCATCTGAACCAGAATTGCAGTTCTATTAAGATCCCCACTGGTGGGTCCAAGGATCCCAGGATCCAAGGCTGAAGCTTTTTTATACTAAGAAATGACAAAGTCCTCACCACTCAAAGTCTCTAGGCAGCCAAACTTGTAAGTGGAATTTTAAACACACTTTGGACAAATTCCAAAACCCTTAATTAAAAAAAAAAATCCATTAAATAAAATCCTTTCAGAAGATCAGAATTTCTTTTAGCATTGCTGAATTATTTTTTAAATGTGCCTCTTAGAGGCATAAATAACCAATGCAACCATTAATTTGGGGGTCTATCTCTCTGGCAGTGACCCAAATTGAAAACTAATAATTTAAAAGACATGGACTAATCAGGACAGAGGGGGGATGAATAGTGCTCCTTACAGTCCAGCCAGATGCTCTGTTTTGCTGTGAGTTTTAATTTAAGGGGAAAAAATTGGAGAGAAAGAAAAAACAAAAAAAAATGTCAGTACTGCTTTTTCCAATGACGCTTTGATAAACCTTGCCAATAATAATATGATATTTTTATTAGATTTAAATACATGGGGTGCCTTTCAATTTATTGTAGCCCAGTTTTTCTTTTGTTTTCATTTACGGTTGTTGTGTTTTGTTTTGTTTTTAAATAGAAAGTTGTGTAGGTCTCCAGTGCTTGGGTTTTATTTATATAAGTACTTTTTAAATTTCCAAAACTGTATTATTGCATTGTAGAGCTGGCCATTTTTTAAGATTGGCTATCATTCAGGTTTTCTGCCTCCCAGTGAATCAAGGAATCCCCTTGGAAAGGAAGTACTTTCAAAAACCTTCTACACTTTCTCTCAGTCCAACTAGGACCTACCTTCCATCCTAACTCTGGGTTTCTCTTTCTGTGAGGTGACCACAGAAAGAGAAAAGAGAGCCTTAATAACATTTTATAGGAGGGTAAATGAATGAAATGTTATATGAAATAAACTCCACGCACCAGAGTTTGGAGGTGTACAAAGCGCTTTCTCAGTTATTCAGAACAGTGTGTAATTGGTTTGAAACCTTAGACAGCTTTCTTGGACACCATTCAAATCACAGTATTTGGTATTAAGGAAATACCTGGTGGAGTCATAACTAATATTTTTCTCCACCAACAAAAGCAGGGGAAGAGGGAAAGTACAAGAACTGCTTATAGACCAATGACCCATTTTAAGCTCAGACCAATAATTAAGAAACATGGGAATTCATGTTGACTTCTAAGACATTATTGAACTATGAGGACTTAAAATTAATCTCCTATAAAACCACCCTGAATTCCTAAGTTTGAAATATCTTCAAAGCCTGGGGTTTGTAGATGTGTTTAAGAGATGTTTTGGTTTTGGATCTTCATTCCTGCCAAGAACCATCAGCTTATGTTTCAGCCCCCCTTTCACATTTCATGGTTGCTAGCCTAGCTCTGAGCTCTTGCAAATAGCATGAGGTCAAGTCTTCAGTCCTGTTGGTCTTTGACTCTCCATCACAGGTTGAAAAGCCCCATGATGAGGGATGAGTCTCCTCGTGCAGCTTCCTATTGATAACAGGCAAATCCTACAAAACACCACCCATTGACACTTGTGCCTTAGGATGGTAATTTTTTCACTTACCAGTACACTCATTAGGGATGAGGAAGAGATTAGCTCAAATGACTCTCATAATGGCATTAGCCTGCAAAAGTGCCTGGGATCTGCCCAGCTGCTGTGGCTCAGTGGTTGAGCATTGACCTATGAACCAGGAGGTCATGGTTTGGTTTCCGGTCAGGGCATGTGCCTGGGTTGTGGGCTGGATCCCTGGTGGTGGGCATGCAAGAGGCAACCGATCAGTGATTCTCTCTCATCACTGATGCTTCTACCTCTCTCTCCCTTTCCCTCTCCCTTCCTCTTTAAAATCAATAAAAATATACTTTTTTTAAAAAGTGCCTGGGATCAAGGAGGGAGGGTTGCTTAGCCTGCTGTCACTCTGAGTCCAGCTCCTGAATATGCACTGCATGTGGAACATTGCCACTCTCTCTTTGTTCACCTGGTATTTGTGTGTTCCTAGAAGCTATATTTTATTGGCTTAGCCACCATTCAACACTGGGCACTCCTGTTGGGCAGATTACATACCAGATAATTTTAGGGGTAACTAACTTCCTTAAGGGCCCAATGTAAATATATAAGTTATTACCCAAACCAAGAAACTTTTGAGAGGGAAAGGATAATTACGCAGGAACAATAGCCCAGGACTTCCCTGGGAAAAACAAAATGTCTTGTCCACTTACTTATGACTTATGTAGGGATACTATGTGCCATATATCACTCCCTGTACCAATCAGCTGTGGTCAGTAGCAGGCTGATTTTACTGAAAACTTGTTATCAATCATATAAACTTATGGAGGAAGGAAATTCACCGTGAATGGGAAACCTGGATACCAACCCTAAAATCTTCCATATCCAACCATTTATCAAGTCTTGCTGATTCTGTCTCCTGAAGACCATTCTTCCCCTAAATTATTGTAATGACCTCCTAAATGTTCTCACTACTCTAGTCTTGCCATCCTCCAATCAATTCTCTAGATATTAGACAAAGCACTTTTCTTGAAACCAAAACCAGGCATTGTTCTGAGTACAGGGAATCCAAGGTGAGTGAGCAAGTCAAGGTCATGCTTCCAAGGTGCTTCCCTTCTAGCAGCCAAAACAGATGACGAACAAGTAAACTAATCCTAATATATATAAAAACCCATGGTCTGTAATGTCCAAAACGACCGAAGGCTTGACCAAACGCCAGGCTAGGGAGCTGAGGGAGCAGCAGCTGATCAATCAGTGGCAGTGGTGACTGGTGAGCAGTGACTGGTGGCTGAAAGGCAAACCTCTTGGTCCCTCCTCCCAGCCCTCAGACTCCAATCGGTGGTGGAGGCAGGGTGGAACTGGGGACTGGCTCCCTTAGTAATCCTGCAGGTGCAATCTCAAGAGGACAGGCCAGGCACCAACGGACCAGCACTGCCAGCATGATCCCAACAGTGCTGCCAGTCTCCTGGAACTTGGCTTCAGACACTGCAGCCGCTTCCCCTCCTTAGATGCTCCACAAGGTCACTCAAGCCCGCCCTGCTCCAGACGAAGTGTGATCACTGCACACGGAAGAAATGCAGTAAAAAAATAAAAACCGATGACCAAGGGCCCACCTCCATGAGCTCATGGGAGCCTCCGAGCACTGGGCACCCAGACTATTTTAGGGGCTTCAGGTGAGCAGGGGATGCAGAGGGGTCAGGAAACATCCCTGGAGGTCGGGCTGTCGGTCTGATTACAGATCCATCCTTCCTACTGTCTGCCAACAGCCGCCTCCACAGAGAATGGGAGAACAAAGGGAGGGGGCGGTTCTGCAAACCCTAGAGGGAATCCAGGGTCCCAGGTACTCTGCCCCACCCGCTGACACTGTCAGTTTCTCCTCGAGTCAGAGGCGCTGCCCAAGAGACTCTGTGCGGGCACAGCTGCTTCTCCGCGTTTGCCTATTCGTCTTTGTGTCTGTGTCTGCCAGGCTGTCCCTAAGCTTGCCTCCACTTCTAGAACTAAGCTTCTGGTATAGGGAGAACCTTCATCCCTTTCCTATGGCAGGATACTTGCCCCCCACAGGCTACACCCATTCGCCCCCTCCTCTCTACCCTGTGACCACTGGGTACTCTGAGCAGGAGCAGCATCCTGGGCCTGGACCAGCACCAGTGCCTGCCCACATGCCTGCCCCTGCACCCAGCTTCGCTCTCTTCCCCTCGCCCAGCCCCAGTGCCCTGGGGCCTGCTGCCCACCTCTTGCCACCGCCCGGGGTACCTTCTGGCCTCGAATTCTTGGTGCCGATTGATCAGATCCTGATTCACCAGAGGGCTGCACGAGTGGAAACGCTCCTAGGCTGGGAGACAAGTAACCGGTATGAACTGTGTTCAGGGGCTGGACAGCCCCTGGGTCAGGTGGCTGAAGAGAGCAACTGCTGTGCATATCTGCTGCAGGGTCGCCGGCCCCTTCATGTCTGTCTGGTGGACTCAGGAAATCAAGAGATGGAAGTACAGTCGCCACCAGGCACCACCATTGGCCATGTGCTGCAGACCTGGCATCCCTTCCTCCCCAAGTTCTCCATTCAAGATGCCAATCGCCATAGGATCCTGTGAGTGGCGGGGCCCTGCTGGACCTGTGGCTGTGGCACAGACACCAACTTTTGAGGTGAAGACTCCAGATGAGTCCCACAGTGTGGGCCACATCAACAAGCAGTGGGGGGAGAGGGGGGGCGAGGGCTGCTTCAAGAAGCCCTCTCAGATGCAGATGACTTTGGCTTGCAGTTCCCACTGGATCTGGATGTGAGAGTGAAGGCTGTACTGCTGGGAGCCACATTCCTCATTGAATACACATTCTTCGAGAAGCGAGGAGGCACTGCGCCCTCTGGCATCACCAGTTAGACGGCATCTCAGGGTGAGGACCATCACCTCAGCCAGAACTCAAGATGGTCACCTGGCCTGGCTTGGCCCCTCCTCAGAGGCAGCCCTTTCCTCCATGTGCACTGCAGAGGACAGACAGGGATGCCAAAGAGTCTGGGGCCATGGTGCCCCATCCCTACCCTAATCCCCTGGCCTCCTTCACCTGTGGCCCCACACATGCCCTTCCCTGCTACCTCTCACCACTGTCTCCGGCCATCCCTCAGCACACAGGCATATCAGCTTTCAAACTTGCCAATCTCCCTTCCTCTCACCCCCTTCCAGGGCCTCTGCTCTGGTTGGGGCCTTTGGAATCCAGGGCTCTGGGGTTTTACAACAGAGCTGGGGTGGGAAAGAGTAAACAGCACCAAAGATGACTGATATGGCCACCCACCTCTGCCTCAGCTTAACCAATTAGTTCAGCCTCAGAATGTGGCACTCACAGGGGATCCCTACTTCCCCAGCAATGGCTCTTGGGCCTCAACCCCAGTGCCAAACTCCTCTCCCCCTTGGCCCTCCCCACAGCTGGTACTTGCTGCAGCTCCTTGTGCCTTACTTAACCACTCCTTCCTTCCCTGTTCCTACAAAGGCTTTATGAATATGTGTTATATTCATAAAGTTCCTATATGAATATAACATACAAGGCTGCATCCTTGTATGTTATATTCATATAAACTTTGTAACATTTTGGAAAAAACACACACAAAAAAACAAACACACACACACACAATGACCAAGAGAATGCTGCAGTCAACGTCCGGAGTCCGGCTCAGGAGAACGGAGAGAAGGGAGAATTCCAAAGTTAGCCGATGCCAAGATATTTCTGAGTGACTGCCTGGCATATGACAATTGTGTGACTGCAGAGGAAGGAGTCCAAGTTTCTCAGAAGTGGTAAGGACCAGCGAGCAGGTGGCGGTAAGGAGTGAGGGGTTCGGACTGTGAGAGGGATTTCCAAAGGTCGGTTTAGGCCCGTTCCCTAAGCTGGCAGGCAGACATCCCCTGAGGTGTCCCGGACTGCGAGAGGGTGCAAGCCGGGCTGAGGAAATCCCCCCCCCCAGTGCACAAATTTCGTGCACCAGGCCTCTAGTAAATAATAATTTGGGGCTTTGATAAGAGCCCTGGAGGTGAGCAGCAGAGTGATGTAACATAGGGAGTAAAGGTGACATGGAGGAAGCTACATAAATTCAAGTGGTCAGGGAAACCTGTTTGGGAAGGCGATTTGGGTTTGATTTGAAGGCTGAGACAAGACAGCCATGTTGAGAGCCAGGGAAAGGGCATCCCAGGCAATGGGAAGAAAGATGTTAAACACCAAGAAACCTGATGAATTCAATTATTCAAAGAAGCAGAGCAGGGCGCCTATGTGACTGCACAGTGATCAAGTGGCAGATGATTTGCAATCAAGTCAGAGGGAGGCCAGGGCCAGGTCACCTAAGGCCTTGTCGGCCAAGGTTGCTCTTAGAATAAAATTCCAAAGCCATTAAGAACTGTTGAGGCAGAGGAGCTGATGGAACTAATTGTCTTTTCTATATAAGCTGTTTCTTGTTTCTAAATAAAGAATAGATTGCAGGTGAGAAGAACACCGATTAGACTAGAATCTTCCTCCAGGTGAGAGGATGGTGGCTATGAACAAGGAGTGAAGCTCTGATATTTGATCCTGTTAGTGGCATTTGTGGCTACTGAGATACAAGTTTATAATTAAACATACATCTTTCAAGTGCACCGCACTACACCGCACTATCCTTTTATTATTCTTTTGAACGCCTAATTATTGCCATAGTTTTATTTCATTTAGTGTTTGTTTCTTAAAGCTTTGTCCTTTAAAAATCAGATTTTTTTTTGTGATTTTGTTCATGTGCTTTTGTATACAATTTTATACTAGCTGATCCTGAGGTATTGAACTTTCGCAAATGAATATTGAAATCCTGGAAATGCCTAAAATATCTAGAAAATGTCTAGGAAATCTATCTCAGGAGGTCTCAAAACCAGCTCCAGGGACTGATTTGATTAAGAAAATCCTGAGTATTTAAACCCAGTCGTCTCAAGTTTAACTTTGTCTGAAATTGCAGTTGTAGTGGCTTTCTGATGGCCAACATAATGAAGATTTTGTTAAATGTTGGGACAAATAATATGTGTTCCAAAATGAAGGAATTATACTTTTCAGTATTTGGTGAAGTATAATCATGTCAGATGGGTGGGTGGATGGATGGATAGGTGGGTGGGTGGATGGATGGAAGGAGATAGCAATGTAGATGGAGAAAATAGGGATAAAGATGCAAATACCCATATATCTTTCCATCCATCCATGTGTATCCTCAAATATACAAATCCATGCCATAGGAAGGGTGAGCTATTGCTTTTACAAGCTGTTAAAAAGGTAGAGTCTGGCTTACCTACTATTCTTTATAGTTAACACCTCTATTCCTTGTGTGGTTGCTTATTCTCTCCAAGGAGCAGTGGCCATTAATATTTGGCTGATTGAATCCTGGCTTGATTTTGTTCAAGAATCAGGCATTTTCTTTGTAGAGCATCAGAAATGCTTTTCTTAAGTGTCTTGACATGCCCCTGTGTGCAAAGAAGACCTGTGCAACACAGATGTGTCTGTGCCCATTTTCAGCATATTGGCTGTCAGAAGTCTGCAGGAGGAAATATCTTCTGAATTAAATTCTCCAAGGATGACTTTTTTGTTGTTGTTCATTCTGCTGAATGATTTCCCATGTGTTTATTTGCAGAGTCAGAATTCTTGAGTGATGCACAGTATAGTTATTTTTTTGGTGGCATGAAGTTCTTTGGGCCACTAGGGTGGGGAAGTTATTTTGATTTTGTGAATAACAGGCCATTTGTCAGTTAGGAAGAGAGACCTGTTATCTCTTAGTCACTTAAACTACATTTTTTGGTCAAATAATTATGACATGAGGCAAAGATTGCACCATTATTTAATGAGTTTCAGATTTTTACAAGCGTTCTGACCCTCTCCCATTTTTCTTCTTCAATAACAGCTCTGAAATAGAGTTTTAAAGATTTCAATGCTCATATGCAGCAACCCTGTCCCCCTCACCCCCGCCCAGGATTCTGCCTTTTTGTAGGCACATTGTATTGACTTTACCTGCAGATGATTTCCTCAGATTCTGTTTTCACTAGACAAGCCCCTGGGGGAAAATATTGTCCAAAAAAAGAAAATAGTCCTGTTCTAGACCCACCCAGAATGACATAATATGCAGTGTTTTCCATATTCAACAGTGATACTGTTTTGAGAACTCACAGCCGGTTTTAGTTTAGTTAAGTCCAATGTTTTCTTTCTCTTTTTGATTCATAATTTCCCAGGGGCTTGCTACCTTTGGGCTTAGCTTAAAATGTAGCGTTCTTTAAAGAGAGAACACTATCTGGTATATTTAAAGAAATTCAGGGCCCCCAGATAAGAAGCTCAGTTACAGACATACTAGTAGATAACAGATCAGATTTTTATTAGCTATGGAAATCTTTATTTTATTAAAGATAAAGTTTTTATAAAGTAAGTTGTTATAAAGTTATTTTGTAAAAAGAAAACAAGGAAAAATATCTTTCATTGGATGGGCTCTATATTTTGCCTTAATTAGCCTCATCATTTCACTTAATTCTCTCAGACACACTGGGTTCCTGTTCTTACCTCTGTGTAAGTTTTTTGTGGTTGTTCTGCACACAGTGTGACCAAATGGGACTGAGGTGTTTCTTGGGTTGTAGGACTTTCAGTGGAGAAGTCCAGGCAAACTGGGACAGATTGGTCACCCTAGAAACCATCCACTCACTCAGTGGCCTAAACACAATGATCATTTCCCACCGTTCTGTGGGCTGACTGTGTGGTGGTCCTGCCGTTGTCACTGGGGCTCTCAGTGAGGCTGCTAGGCTGAGTTTGGGAAGGAAGATGTCTGGGGCCTCAGCAGAGAGGGCTGGGCCTCCCCTCCAGTGTGGAGCCTCCAGGTTCCACAAGAGTGAGAGTGGAAGATGAGGGGCCTCTTGAAACCATAGTCAGAAGGCACACACTGCTGCCTCTGTCCCGCTTGGTGATTAAGACACAGGGCCAGCCCAATTCAAGGCACGGGGAAATGGACTTCACCTTTCTGGTGGAGGAATTACAGAGACTGTGGCCGTTTTTAATTCACCACAATACCCATTGTATAGTAAGGATTCCGAGAGTCAGTAAATTTAAGTAACTTTTCCAAGACTATCTAGTTCCTAAGTGGCAAATCCAGGGTTTGAACCCAGTCCCGTATGCCTGAAAAACCCATGAGTTTTTAATGAGTTTGAGTCACCAGGCCCTTGTTGGGCTATAACTACATCATCTGATAATCCAGGGAGCTGTTCTGGGTAAGGCAGAGGAGATGGGGTGGAGCAGAAAGAAGAAGGAGACGGAGAAGCAGTGATCTGTGATGTCTGGATAACCAACATCTCAGAAAGCTGTCCAGTTTGTTTTGAGAATATAATCCATACCTGCCTGCTTCTATAAACAGGTTTGGGCTCCTGCTATCCTCCTCTCCACCCTGAGTACAACCTCATTCCTAAAAGTAAGTTCTTCAATGGGCCTCAGATTTACTATATTCTTGAACTTGATGTTTCTCTCATTCCATTATGCACTGGCCTCACTTTTTCTGCATAAGCATTGGATTGTTTCCTATAGTTGGGAGTTTTAAGAGTTTGAAAGCAGTTACACTAAGTTAGTTGTTTTCAAAGTGGGGGAGTCCCAGAGACCCTTTCAGGGAGTCCATGATGTCAAAACTATTGTTTGCTTTTATTATTTTTATAATACTAAGTATTATTTGCTTTTATTATTATTATAGTAAGTATTATTTCCCACTCAGTTCTCTCTTGAGTGTAAAGTGGGGTTTTTCAGAAGCTATGAGTTGTGTGATATTGCAACAGATGGTCGTAGAAGCAGATTTAAGGATTTCACTCTTTTCTCTTAAAGCAGACATTAAGGAGATTTTTAAAATGTAGACAACAATAATGTTCTTCTGTTTTCCTGGTTTCTAGAAAATCGTTATTTTTTTATTTAAAATCCTTTTAGGTTGGCATGTAAAGGGTTTGTAGTAATTTTTAAATTAACACACAAATACTTTAATAAGATTTCTCATATGTTAAATATTTCTTAATAAAATGCACACAAACTAAAGCTCTTTGGGGTCCTCAGTAATTTAAAACAGAGTCCTGAGAGCAATAAGTTTAGAATGATTTTCATCATCTTACCAGCTGCTATTTTCAGAGCACCTGCTATTCCCAGGCCATTTCCTACACATTCTCTTTTAATCCTCCCAGCAACCCTGTCAGGAAGGTGCCCCATTCATCCCCAGCCCTCAGAGGCATAGACTGGGGTTCAAAGTCATTAGTTACTCAGCTCACATGCTGTAAAGCTAGAACTGAAAGCTATTTCTCCCTGACTCCACAGTCGAACTTTGAGGAACAACCTCTTTGCTTGCCTTGTAACTGTTGCTTTGCTGCACAGAGAGAAGCAGAGGTCAGAAGGTCTTGGATTGTCTGAGATGGCTCAGGCAGCTAGAAACCATGACACTCTGCTGTCTATCCCATGAATAGTCCACTAGTCATAGCAACTTGTCTTTTCAAATTGCAACTTTTAGAAAAAAAGAATTCCTTCAAATTCAAGTGATACTCTGAACCTAGTGGGAGAGGGGGCTTTTGTTTCCCCTGATAAGAGGCATTTCTAAGAACATGTTATGCAAACCCTACTGAGCTCTCAACAAGGATGAAACATCTGTCTGCCCAATTATCACCCTCTGAACTGCAGAAATAAATGTTCACTGCCTCAACCAAATTTTCCAATTACTTTACAGACCAGCTGGTGCATTTTGTTTGGCCAAGTCTCTCTTGTAATAGTGAAACAATTGCTGCCGTTTATTGAGTATTCATTCTGTGGCAGGCACTATGAGAAGGACTTTCTATCAGACCTCCCAGAATCCTCAGAAGAATGCTCTGAGGCAGGCAGCTCCTTCCCTGCTTTACAGATAAGATGAGATTTGCAGAGATGCAGCTACTTGCCTGAGGTCACCCAGCTAGTGTATCAGGGATCAAAACCAGGTCTAGGTAGCTCCCAACCTGAGAGTCTTTTTATTAAAAAAATTATTTTTCAATTATAGTTTATATTCAATACTATTTTGTATTAGTTTGAGGTGTACAGAATAGTGGTTCGTCAGTCATATACCTTACAGAGTACTCCCCTGATGTTTTAGTACCCACCTGGCAGCATCTATAGTTATTACACTATTATTGTCTAGATTCCCTATGAAGCTTGAGCTGCTCAGCCAGAGTGCTCAGCACACCACTGAAATGCAATGTCAGCGTGTCTATGGCAAGTTCTCCAAAACAGACTCAAAGTAGCCCAGATAAATTAGGAAAGGGAGACAATTTTACCTTCAGAGACTAAGGAAAAACCAAGAGATGCAACCTGTTCATACAATGAGGAAACAGATACATTCTTTCATTTTTCTCTATAGCTTAACCCTTCACAAACACTTCGGACTATCCAGCGATATGTTAAGAGGGCCACCAATGCCAACTGAGTTTTGGGTTTAATTGTGAGGCATATCTTCCTTCTGCCTGGAGGGGCTGCCGTCCTTCCTTCAGCTTTAAAATGTCATGATCACACAAACACGGTTAGAAGTGATGGGAAAGCTGAGGCCCCACACGTGTCAACAACAGATGTGTGCATCCCCTGGAAAAAGACAGTGATCGCATTTCCCTTAGGGCTGTGCTCCAGGTGCACCCAGAGGGCGTGAGGACAAAGGCTCTCGTGATCTGTCCTGCCTGCCCAGCTAACCAGGTGCTGTTGGCAAGAGTTCCAATGGCAAACTGGGGCTTTAACAACCTTCACAACAACCTTCTGATTCCTCCTTAAAGGTTCAGGTTGCTGCTACTGTGCTAAGAAGCCTAGAATTTTGGCATGGAGAAGGATGATCGCTAGCCCAGCCTCTTACATAATATGAATAGCATTTATAAATTATTGGAGTAATTTTGCGGAGGAATTCAATATACTGTGAAGGCATATCTGACAAGAGCAGCTTGTTGTTGCTTAGGAACCTAATATTAGAGGCACGAAGCAGACAACTTTGTCATCCTAAATCCATGCACTTAATTATCTCCACCCTAAATTAGCTCCAGAAACAAAACAAGCAAATGTGTACAAATCTGGTTAACGTAGGAAGATGACCAGAAAGTAAAGAGTTGTGCATGGGGACTCCTTTCTGCCACCTTCTGCCTCTGTTCTCCTTGCCCAGGAAGGCAATTATGGATCTGGGCAAGGATCATTCCATGACCAGTATCGCTCTCTGGCCCTTGTTTTTAAAACAATGGGCCTGTGAGTATCTCTTTGGCACTCTGTTACTTGAACAATTTTCTTGAATCCTAGAATTCTTTTGTAGCTTTTATGACTCTTAAAACTGCAATCCAGATCAGAATTTGTGTCCCCCTCAACTCCTCCTCTAGACTATAAGGTCAGAGCTGAGTTCTCATCCCTGTCACCATAACACCGCCACAATAAGTGCCTTGCAAATGGTATAGAAGTAAGTAACATTACAAGTAACAGCAGTGACAGCTATGGGGCGTTTGCTCTGTGTCAGATTGAACACCAAGGGCTTTATCCCACTCCCCTAAGAAGTAGATACTACTAAAATCCCCCTATTATCCCTATTTTCCAGTACAGTCCAAGGCTGGGGTCCCACAGCTAGCAAGCAGCGGAGCCCAGGCATTTAGTCATATTCAGCCACTTCTAAATACTAGTTGACTGAATGAGCATCTTTGAGATTTGTATGTTCTCTTCCCCTCCTCCCTTTCTCTCTTTCTGTCCCTCTCTGTCATTTTCCCTCTGAATTTACTGGCTTATTTAGAAGAATACAAAGAAATCATATCTTCGTTTGCCTCTGAAGTCTTCAGTTACTTTCAGTTTTGTCCGTTGACATGGAATCATTATTTTGTGCCCAGCAATTCACCTGGGTTTTAAAATAGGTTCCCTCATCTTTTGAACAGCGCCATGCCCGAGTCCAGCACACCTGAGGGCATCTCAGTCCTCCGCTTTTTTCTTCCATTTGCTCTTCTGCCTGAAATCAACTTTGTACCCCTTCCCAGGTGGCATGAGCCTGGGAAAAACAGGCTTTTTTTTTTTTTTAAAGTTTTGTTTTGGAGCCATGGATAACATTTTTCAAATTCTGTTTGTTAATTTCAAATCTACTTACGTTCTTAAGTGCTGGCCAGGCAAACATTTCTCAGCCCACATGACAGCTTTGGGAAGGGGCTTGAGGGACAATAAGGTCAGCAGGGGAAGAAGCAGAGGCCAGGGATCCTGGGGAGCAGGTAACATGGTACACACCAAAAGCTATAAATGGCTTACTATTTCAAGCAGAGCCTGGTGCTGGGTGATTTATTCTCCACAAACAAGGAAACTTCCATCTGGATCCAGGAGCCCTGTTTGGATGCAGATACCGTGAGCATAATTCAAGGGGAGCTCTAACCCTAGAAACCTCATTTGGGAAAAGTATGAAAAGTATGCCCCTCATTTTAAAATGCTCCTCCTGAGAGTATATGTAAAGTGTTCCTGTAACATATTATTGCATACTAATTTGTCAGCATTATTAGATGAATGACTAAACCTCCCCAGCACCAAACCTGGTTCCCAGCAAGTAGTAGTTGACCGATATATCTGAATGGACAAATGGTCAATGAATAAACAAGTGAATGGTTTTTGTTTTTTTTTTAAGAAATTTATCTTGTGCCAGCTCTAACCAGCTTCTGTATTCAAGATCTGCAACTTGCAATTGCTCTTTTTCTTGTGGCTTATAACCTCATTTAAACACCCACATTCATATGTTTCTGCTGTTTAAGCATCTGTTCCAGTTTAGTCAACTGGACAAAGGAAAGAAGCCTAAACAAGCTCCCTCCCACCAGTGCAACTTGAAGAGGCAACAAGAACTAGGCCACTTCATCATGAGGCCGCCTGCCCCTCATCTCCAGCTGCTGTTTCTCTGAATAGGATTCTCCACCTAACGAGAGGCATGCCAGTGGCTTTGAGGGATCAGTGGGAGTAGGTACTAGGTTTCTCCCTTGGGAGAAACAATGCTCTATAAACAGACAGTTCAGCCAATTCTGAGTTTCATGCCCAAATTGTGGAAGGTGCCTCTCCTCTCTACAGCATCCCAAATGCATATTAGATGGCACAAGATCAGCCACTCAGATGTTTTATTCAGAAATAATTTCATACAGAAAAATATGGAGTAGAGTACACTCGCCCTGCTCAGACAGCTTCTGCTGTTTAAAAAAAATAAAATTAATAGGTCAGGTCAAATATTTTTTATTCTGATCTTTGACTAAAACTTACATTTTCAGAACTATGCTGCATCATACAAGAATATACTTTTGTTTGGAGGGCAGGGGAAGGCAGTCGGGAGGGACCAGGCCTGCAAGGGAGGGCAGTTGGAGGTGATCAACCCTGCAGGGGAGGGCAGTTAGGGGTGACCAGGCCAGCAGAGGAGGGAAGTTGGGGGCAAACAGGCTGGCAGGGGAGAAGTTAGACATCAATCAGGCTGGCATGGGAGTGGGTAGGGGGTGATCAGGCTGGCAGGCAGAAGCGGTTAGGGGCAATCAGGAAGGCAGGCAGGTGAGCAGTTGGGAGCCAGCAGTCCTGGATTGTGAGAGGGATCCCAGATTGGAGAGGGTGCAGGCTGGGCTGAGGGACAACCCCCCCCCCGCCCCCATGCACGAATTTCGTGCACCGGGCCTCTAGTTGTTAATAAAAGGGCAGAGTAGGGCTTGAAGGGGTGGCGAGGCAGATCACTTGCATCCATATAGCTCCGATGAATGTTGTATGGACCAGTCTGGTTTCCCACTGGCTTACAATTGGCTGCTTAATGTGGTGATACTAAATGTGGGTTCATTTTTTCCCCCAGAGCTGTGGGTCATGCAATATCTAGAATTAGTTAAGAGTAGACTATTAGTTATACTGTGCAGCAATATTGCCACAAACTTCCACAGGTTAAAACAATACCTATTTATTGTCTCATGGCTTTTGTGGATCAGGGATAGGATGATTAAAACAAGACAAGAAGAGATGAGCAATGCAAGGAAGCATTGTGAAGTTGGCATCTGCTATGGACTTCTGGTGCTTAAATCCGCTGACCTCCTGAGGACCTTTATGAAATGCACTTCTGAAGGACAAAGGGGCGGCATGTATCCATATCCTCCACAGTTGTTCACTGGTGGCTCTGCAAACATCAACTCTGGTTCACTTCTGGGTTGTGCATTTGTGAGTGCAGAGTGCTTCCCATGGACACCCACGCCTCAGCCTTGGGAAAGGCCTGAGGCTTAACTTGGTTCCTTGCAGGCTGAAATCAAGGTGTAGGCCTGAGCTGGATCTCATCAGAGGTTCATCTGGGAAAGGACCCACTTCCAAACTCACATGGTTGTTGGCGGAATTCAGTTTCTTGGAGGCTCTCAGACTGATGGCCTCAGATTCTTGCTAACTGTTAGCTGGAGGCTTCCCTCAGTTTCTTGCCACATGGCTCTCTCCATAGGCAGCTCAAAGCACAGAGCAACACAATTCTTCGGAGCTAGCAAGGGAGAGAATCTCCTTGCAAGATGGTCATACATATTATGGCCACTAACATTCTGTAACTTTGGCCATATTTGATTGGTTAAGAGTAAGTCACATGTTCTATCCACACTCAATGGAAAGAAGTTACTCCATGGCATGAACACTAGGAAAGGAGAGTCATGGGGACCACCTGAGAATCTGTCTGCCATAGTGGCTAAGAGGATTCAAAGGTATGAGATCAACAGGGCCAGTATAAATATAGTTACATTACAAACAGTACGAGTGGCTCACCTGAGCAGGCATAAATTCAATTTTATGCAAGTATCTACAACACCAAGAAAGCAGTCAGGTTTTTTTTGTTTTTTTTGTTTTGTTTTTAACTAACATACAGTCTGTTATCAAACACCCAAATCTCCTCCTTAAAAAACTTGCTTTTGTTTTTGTTGCTTGAAATATATATATATATATACACCTCCCCAATGCCATTACTTCTAGCATTTAGGTCCCCAAAGGGTGGAAATAAAGTCACTTTTAATTTAACTTTTCTTCTTTATATAAAATTGTCCCATGGCATTTTCCTTGACACCTTAGTGTTTGTCTATTTAGCATAACTTTACTTAGAGCATTAACAAAATTACACAAATAACACTAGTTAAGTCAAACCATTCAAACTTAAAAATAAAAATGCACGTCCTGTCCCTGGTTTTCCCCTTTAATTAGGATTAGGAGAGCCAATGTGTAGGGTACTTATTTTTTATAATGCTGTGTGGGAGCATGTTTATTTTTCCTTTGTTATGCTTAATGTGGTACATCTTACAGATGTTGAGAATATTTTAGGATGTCTTGGGGAGACAATGAAAGATTGTGGTTTAACAACAAAGCCTCTTGCGGCACTGAGGCCTGTTGGTAACAGTTGGATTGTCGAAGTGCAAGATTCTCAGTTAGTCTTCAAAAGGAATGTGCTCTCGGCAGGGGAGATCTGCATGGGTTTGTGTGCACTTTAGTGTCCTTTATGGTTAGTTTCCCAAAGGCTTATTGTGCTTATTGCATCATTTATTTTTATTTGTAAGAGTATTTTGGAAGCTTCAGAACAGTTGTAGAGTCATTACCGCTTCTAGCTGTAAATGATTATGACCGCCTGCGGAAACTGTGTTGAAGGCAAGCAAAAGTAAATAAAGGTCCCTCTTCTTCACCTTCCCTCTTTTTCTGCATTTCCAAGCACTCTGAGCTGGAGGACCCAGCTCTGTGGGGTTACATAGGGCCAAGCTAGTTCTGATTTATGACATTTGTCTCCCAAGAGGGGCTACAAGGATTTTTTGGATGAGGGTGATCCACTAGCATGAAAAATTAAAGCTGGCATATTTATTTTGAAGGGCAGAGTAGAGTTAACGACCTTACAAAACTCCTGACACATAAATTTATTTTTCCCATCCTTTAAATGAGGTAACAAGGCAACTTTATATCCAGTCCTGAGGAAGTTGGTGTTTCTGACCTAAAAGTCTATAAAATGGGTAACCTGCCAGGGACTGGAAAAGCAATCTGTCTTAATAAAGTGGAATTAGTTGTAACTATTATTAAGTACCATAAACTTCCCTCATGGGCCCAGACAGTTAAACACCCAAATTATTTTTCAACATGTGTATGTTTCCATTTCTCATACCAAATAGAATTTGAAAGAGAGAGGTCTTACTATCAAAAAACATCCTACGTAATAAAAGAGTAATATGCAAATTGACCCTAACTCCGCTACACCCACAAGACATGCCCACAAGCCAATCAGGAGCAAATATGCAAATAAACCCAACCAAGATGGCTACAGCCACAGAGAGCAAGAGGGAGGCTTGGGTTTCCCGGCAACAGAGGAAGCCAAGCTTTCCGCAGGCCCTTGCTGGCCTAAGCCTCCACTCAAGGCTACAAAATTTTAATTATAGAAGGTAAACAAATCCAAACAAAAATGGCCACAGCTACGGAGCTGGAAAGAGCAGGAGGCAAGGGTTGCCCCCAGCAATGGAGGAAGCAAAGCTTCTGAAGCCCTGGCTGGCCTAGGCCTCCGCTCCAGGCTACAAAGTTTCAAGTATAGATATACATAAATTCCAACAGAAATGGCTGCCACCACAGAGCAAGCAGGAGGCTTGGCTCCGCTCCAGGCTACAAAGTTTCAATTGTAGAAGAT
Source organism: Eptesicus fuscus (assembly GCF_027574615.1). NCBI lineage: Eukaryota > Metazoa > Chordata > Mammalia > Chiroptera > Vespertilionidae > Eptesicus > Eptesicus fuscus. Next base: position 82,444,217 of record NC_072478.1, on the reverse strand, counting down.
ACATAAATCCCAGATACCAGGGCCTCTGCTTGGGTCGCCAGGGGGCCTGGCTGGCCTGCAAACCACCACAGGCCCTTCACCCAGGCCTCCCCACACCCCAAGGGAACCCCCACCCTGATCCGGGATACCCTTCAGGGCAAACCAGCTGGCCCGCACCCATGCACCAGGCCTCTATCCTATCTAATAAAAGAGTAATATGCAGATTGACCATCACTCCAACACACAAGATGGCTGCCCCCATGTGGTCAAAGATCCTGCCCCCATGTGGACACAAGATGGCCGGCACAAGATGGCCAGCAGGGCAGGGCAGTTGGGAGGGACCAGGCCTGCAAGGGAGGGCAGTTGTGGGTGATCAGGCCAGCAGGGGGGGCAGTTGGGAGGGACCAGGCCTGCAAGGGAGGGCAGTTGTGGGTGATCAGGCCAGCAGGGGGGGCAGTTGGGAGGGAACAGGCCTGCAAGGGAGGGCAGTTGGGGGCAATCAAGCCCACAGGGGAGGGCAGTTAGGGGTGACCAGGCTGGCAGAGGAGGGAAGTTGGGGGTGACCAGGCCTGCAGGGAAGGGCAGTTGGGTGGGACCCAGGCCTGAAGGGGAGAGCAGTTGGGGGTGACCAGGCTGGCTGGGGAGCAGTTAGGCATCAATCAGGCTGGCAGGGGGGTGGTTAGGGAGTGATCAGGCTGGCAGGCAGAAGCAGTTAGGGGCAATCAGGAAGGCAGGCAGGTGAGCAGTTGGGAGCCAGCACTCCTGGATTGTGAGAGGGATGTCTGACTGCCCGTTTAGGCCTGATCCCACCAGGATTGGGCCTAAACGGGCAGTTGGACATCCCTCAAGGGGTCCCAGATTGAAGAGGGTGCAGGCTGGCCTGAGGGACCCCCCCCCCCAATGCACGAATTTTGTGCACCGGGCCTCTAGTTTTTCATAATATACAAAACCATTGATGCTATCTCTTGTAGTAGTCTGTATGTAGTTTTGTTTGTGCAGTGTGGTAAAGCTGTTAATGGTTTTGTTTTTATTTATTTATTTTTGTTGTGTTGTCATTTATGGTCAATTAAATATCAGTTGAGTATAATGTGTTAGAACCTGCACTGTGAGGAAAGAGAGAACCTGTTTCCTCAAAGAGCTTCCAATATAAGTAAATTCATGACTCTGACCTTGAATCCTCTAGTAAATTCCATTGCCTTTGGAATGAGATTCACCTCCCAGCCTGAGCTCATAATATTATTGAGGATCTGACCACCATTTTCCTTTTATTAGAGGCTTCCACAGTTCAACCAGACAGGTACTGTTATTCCTGTCAGCTGTAGATACTGAGGCCCAAAGAGAAATAAGTAAACTTGCAAACTACTCCCACATAGCAGAGGGAGAGTCAGGGTTAGAGCTATTCCCCTGAATCCTTGACCTTCTGTCATCCTCCTTACCTATGATTGCATGATAACATAGCCAATAAATTCAGTAAGATGAGGAACAATCACTCCATATTTTATGAAACCAGGAAGGTACAACTCAGTTGGAAAACACTAGATTCAAAATGAGAAGAGCTAAGTCCTGCTCCTGGCTCTGCCAATAATTAGCTGTATGATCTTGGACAAGTCACCTTACCCCATTTTCTGGATTGATAAAGTGATGAAAGTTGACTAATAATATCTAGGCAATATTTCCCAAATTTAGTCCAAATAGTCAAGGAATGCTGCAAGTTTTAGGTCTATACTTGGAGATTTGCTGTGTGCATTATCATGTTAAAGGTGCCATGAGGTCCTACATGGAGAAACCTGTTAACATGGCACTTTTTCATCTCATGTGGTCCCAGAATAATTAGTCATATCTCACAGACCTCATGTTCCCTAAAAAATTATTTAGAAAATTAGTTTCCAAATTCTATGTAGGTGCTAAAATTTGATGGTTTACATTTTCGCTTGAGAAATGTCCCATACCTACAACCCTTTTGTTCTCTTTTCATTGTGACTTGACACCACAACCACCACCACCCACCCTTAGGACTGAACACAGTGGGCAACAAATAAATGCTCTTGACTTATTTATTCAGCCCTTATGGTTAATGTATTTTAAATGGTACTTACTTAATGTCTGGCAAAATGTAGCCTAACACATAACAGTTCTGGGATGGGAAGCATTGTATTCTGGAAACTGGGTGAAAACCACCAACTCTCCCTGGGGCCAGCCAGAGAGATGCCAAATGACATTTCAGTACCATTTGGCTATGAGAGTTCCATTCAAATGCAAAAACAAAAAATAAATTCTGTCTCTGGTTAACAGACTTATCGTCTAGCCATTCGGCCTCAGTTTGGTCTGTGGAAAATCAAAGCATTTGGTGTTGGGTGTCATTGAATAGTCACTCTGATGTGACATCCTTTTTTTTTTTTTTTTTTCTTTCTGTCCTCTGTCTAGCAACTTACAAGACAACTTGGCTCAACTAAATTCTCCCAGGGAGAAAACCCTCCTTTTCATCCCTGAATGCCACTCGGTGTCTATTTCGGCAGTAAATTACCAAATGCCACCCTCATGGTTTGAAAGAGCTTATTCACAATGAAAGTGCCAGCGTTTCCCAGGAGTTGACTATGTGGCCTTTCTTATGTGTGTGTGCCCAAGGAAACAAAGTAACTTTAATATTCAATATAATACACAGAAATGGAGTTTTGAAAGGGACAATTGTTTTTCATAAAATGTCTTAAAATAGCATTGCTTTTCATCCTTTGGAAAGCATGCATCTCCAAGTAATTTAATATGCTAATAAAACTGTTTTCAATGTACCCAAAAGCATAAAAAAATAAGACTTTAAGAGATGATCCTATTAATGAAAAATATTTTTATTAGATAAAAACAGGAAAACAAAGATCCTATGTAGATTGTGTGATGAGAAAAAATTTTAATACTCTAGGTTCAAACCAAGAACACTGAAGAAAATATTTTTCTTCCAACTTTTATAAGTACAAATAAATTGTCAAAAAAAGGCCTTTCCTACTGAGCATATTGTCTAATGTTGCATGTAATGCAGTGTATGTAGTTGAAAGCAATATAGAATAGTGACTAAGAGTGGAGCATCAACTTTGAGGTAGAACCAGTGTGGATCATAGCTCTGATACTTACTAGCTATAAGCTGTTTTTTAATTTTTTAAAATTAAATAAGGAGAATTCTTTCAGATGGAAAGAGTTTGTACAATCACATATTTAAAAAGGAAAATGGTAGGCACTGAACCAGAGGGAAAGGGCAAAGGGTGAGTGCACCACCATGGTCTGGTGAATCCATGATTCCATTTCCCAGGCAAGGTAAAAGCTTCCCCAAAATAATGTATAAAGAAGCTACACATTACCCCTTTAGCCATCATCTGCCCTTTCAAATATCTGGTCTACATGAAAATCTTCTATATATATAAAAGGCTAATATGCAAAGTGTCCCCTTGGGAGTTCAACCGGGAGACCGAGTGTTCGATCGCTCTCTATGACATGCGCTGACCACCAGGGGGCGGTGCAGAACAAAGGAAGGCCCTGGCTGGCAGCTGGCAGCCAGGGAAGGAAGGCCCCAGTCAGCAGCTGGAAGGCCTCAATTGGCCCTGACCGACAGCCAGACCTAGGGACCCTACCCATGCACGAATTTCGTGCACTGGGACTCTAGTGTAATATAAACATGGAGATTCAGCTGCCTGCTGCAACAAAAGCAAAATTCATGAGGCAGGTGCTGGTGCAAAAGGAAAGATGTTTTATTCATGTGCAGCATGAACAGGGAGAAGGGTGGACTCCCATCTCAAAGACCATGTCTCCAGCCTCCCATTCTTTTGAGCATAGTGAGGAGAGGGCTTTTTTCCATTCAATTATCTTGCTAGCTTTGGGCGCACTCAAGCCTTATCCATTCATATGTCAAGCTTTTGGCCTGCTCAGTGTAAAAACCTCCCCATGCTACCATCTTGGACAATGGGGGAGACTCCCCACACTGACTGACTCTACAGTAACAAAAACACAAAGAGGAAATTTAAAAAATCTTTGACACTCAGTTTCCTTATATATAAGTGGAAGTTTACCTTCATCACAGGTTGTTTCAAAAATTAAAGTGACATAAATTCAATAAAACAATTACCCAATGCTTGCCACATAATAAGAAATTAATAAATACTATTTTGTGGAAATCTATTAGTTCATTTGACAGTAGGACCAGAGGTAGGGTTGGCTTGGCCAAGGAAAACCATTTCCCTGTTATCCTTCTGACCCAAATCCCGTATAGTTTGCTTCATCTGTGGAAGTTCTGGGGCCTTTCACTCATACACAGTGATTTCATCTAAAAGCTCTTGCCCAGAAACCCCAAGAAAACTTCACCAGCTAAGGGGCACATGAACCATGGTCAGACAATATTGTGAATTCTGGATAATTCAATTCAACAAATATTCATTTCAACCTAATGCCTGGCAGGCATTGTGCTAAGCTTTGAAGTTAAAATGATGATTCCAACCAGGGGTTTGACAATCTTCTTCAAGGGTCAAATAGGAAATATTTTAGGTTTTGCAGGCAAGAGGTAAAATCAAGGATAGTATGTAGGGACTTATTACCCATTTAAAACATACCTATTTAAAATGTGAAACCATTCTTAGCTTGCAGGCCATACAAAGAAAGAAAAGCCCTGTCCAGTGTGGCTCAGTTGGTTGGATTATCATCCCATACACCAAAAGGTGGCAGGTTGGATTCCTGATCAGGGCACATCCCCAGGTTGAATAATTCATTCCCACATGTAGATGACTTACTCTCAAGGTAACATCTACGATTCATTTAGCTTCTCTGGTGAGTCTTTTTTTTTTGGATAGCTGTCTCCTGAGCTCGAAGAAGCCACAATTGTTTGAACAAACATTGACTTGATTCAATTGAGTTTTGCAAGTAAGGACTTGATACCATATGGGGCTCACCTCGGGTTCCCAAACAGGTCCTTCTCAAACATTGCTCTAGTTATTTGCATTCATTACCTCTCCAGCTGGCTGGAAACCACAGCCTTCTTTAATCGTCTGCTTCAGGGTTCATTTTTTTGTTTGTTTGCTTTAGAAGGAACTCCCCTCCTGGGAAAAGGTGAATTTGCTTCTTTGGTCTCTTCTCCACATATTCAGAATGCCCAGTACCTGGCCCTGGGAGAACTTGAAATTTGGTTCTCGGAAGGATGAATCAGTTGCTGTATTAATGACATTTTCTGTGACATCTGTGAAGTTACTGTAGAGAGAAATGTTAAAGGTCAGAAAAGCCAAAACCCAGCAAAGACGAGACAGAAACAACTGTGTTGAGGACTGAGTCTTTCTGTATTAGATGAATTTATATAATAACTGAGTCTTTGTTTTGTTGTTTTTAAAAATATGTTTTTATTGACTTTTAGAGAAAGAGGAAGGGAGGAGAGAGAAAGAAACATCCATCTCCTGCCTCCATATGTATCCTGTATGTATCGGGGATTGAACCCACAACCTGGGCTGTGCCCTGACCGGGAATCAAACGGGTGACCCTTTGTGGCATGGAACAGTGATCAACCAAATGGGCCAGGGATTTTTAGAGAGAGAGAGAGGCTGGGAGAAGGGAGAGTTGATTTTGTTTTTAATAGGAGCTATTATAGCAACAGGGATATCCTGTGATATTTGTGGAGGACTCGCGAAGGCCAAATCATTCCAACTTTGAGACTAAGTCACTCACTCAGATTGAATTGACTTTTGTAAAGCACAAGCTATAAGATTAACCTCCCAAGAAGAGACTATCTGATTTCCAGACTACGAGAAAGATTTTTCTTTTTGACCTCAGTAGTCATCACCCACACCCTCCTTTGTTCTTTTGTTCATTCACTTATTTTATAATGAGAACCCCTTTTGTGTGTTAAGCACCACATTTAGCACTGAGAAAACAAATCAATGAGGCATTTTATTGAGCACCTGATATGACCCAGGTGATTGAGGAAGTGTTGTCCTTGCCCTCAAGGATCTCACAGTCTAGTGGGGGAAACTGGCATCTAAGCAAGTAATTATAACTCAGGGAGATGACTTTAAAGGGCATAGGCAGTGTTGGCTCACGATTAAGACCATGAACGTGAGTGCAGATTTTGGATTTGAACTGTGTGATTTTGAGTGAGTTTGCATGAATGCCAGCCTCAGCTTAGTTATTTGTAACGTGGTGATACTACTAGGCTGTACATCACAGAGTTACTGTGAATCCGAAGGAGATGATGCCTCTAACATTAGCATAACATTTGGCATGGGGGCGAGTGCTCAATATCTGTCAGCTATCATCATGTGCTACAATCAGGTCATTATTGCTATGGTAGTTGTACACAGAAGTGGCTTGGGGACCAAACTCTATCATTTACTGTCCTGTTACCTTGGGCAAATTACTCACCCTCCCTGTGCCTCGGGCCTCTGCTCTGTAAAATGGAGATAATACTTAATTCAAAGAATTGTTGTAAGACTTGTGATGGAACACATGTCAAGTACTTGGCATAATATAAACTCAATAGGTGTCAACTATATTACCATAACAGCTGTGGCTACTAAAACAACAAAGACAACAACCCACAGGCCCAGAGCACATTTTGCAAAGAAGGTGACACTCAATAATGTGTGTTATTTTAGCAGGGGCAGGGGTCAAAGCCGTCAGCCTCCATGGCTGTGAAAACAGCTCTGCACCTGTTTTCTGCATCATGGACCAGTAGCATCTTGTTTGTGTATTTTGGACAGAACATTAAATTATGGAAAATGTGAGAGTTGCTGCATCTGTATTTTCATGGGATCGTATAGGTATGACATGTCCAGACTCCTGTCTTCCTCACTTCTAAATGACCAGACTTTCCTGGAAGTTTTCTTCTCAAGTTAGAGAAGACACCTTCAAAAGCACTGAGATTAGAATCCTACCCTATACTGACCACTAGTGTCCCCCCCTCTAATCCTTCAAAGCTCTGCTCATCAGGAAACTCTAATTTTAGTCTGTGGACAGCTCTGTGCCCTGGCAGGAATGTGAGGAAATGAGTGTGAAGAAAGCAAATGACCAAAGAGCAGGATGACATGACACACCTGCAGGTGCTTTGCGCTCTCCAGACCCATGTGTCCAGCAGGCAACTGGGTTTCCTTACAAGGAGTGATGTCACCAAGAGGGAGACATAGGTCATTCCTGACTGTGCTCCCCCTCACTAGTGTTCCTTACCATATTTTTTGGCTATTAATTGTCCTTTTAGAAAGTGTCACCATTTTTTTCTTTAAGAAGATCTCTTCCTCTACTCTAATTCAAGTACTTCAGTAGAAGTGGCCCCACGGCAAGTGGTTCACTTGGGATGTACATCTGGCCCAGGCCCATTAAGAATGTATAGTCTAAAGCAAGAGTTGGTCAACCTTTTCTTTAAATAGCTACATAGCCCTTCAAAGACTTTCATCTTTACGGGCCATATAGTTTCTGTTGCAACTACACACCTCTGTCATAGATAATACATAAATGGACAAGCATGGTTGTGCTACAATAAGACCTTATTTACAAAAACAGGCAGAGGGCCAGATTTAGCTGGCAAGGTGTAGTTTGCCAGCTGTGGTCTAGAGTTTCCAAAAGATGCATCCCTCTACTGTGAAAACCCCCTTGATGGCTTCAAATGTGACTGTGGCAGTGCCTACCTTTCTGACTTTATCTTATACCACACCAGCCACTCTGATTTTATAGTTAACCTGCTGCCCAGCTTTTGTTTTTCTCCCTCTGTCTTCAGGGCCTTCATATTTCACATTTAATGTTGTCTTTTCACAGAATGTTTTCCCCTACTCTTTTCATGCTGGTTGTTTTTATGTGTGGTGTTTTGTTTTGGGGTTTTACTTTTGTATTTATTTATTTGTTTTTATTGAGTTTATTGGGGTGAGTAAACACAAATATTTTCTCCAAGAGGCTTTTCCTCGGCACTTAATCTAAGCACCCCACTCTCCCCCAGTCACTTCTCTGTCAATTACCTGCTTTATTTTTTCCTTCCTATTTACCAGAGTCCATCTCCACTTCCCCACAGTCCACCCCTGTCCCAATTCGAAGTTAAGTTTCTTAAGGTTGAGGACCTTGACTATCTTGGTCACTATTCAATTCCCCAAGTCTAGAAATGAAATAGATAATAAAGATTTGTTGATGTTGGAATAAATGAAACTCTTGTGGGCTATGGTTGGCTCAAGAAAATATTTTAAAGAATTTTCAAATATTTTCTTTAATATTAAAATAGTTCTTTTCTAATCTTAAAATATATTGCTCTCTATAAGATTGCTCATGCATGACTCCCTTTAGGGTTAAATTTTATTTTTTGTAGCAAAGTATGTATTCCCTGAACATGTAACTAGATGACTAATAGGAATGTTAATAATCATTGGCCACATGACACTTTCAATGCATCAAGAAGTTAAGAAAATTGTGGGGTGGAGTGGAGGGGAGTAACTTATTTGTTCTACCTACCAAATAATTCTCCTGGAAACACTAACACAGCCTGTTTGTCATGTCCTGTGCTCATTAGGAACTTCCTTTCCACGAAGAGTCGAAGCAGATAGCTCTAGCCCAGATCCAGGTCAAGGCCAGAGCCCACATTCTGTACAAAGCTGGAGCTATGTTTCAGGAGCCAGGGAATATCAGCTTTATTGAATCATACAAATAAAAAAGAGGCAATTCCAGTCTTGTATTAAAGATCCTTTGGCTTTATAAAATCTTACTGTGATTTTTTACCCAAGAGTCTAACCATATAAAAGGACTACTTTACTCTGCTTATCCATAAAAGACTTCAGAAAGCCCACTGTATGCTTACAGATAAAATTTAGCACCATTGGAAAAGGGAGAGAAGAGTAGCGGGTGGTGAGTTAATCTGTTTGGGGCTGTTTCCTAATGTGAATTAATGCTAGAGTTTCCAAAGTTTTGGGTCTTCTTCTCCATACCCCTTTGTGTGTGAATCATCCCCACCCTTGGTGATTACCTGCATAGCTGTGGGCCACTTGCTGGCCTTTCTCAGATCAGGAAATCTGATTAAGATGTGATCTCTGGCACTTGAATGAATTTTCTTTTAAGTCTTCTTATTAAAATCTGTGACTCTCCCGTGAAACTCTCTCCCAAATACTTTTTGAAAAATCTCCAAAAGATATAATGGAGAACAAAAATATCCTTAAAAGGGGGAAGACTCACACAGATGGAAATGAGAACAACAGCTCTCTCATTAATGCTTTTCTTTCCATTGATCTAAAACTTAATTTTCCACCTAAAGATCACTCCCAAGTGTTCTTAAGGCCTGTGCTCTCAGTTGCCAGTGGAATCACAGAACATCTTTCTTGCTCAGAGAGCACAGATTGAGTCAACATGGACATGAACTTTGGCCACTTCCACTAACAAGGCAAGGCTCCTCGGTTTATCTGACAGGTATCTTGGGCCACAGTGAAAAAGGCGGATGGTTTTGGTCCAGGCCCTAGTCCAGCAGAGAGAGCAAATCAAAGTTGATACAGACACTGTGAATGAGTGCCTGGGGCCAGGTGGGAACTACAGGCAATGGAGGGGTGCCACTACTAATTCCTGCCAAGTATGACCACATAGGAATGTAGGCCCAGAGTTGCCAGATCTTCTGATTTAAAAAAAAAAAAAAAGTTCAGAAACCTGGATGACTTTTTAAATTTCTAAATGTTGGAGCAATTAAAAAAAAAAAAAAGAGTGGCCCAAGCCAAGTGTGTCCACAGGCCAGACTGAGTCTTTGAGCTGCCCATCTGAGGCCCCTCTATAGCAGTCACACAAGTTCGTGTAGTGCAAGTGCAGACAGTGAGCTGCTCTGTCCTTAGCGAGCATCATCAACAACCTCTGGGTTGGGAGCACGTTAAGGTACAAGTACAGAACTACAGATATCCTGACTACTTGAGATTGTAGGCCCTTTTCTATCATGGTACATATCCTGGCAGCAGGAGGATTGAAACCTGATTTTTATCAATGATGAATTTCTTTACCTCTCTTTGAAGTGGGGGTACTTCTTTGTCTAAATTTAGACTTCAGCTCACATCCCTTGCAATTTCTTTTTCCTTAGGCTCTAGCCAAACATGAGCTTCAAACTGATGTATGTTTTGTTTTTCCATTTTTATCCTTGGTTTCCAGAACCAAAGGCAAGAGGTAAAATAAAAATGAAGACACAGTCTCTCTTGCTGGCATAGCACACACTCTCACTGAGCTAGAAGTTCATGTTTTCTTTAATTAAATTTCATTTAAAGAGCTATGCTTTAAGTTAAAGACTTAATCAAAAAGTCAAGTCATGTGAGTTTTGTAAACCTAAGGACTTATTTAAAATATTTCTGCATAAGAGATCAACCGAAGAGGACTTGTATGCATGCATATAAGCATAACCAATGGACGCAAGATACTGGGGGGTAGAGGAGACCGGGGGAAGGTCAATGGGGAAAAAAGGGAGACATATGTACTACTATTTGTAATATTTTAAGCAATAAAATAAAATTTAAAAAAATATTTCTGCACATGTCCTCAAACTAGAAGTGCCATCGAGTTCTTCTTTGTCAATAAGCCTCTGTCTCCTCCTGGCTTCCCTCTAGCAGTGCCCTGTATCCCCGTCTCCTCTTTATGTTGAGAATGGTATTGCCTCCACCATGCAGCATTTTCCCCTGGATGGCTTCCTGAAGAGGGGTCCTGTTGGCATGAATGAGGCCTGAATGTAGCAAGGAGTCCTGCTGTGTCTGCTTGACCTCTCAGCCCTTTGTCCAGCTTCCAGGAAGTTTCCTGTCATGCCTTCTGTTTTAGGATTCCTTCAGACACACTGGGGAATCCCTCCCAATGTGCAGTTACTTCGAACTGGTTAAATGTTGCTTAGCATGATCTAATATTGCTTTTGTTTTGGATTCTGTAGATATATTTTGAGTTCTTTTCAATATTTTTCTCATTATTAAAAATATGGAAAACTATGCATTGGCAAATGGATTCCCAGATTTAAATCTACACCCAGAAGTAACCATTGTAGCTATTTTGGGTTATTTCCTCAACAGTTGAACACAATTTTTTCTTGATTCTATGATACGACACCATACATAAGTTATTCCCATAACTTATTAAGACTGGTTCCTTATTGTCATAACCATCTTAATTCAAATGTCACCACCTCCCATACACCTTTTTGATGATCTTTTCTCAAGTATCACCCCCCCCAATCTGTTACACTCTGTTATAACCCCCCATTGTTTTATTCTTAGGACTTCATACTACCTGAAATAGTCTTATACCTGCCTCTACTTGTCTACGTTTATATATTAACAACTCCCACTAGAACATAAGCTTAGGAGAGCAGGAAATTTCTGTCTGACTCACTGCCACATCTTCGGAGCCTAGAACAGTGCTCCGCTCTCTTCTAGAAGGACCCTGCTACAATGACAGGAGAAGGATTTATTTTAAGCTATCAATTTGCCAGGAGAGAAAGGAGAGGAGTGTCGAGTTGGTGGTAACGGTTGGTGTTAGAAATGTAACCTTAAGGCCAGTGTGTTCCCGTTATCAGCCTTACAGGGTCCTGGTAAATCCATCTTCCCACAGGCTACACCCTAACTCTGATTTAATACCTTTTTATTTGGATGGTGCCAATCCTGGCTTTGGTGTAAAAGACACAACTTAAATATATTTTCTGCCGGTAAAAAAAAAAAAAAATGGAAGTATCAATTCCTTTAACCCTGTCTTTTCAAAGATAACTGTTGTTAACATTTTAACAAACTTCTAATCTTGTTTCTATACTTTTTAAAACATAATCATGATTGTACTAATCTGTATAGATTCTGATCTTGTTGGCAAACTAATAAAATAGATGCCATGCTTTTGCTGTTTCATCCACCAAATAGTATACTTAATCAAAAAGTCAACATTGTTAAAAAAAAAAAAAAACAACAACCAATAACACAGATGCCAAGTAGAAAACTAATAGGGAAAGGTTCCTAGTAATTTATATTTTTATATTTTTATCATTTGTACCTTATTACACATGACATTTATGTGATCAAAAACAGGTTATTTCCTAGTAGCCCATCTCCTCCTTATTATATATTTTCCATCCTAATGTATTACTTCTCAGCTTGTGACACAAAAGTTAGTGACTGTGGAAATGATTATAAAGTCATTGAAGATTATGGCTTTAGAGGGAAAATAACCTGCAGGGACAGAACCGAAGCCACAAAGTTCCAATGTTGCTGAAAATCTCATTAAGAAGAAAAGAAAGGAGGTGGGGGCAGGGTAACGGTATGTGAACTGACTCCATAAATGTGAACTGGTTTCCTCTCTTTCATGCACATCTTTGAAACTGCATTCTGGGGCACTTAGAGAGAAACAAGAGTGAGAGGCTCAAACTATCCCATAGTCTTTGAAGTGAGTTATGGATAATTTTGGGAAATGTGTCAACAGCCAGATGAATTTCTGAAAACCGGATCCTATCAAATTAACTTATTTTTTTTATAAGCTTGAGTCTGATAATTTAAATAGTTGGGATATTTCTAAGAGAAGAGAAAAATGTTAGTTGATATTCTTTAAGAGAATGACTCAGGTTTTAAGCAGTGCTCATGTGCCTTTTCATTATCAGGGCTTCCTGGAGTGCCCCACCTTTCCACATTCATAATGAATAGTGGTATTTCTTCTTCTGGGAATGATGGAATGAGACCTTATTGGATGCTTGCAGGAAACAACTTACAATCTTGACCTAATACCAAAAGCTGGGGAGTGAACAGAAGAGACACTCTCATGGAAAGAACACACTTGGGGGAGGGTAGAAAGGGAGCTGAACAAAGTGCCCATGTTCACGGATTAGGCTAAGTGCAGTTGGCACTGTGTACTCAGGCAGCAGGGGTGCTTGGGTATAAAACAGTCTTTCTGGCCAAGGGAATCAAGACATGTAGGAGAGACTGAGAGAATCACTAAAAGGAAAGATCTAGAGAGAGAGATATAATACATTCTGTCTATTCATATCTCTGACTGACTCTTAAACTATGCAGCATGGTATAGACTCAAAGCAGCTAAGCTGAAGACCAAGCAGATGAACTGAGACTGCAGCTGTCACCCAAGAAACAGTTTAAATACTGCAACTGTAATCTTATGGACAATAATTTTAAGTCCATAAGATTATTGCCAGCTAAAGTGAAACAACACTTGGACGAAAATAATGGCATCCAGAATCTGTACTACTTACTATTTACAATGTTTAGGATATGATCCAAAATTACTCAACATACAAAGAATCAAGGAAATGGGACATGTTCTCAAGAGAAAAGAAAATCCATTGAATGTGATCCCAGAGCAAACCAGAAGTTGGAACTAAAAGACAAGGATATTAACGTGGTTATTATAACTTTTCTAAATGATGCACATGATGAATAAAAAGATAGGAAATTCCCTCAGAGAAATGGAAGCAATAAAAAAGAAACAAATGAAAATTCTAGAACCAAATATATAATATCTGAAATAAAATATTCACTGAACTGACTTAAAAGTTGAATGTAGATAAGAAGGAAAAGTGAACTTGAAGATAGAGCAATAGAATTATTCAACATGAGTAACAAAAGATTAAAAAGATTAAACAAAATAAAGCCTCAGAGACATGTTAGATAATATCAAATAGTCCAAAAGATGGGTAAATTGCATGCCATAAGAAGGGAAGAGAATGGAGGAGGGAAATATTTGAAAAATTCATGACCAAAAGTTACTAAATTTGATGAAAGACAAAAATGCACATGATAATTAATGAAAATGTCCTATCTTCTAATTCATCATAGTCAATTGTTGAAATGCCCAAATAAAAATCAAACCTTGAAAGCAGCAACCAGAAAATAACACATTACATGCAAGAACCAGTAATATGGTGACTGATTGGTTTCCCAGCAGGAACTATGGAGGCCAAAAGAGGGTGGAGCAGCACCACTAACAGTGCTGAAAGAAAATAAAAATTGTCAAACTAGGTTTCATTACTCAGAAAATATATCCTGCATACTGAAGACTAACATGACTTTTTCCACACAAAAAAATGAAACCAAAAAAGTCACCAGCAGGCCTCCAGGATGAAGGGAAGATGAAAACTCAAATCCTCAGGAAAGAATGAAAAGCATTGCAAATGGTTAATATCTGGATAAATACAAAAGACTATTTTAAAATTTGTGTCTTTTCCACATAATTTATTTACAAACTATATAACTGTTAAAGCAAAAATGATAACATTGTCTCGTGGTGTTAATAATGTATGTAGATGTAATACAGATAATGATGTTAGTATAAGGGAAGGAAGGGTGAATATGGGCCTACAAGGATATAAGATGATAGAAAGAGGGTGATGTCCTCTAGTCATTCCTTGAATGACTACCTAGGCTTTATTCATGATCAATAATAATTATTATTATTACTGAAGCCTAAATGAAGGAATGACTAGAGAAAATTACTCAAGAGAAATACCAGACAGGGCTTTTTTTTTTTTAATGCCTCTCTTGAGTAAAGCCTAGCTAGTCATTCAAGGAATGACTAGAGGCTATCACCCCCCTTCTATCATCTTTAATATTTTACATTATGAAGCATTATGTGGTATACAGTGTCCTTTCACATACCTTGTGGTAAAGGCAAGTGAAGAATCCCATTCTAGAAAGGACAAAACCAACTATGCAGAGAAAATAAATGTATATTCCTGAAGAAACATTAGGCCAAAAAATCTCATCCAGATCCAAGTCTGTGGACCTCAGCTACCTATCTGGAATGGAATGAAAGAGTCTCTTCTATTGGTGACTGTACTCAGAAAGACCTACTTTCAGGACAGAATAGATAGACTATAGGGAGAATGACATCAGGAACAGAGCACATACCTATACTAGTAGGTCACCTGTTGTTGCAGAAGAATGCTCTATGCACCTAATGCTAGTTGATTATGCTAACTTTTATTTTCTCATGGCCAAATTCACAACTTTTAATAAGAGGAATGACCTGTAACAGGACCTCTATCAGGAAGAAGATACAACTATCTACAGCAGGACCCATGTTCCAGAAAGCATCTTTTGTTCACATATTTAATATCATTACAGTACCCATCTCTTTGGGGTAGCCTTTGAGAGGTAAGGTCCTCAAAAGAACCTTACCATTAAGAATCTTGTATTCATGACAAAGAACAAATTTCTTTTTTTGTTGTTATTTTAAGTTCAGTTACATAGAGGATATGGGGAATGTTCTGTATGGCATTTTATCCCTTAATAGATTGAGCACTAAAATGTTTGTGACAGATTTATGACTCACTGCAATTTGATTGGGCGGAGAGGGAGATGACTGTAGAGGGGAGGAGTTGATTATAGTTTATAAAGATTAAATTTCAAATATTTTCATATTTTGCTGTAACTTATAATCAGGTCACCAAAGTAGAATTAGTTACCCCTGAAAAAGAGAGGAAAACATATGGGAACCACATGGGCTTGAAGTTTTTCATTCACTGTCTGCTGAAGAGGCCTATATAGCCTAATGGAACATCTGACTAGCTGAGTAATTCAGGTACTAGGATTCATTGGAGAGTTCCCAAGGGAAAGGGGATGATGGTGATCGATGCATTTTGTTTGCTTCCTTTTGTATGCTGAGCATTCTACTGAGGGCTTTATACTTATAATCTCATAATTTAATCCTCAAATCAGCTCAGTGAGGGAGATGGTATTATGCCCATTTTACAAAGGATAAATCAAGCATTTCTAAGTTGGACAGCTAATAAGTAGGAGATCCAAAATGTGGACCCAGACATACCTAACTCTAAAGCCCATTCTCCTTCTCTAAGTCAACTTGCTCCCCTTCTCTTTTGTAATGTACACTCCTTATTGGCCACCTGACACCTATAATGATTTTGAGGACCTGGGCATTACATTATAACCTCCTTAGTGATGTTGTAAGAAAGGTTCAGGGACATTTACAAATTTTAATTTAAAAAGCAACCTGAGTGACAAGGTAATAAATGCCAAATCTGTTGGATATGCCCATCTTAATGCAGATTGCCATCCAAGAGAAGGCAATCTATGCTTCTAGATGGTCAGTTTGTTTAATCGCCATGATATCTAGCCAAGTGGTGGTATCAGGAACTTTCTCAAATATTGGCATGAAAATGAGCTAGACATAGAAGGGATTGTTTGCTAGGTGGTTGACTAAAGCACAGTTAAATAGAACACCCTTTTCAGGCTTCCTATCACATAACTTATGTTGAAAACCTCGCCCTGCTATCCTCATTTAGTATAGCAAGAAATCGCTTTTATTAGTGCAAATGGAAAATGTTTCTGTCTGAATTGCTGACAGATGTTGCTTTATGCTGATGGTTCTTGTCTCCATCAAATCCAAAGTCCACTTTTATGTAAAATAATAATAGTTTTCTACCATTCTGTATGGAAATTCATAGATTATATAACTCACATAAAATTTAAAAACAAAAACAATGTCCTATAGAATGTAAAAGAGAAAGAAAAGTCATTTAGAGTGACATTTCATTGGTAAAAATATTAGGCATGACAACATTAGAAGACATGTTTTTATCCATGTGTGCGACCATGGATATTGCTCTTCCTAAGCATCACGTGAGTGCAGTGGCTACAATGCAGCTCGAGATGGGTGTGGGCATGGACTCAAAAAAACCACTCGGGGCATTGCTGTCAGTGATACAAAGACCTCTTGGTAAATTCCAAACAAATCAAAATATAACCTCCTTCTTTGATTTTTACAATAGTTGCATTTCTTGGAACATTCTAGATAGCATTAAACCTGCATAAAAGCATTTCGTGATTATGTCTAAAAGAGTTGGTTTTGGGCTCCGGGAAGTCTGCCAGCACAATTCTTTGTTGTATAAGACTCTCTGATCCAGGCCTCCCTGGGCCCTACTCACTAAATGCCAATCACATGACCTAGATCCCTGGGACTAGTACAATGCACCTTCCACATTTCCAAAACATCTGTGAGGAAGTGGCATCAACCTCCTTTGAGAACTGCAGCCCATTGAGTTCCTGAAAAGCTAAGTGTAAATTTCATTTTAATACCCGAATCTGAATTTCCACAAGGTAACTTTTTGTGAAATGAGGTGCATTTTTTAAAAAGACAAAGTTCTTTTCTGTGGCATGAACAAAGGTGTTGCTGATTCACTATAAGTAATATCTCAGCTCACCCCAGGTGGTGACACAAGACACTATTCACTGATGTAACTCAAGTGAGGACACAGAGTTAACTTACGTGTGTACAGAAACTAATAAACAAAGAGCAGGTGGCCCTCAAGGATGATAAAGATGCATTGGCACAGGTGCAGACATCTGTATATTCAGCTGACTCGAAGACTAGGCAAAGCCCTTGGCTGTCTCACAGATTGATGCGGGGGGGGGGGGGAGCGGGGGGAGGAGAGGTTAATTCAGGGAAAGAGGATGTCAGTAGTTGCTAAGAAGCTAAAAGCTTGTGAAGGAAACAAAGAATGAGAGTCAAGGTAGATGTGAATGTATAAATATAAACAAAGGGCTAAGGATAGTAGTGAAGTTACAGTCAGCCCAGGTAAAGGTGAGAGAGGGTCTGAGAGCCACCTGGTAGGTATTGGTTCTTGAATTACATGCTCTTACATCATATCTTGAACTGCAGGGGGCAACTGCTGGATGGCACTGAACCATATTTTATTCCCCTTCCTGGAGTGGGAGCAGTGCATAGCTCACAGCTTCCTTCCTGCACTGTTCCCAAGACACTGCTGCTACCTGTTCATTTCTGGAAGGCCAGCTCACTTCAGCTGTGGAAGGCAGACATCTGTTCACCATATTGCAGGGGCCATAGTCATGTCTGTTTTTCCGTCCCTTTGGGAGAAGGAATGGCAGGTGTGACTCCACACACAATTCTGGCAGGCCCATAAAGACCACCTTCCAAGTTCCCCAGGCTTGCGCTTCCCTTAGGCCCGTGGTCGGCAAACTGCGGCTCGCGAGCCACATGTGGCTCTTTGGCCCCTTGAGTGTGGCTCTTCCACAAAATACCACAGCCTGGGCGAGTCTGTTTTGAAGAAGTGGCATTAGAAGAAGTTTAAGTTTAAAAAAATTGGCTCTAAAAGAAATTTCAATCATTGTACTGTTGATATTTGGCTCTGTTGACTAATGAGTTTGCCGACCACTGCCTTAGGCTAACCATGCATGGCCCAGTCTTGCTGTAGTTTGCATGCCCACCTGGATTTCCCTCTTCAAGAAGGCTCCGAAAATTAGGCCCAGACTCCAAGGTCTATTCTCTGAGGTTCACTAGGCAATGTGCCTGCTGTCATTTGAGCAAGCTGTTTTGCAGCCAATTTTTTTTTTTTTTAATGACATGATTGCCCAGGCTTTCAAATCCCATTATGAAACTTTTTATCCTTTACTCTAAGCCTTTTCCCCCCTCTAATCTGCCATTTTAGTTGGTTGGAAAGAGATGTTGAGGAGAAATATTTGGAAAAGTGGTCTGTGGGGCCCAATGATGCAGTGAGTCATGAGCCTGAACAACTTCAGTGGAGCTGTGGTTGTCCATTGTTCCCTGTCCTGAAACTCTTAATGACCAACACTCCCTGGCTATGAGGGAAGCCAACCTGGCATGGATAGGAATAGGGAAGGGCTAATTCCCGGGGCAGCTTGGAGATTCATTAGAAGAGCTATAGAGAAGAGAGGCCCACCCAGGTCCTGCCTTAAGGCCACCTCCAACATCAGGGACAGAGAACAAGAAGGCCCCTGGCTGTGCTCTGCCATGCATTCAGAACCACACAGATGCAGCCTGTCTGTTATTAGAAACAGTTACCAGCCAACAGCAGTGTTATGCCTGCTGCTTCACTGTGGTTACACATAACTTCAGGGCTGCGATATGATCCATTCACACCAAGGGGAATGTCCACTGCATCATATTGCCCTAAGGCAAAACAAGGACCTCAAGATAGGCTTCAAGAGGAAACAGTTCTCTATGTTCATGAACATTCTTAGGTGTATTCAGCTGTCAGGGCATTCTCTCACCTAGAGAAAACTGTAGGTGATGTTACAGCAAAGTATCTACATCTCACATGGTCCCACACATTTGGTGGGAGGCACTTAGCCTCCTGAGAGCTAGGGAGTTGCTTCTCTCCATTGTCATGACCTAGCATCTAGTGTGGTGCCTGGAACAGAGCAGGAATGAATGAATATAAAAGGCATAACCTGACTGAAGAGATGAGCCATTCCTCACTCCTGCCCCCTCCTTCTCTCCCTTTTTCTCCCATCCCACTTCCCTTCACTCCCATTTCTCCAAAAAGCTGGATCAAAGTCAATATAATGTCTACTCATGAAACAGAAATAGTCAATGTTACATAATGAAGAGAAGGAAGTGGTGTCCATATTGGTTAAGAGGATGGACTTAGGAGTTGGGATGAGCTGGATTTAAGTGTGATCCTCTACCACTTGTTATTTGGGGTACCCTGGACAAATTATTTAATATCTCTTAGCCTTTTCATCATCTATTAAGTTGGGATAATAATAGTACCTACCTCATAGTTTGTTATAAGGATTAGAGATAATGGATGTAAAGTGCTTAGTACCATGCTTAGGACTTCAGTATTCAATAAATACTAGCTGCTTTTATTATTTTTTCTCCTGCTTTTAATACTATGTGGGAATCGGCCCAGCTCAGTGACCAGAGTTAGGCCTGTGACACTCTGAGGAAAATTGCTAGCTCACCCACCTCTACAGCAACTGGAATTATTCTTTGAACCAATTTGATTAGCTGTGTTGCTATGGTTACATTAAGGTTTGGGCTTCTGCTTCGTTGTAAACAGAGATGGCTGCTCTGTCTACAGTCAAAGATAATTACATGTGAAAAGGATTGGGAAGGGTCCTGAGGAGTAAGTATGAATTTGGGATTTATGCTATCATCTAGATGCCTAACATTTTAGGATTTGGTCAAGGAGTTGGGAGGGATATAAAAGCTTGGAGTACTGTGTAATGTACATCCAAAGGTATTTATCCCAACTGTACTGATTCACGCATTAATGAACTGAAGGATTCATGATTCATAGCAATTATGCCACCTGCTCAAGCTGTGTATAGATAAGTAAACATGGCTTCTTTGGAAAGCTAACTAAGTCACATGGCCTCAGTTTTTATTCCAGTGATGCTGTATGGTGTATGTGGGTGTTTTTTTTTTTTAACAAACAAACTTTGTTTATGATTACACAGTTAAAAACAAAAATCTCAAACCATATTTACCACCAGCATACAATCATTTCACATGAAGAGTAAAGCAAAAAAAAAAAAAAAATCACAAGAATGAAAATGAGATTACAAATGGGGTGGGGGATAGTGGATACAATCATCTTAATAATTATGGTAAAGTTATTTGAGCATACCTTGCTAAGCATTTTGCATATGTTATCTGACTTAATACCAGACTGTAAACTACATACCATTGACTCCATTTTATATAGGAAGAAGAAATTTAGGCTTAGAGAAGTAAGGAACTTGGTCAAGTCACACAGCTGTGAATTGTAGAACATTGCCCTTTTTTAAAATGTCTTCTTTTCTTGTTTTGTTTTCTCAAGGATGGTTGAGGTCATGCCCTCTGTGTTTACAGAGCACGAGGTGAAGTGACATTTAGAGCTCTGGGTGATTCAGCTTGCCATTAATCTCCTCCTAAACTGGCAAAAATTCAAGGATGAGCTTGTGCCATTGACAGTTAGTCTATGGAATTCCACACATTTCCCTCATAGCTCTAGATCTGAGTCACTCGTGGTGACCAAAGATTCTACTCCTCTAACCATCAGTCCCTTAATTCCTGCAGTGATCTGTTGGGTGGCCTTTCATTGATTAGCCTACTGTTCAGTTTCTTTCATCATCATTTATGAAGCATGTTCTATCAGTAAAGTTCATCCATACTGGGTATGTGGGGTCAAAAAGGAAACATTGTTCTTCCCCAAGAGCAACTGCTCTAGTGAAATTGATATGAATAAATAACTAGGCAGGTAGGTAGACAGACAGATGAGACAGTATACAAGAATAAAGGCCAGAACACTGTGCTATGTGAGCAGGGATGAAAGGGTGACTAATTCCAGTTTAAGGCTGGGGATCTGCAAAGCCCTCTTAGAAGAGATAGAATTTGATCTGGGCTTTGAAAAAACGATGAGGGGTGAATCGGGGAGAAGGACTGTGCTGCCAGGCACACAAGGCTTTCTTGACTACAAAGCCAGATATGGCCATCTTGTGCCTTGTTTTTACTGAGCCCAGGAACAGTATGACGCCCCATCTCTCTACACGAGCTCAAAGTATCACCACCAATTCAGTAGAACAGATTGATATAGGAAATAAATCTCCATCATCCCTGACTTACCCCATTATTATCTCCAAAGGCAGGAATGTGAAGCCAAGCAATAGGGGAATAGTTATACCCCAGTAGACCTAAGTAGATGCTCATTTGTGTTTAGAGAGAGTCTTTCAATAAAAATAAAGCACACAGCATATATAAGTACTTATTCATAGACATGTCCTTGGATCCTCTTATCTCATTTTCTACCTCTTTCTTGTCTGTACCTCTTAATGCTTCATTTAACAGATATTTTGTTCTTCACCTTCATTGTACAAGTCTCCTTGTTAAATACCACACAAAGATGTGCAAGGTAGGGTTTCTGTCTTCCAAGAGCCATCAACTAATGGGAGTAACAAGACTAATTTTCAGAAAACTCTATACAAGTCCATATAATCAAAATGTCATATGCATAGACATTTTGAAGTTCTCTACTACCCTGTCCACAAAGTGAACTGGCTTGAAAAGACTCTGTCTCTGAAATGTGGAGTCTGGTCTCAAGAGAAAGGGACCCACTCAAAAGTGTGACTGCTGTGAAGTGTTCACAGCTTTTGTTTCCATCTATGTGATCCCACATTCAAATTAGATTTTTGAGACATAGTCACAATTTTCCTTTGGATTGGGCAGCATTCTATGCTATTGTTCCCAGCTGATCATCTTATCTTAATAAAAAACCTATAAAAGAAGGAAGAAAACATAAGACCAAAATTTCTCTCAGATATTAATGTTGGCGCTAAATGGAATAAATGACTTTTATATCTGACCCTGAACAATGTAAAAGAATATAAAACCTGTATTTTCAACTAATTTAAATTAAGGATCAAATTGAAACAGAGGCCAATAACCAAATTAGTGGTATTGTTACAAAGAAAAAATGTAATCTACTTCATTATTGTAACGGCAAACATCAATGGAGTAGAAAATTGACCAGTCTTCTTATATTAGAAAATAATTTGATGCTTGGTTGCCAAAGAAGGTCTGTTCATATTAGCCTTGACTAATCTGCAGTAAAGGATTGGAGCCTTTAAGGTCTCATTAGCACATCACTACCATACAGTTTTTAAAGGCACATTAAATAACATAAAATATTGCAGTGTTGTTAATGTGGTGAGAATGATTGTTAAGAGATCAAATTTACCACTTTATAATTTTTAAATAACCCATTTGGGTTAGAAAATATTTGACACACAATGTGAAATCACAGAGAACTATATCCAAAATTAAATAGTAAATTTGAAAGTAAATTATGTAAGTCAAAGAGGGAAATAGTTATCTTTTGTACTGAAATTTAGACTTGTCAAACAAATCACCAGACTGGTCCAATCATGGATCAAGAATTTTGATCCTAGCATCATCGAATTGGATTACAATGAATGCTCAACATATACAACACATATTTTAAATTATCTTCATTAAGTATCTTCTTTTTCATAAAATGTGCTTTATTTGTGTTCTCTCATTGTGATTTTAAGATCTTAAAGTGATGTAAATTAAATGCAATAGCAAAAGTAGAGGGGAAAAGAAAATCACAACATGGAGGAAGAGAGTACTCGACAGTGGGAACATGCATGAGGATAAACACACATGCATGCAGTCCTCTCTTTTCTAATAAAGTAGAATCTGCCACCACAGCATTCCAATCCTTTTCTGGCCTATAATTACTGTGTGCTCCCCTTGTGGCATGAAACTAAAAATGTTCTCAGAGGTGAGCTCCAGGCATTTCAGAGCATGGCAGGTGCCAGGTAGACGGCCACATGACGTCATTTTCTTTTCTGTGCTCATCGAAATGTCATAAGCAGAACCACCTGCCAACAGACAGGTATTAGGTAGAAAAAAGGCATGTGTATATATGTCTTTGTGTAGCTCCTGAATCACATGTGTTTCTGTCTTTTCTCTTCATTTGTTTCAGCCCTTGAATATTTTATTATCATTAATGTGTTTGTTTTCTGTACTACTTGTCCCCAGGAACATATTGTAGTTGACATAATTTTAAAAATTGAAAAAAAATTTATTACACAAATAATTAAAGTTGATAAAGTAGCTTAATTTAAATGATTGAAACCTACATCCAGCTCTGAATAAAACTATTCTTAAAGAAAAACATCTCACTTTTAAAACTCCAGCCTCAGCTTGTCACTCAGTCTAAAAATACAAGGTTGGCACCAAGCCTGGAAGGTTGGCAAAGTGGAGCTTTGGTCAATCAAGACAGGCAGGGGATTCCAAAATGGAGGGCCACTGTCAAACACGTCCTGCCTCCAGTTGCCAATGATCTAAACTGGGGAATCCATTAGCAGAGACCCACAGTGGATTTCAGCTGTCACAAGCTGTGTACAGGGAGAGCTTTACTTTAGGAGGGATAGTGGTGTAGTACTTGAGGCTCTCAACAGGTTGGGATTTTAGGTAGAATTCAAGATGAGAGGAGAAATGGAAAAATTTTGGTTGAGTGGATGGGTAGAGTGTGTGTGTGTGTGTGTGTGTGTGTGTGTGTAATACAGATATAACTGTAGTTATTGTTCACTTTCTTTCATCCTAAAAGTTTGAGGAACTGGTTTCTCATAGATCACTGGATCATATATTCAGGAGTGGGCAAAGTAGGTATACCGTTATAATACAAAAAATTATACATAATTAATAAATAATAATGCAAGCATAAACTGCATTTCATATACTCACAACTGTAAACCATAGAAATTGAAAGGTGCATATCCCTTACCTCCCTATAACCAAGTGAGCCTGATTCTTACTAGCTAGATAACCATGGATGATGGATGACTGTAACATCTTTTGTTTGAGATGCATTGTCTTCATAGCTGTCTGTCTCCTATACATTGTTGTTCATGCCCTTAATTGGGTAATAAGAGTAGAGTCTATTTGACTTGGGCCCCTCTTGATTTTATGCTTTTTTTCTTTTTGTCTGTCTGGAATTCTTTTCATAAAAGCTGATTTGTTATCCACAAGAAAACAAAACAAAACAAAAAACCCAAAACCCCCATGAGATTAAATAGGATAATCTTTGTAAAAGCATGTAAGTGCAACATAAAGCCAATGGTTTTATACAGATAAAATTGGTATATTAATCTAGGAGTACAAAATATATGGTTCACTGTTTAAGTCTTATAAATTCAAATTGGTACTATGACTTTCTAATATTGATTAATATCAGATTTTGCATATTCTGATAACCATAGTTAAATTTAATCTATTTCAAGGGAAAATAAATGTTCTTTTTTTTCTCATCTTTTACTGATGTGCTTTACCCTCATTTATTTTTCTGGATTGAATTTAAGATGGGATATCTTTAAAAAATTAAAAAAACAAAAACCTCTAGATTCTTATTAGCCATTTTTCTCATAACCCTAATTGTCACAGAGAGGACCTTCTCATTTATCATATACGTTGTATCATTATCTATAAATTGGAATAAAAATACCCTCTCTGCTTTCTTTTCACAAGTAATTTGAGATTGTCTTTTATCAGTCATAAAAAAATCTTTAAAATATACAAACCATTATACAAATATAAGGTGATATTATCTATTGCTAACCTGTTTTTTAAATGCCTTTCATTTGTTCAGGAGTTTTACTAAATGTTATTATGTCATATTTTCTCATTGGTCTTTTTCATTTTTTAAAATTGTTTTTATTGGTTTCAGAGAGAAGAAGGGAGAGAGGGAGGGATAGAAACAGCAATGATGAGAGAGAATCATCAATCTGCTGCCTCCTGCACACCCCCTACTAGGGATCGAGCCCACAATCCAGGCATGTGCCCTGACCAGGAATGAAACTGTGACCTCCTGGTTCATGAGTCGATGCTCAACCACTGAACAACATTGGCCGTGCTCATTGGCTTTATTTCAGTAAAAAAAGCACCAGATTTAAAAGAACTGAATTAATTAAAACTTGATTTTGTTTGTTTAGTAGAATTTATCCATAGTATTGCTGTATGCACATTTCTTCTGTTCCTATTCTCTCTCTTCTTTATATCCTCTGGACTTAAGGGGAAGGATAGAGATAATAAAAAGAGGCCATAGTCAAGTTTTCGGGGGTGGGGTGAGAGTCAGGAGGAAACAAATCTCCAAAAATCTCCAGTCCTGTGTTTTAGTTTTGTCTAGAAACAGCTGGGAAATGTGCAACCTTACTCTCTAAGGACAAACGTTGACTTTCTGAGCTTCTGGCCTCCCCAGCTACGGAAGAGGCCACATACGGGAGATGAAACTGGCGATTCAGCAAGTCCAGCTGCTCTGTCTTAATCAGCAGGACTCAGTTTTTGCCATGCTGTTGACGGGGCCATAAAGTGCTCATCTTCGCAGAACACTCTAAGAGCAATTGGTCTGAACACAAAATGAGGACCTGGAGTTTAAATCCTGCAGAGCCATGTCTGAGAACACCTCCTTCCTAATGACACCTTGCTTCACAGAGCTTCATGGAGTTCAGAGTCCCCTGCCAAAGTGGCTCCCACAGATAAATGAGCGGCTGCTGTTACAAAGCCTGTCGAGAATCTGTGATGTCAACGTCAAGTGGGTTTATAAAAGACACTTGTCTTTCCTTAGGTTTTATAACATCTATGAGAGGAAGGAAAAGTTACAATTTAAAGCCAGAAGCTGGAGGGCCTTCTTCTGTGTGCTAAGGGAATGGCACAATCTATCTCATGACAGATAGCTTTTTTATTTGGGAAAATACCTTGTTAGGACTTTCTTCTTTGTAATCCTCACCCAAGAATATGTTTATTGTGTTTTGTTTTGTTTAGGGGAGGGGGGGGGCATTGATTGGTTGCCTCCTGTGCATCCCTGACTGGAGATGGAACCTGCAATCTTTTGGTATGAGGAACGATGTTCCAACCGAGACACCCGACCGGCCAGGGTCCTTGATAGGACTCTTACAGTGTGATATGTGAGTTCCTGCCCCCTTTCTCAGGGGTCACATTTCCAAAGAAGAAACAAAAAGGGAGCTATATCATTCACCTAACATAATAAGAGTGAAATGTGGAGAGAGGACCCTAGAAAAGGCAGAGGGAGATCAGAAGAAAGTCCAGGAAAATAACTGGAGACAGAGATGAGGGAGAAGAAATAAGCCGAGAGGACCTGCCAGTGGTAGGTGGGGGAAGAACCACTGGCTGCGTGTGGCCTCTGCCCTTCCATTATTCACAGCAGCTTAAGGGTAATCGAGGTTATTTGGGGTCAGGTTAGGGGAAAGAAAGAGTGAACCCATACAATCTAAGGCGAGGCCTGCTCCCTTTACCCCAGTGGGAGCAAACCCTCAGGTCTGAGCTCTCTCTCTCTCTCTACCAGTAACCTCTCTGTGTGGACTGGGGCATGCTGTGTACCCTCCAGGACTTCTAAGAAATGCATGTTGCTGTTGCTGGGGAGATGTGAGCATTGGAAACTTCTG
This sequence comes from Eptesicus fuscus, assembly GCF_027574615.1. Classification (NCBI taxonomy): domain Eukaryota; kingdom Metazoa; phylum Chordata; class Mammalia; order Chiroptera; family Vespertilionidae; genus Eptesicus; species Eptesicus fuscus. The sequence goes on along the minus strand of NC_072478.1, from coordinate 82,417,566 downwards.
AAAATGGAGCCCTGGATCTGATATGCAGGAGAGACCAGAGTGTGGCTGGACAGGCCCCATAGACACGGAGAGGTCAGGTCATGGTATCCAGAGGCCCTATACCTGGCCCTCTCCACGTCAAACATGATGGAAGTTGAGATTTGGTTGAACTGCTTTACAAAGATTTAGTCAAGTGTTACCTCAGCAGGCAACAGCTGGAGGAAAAGCCATTTGATATTAGATCACTTGCAGTGTGCCCAGCACATGATATGAGGCACAAATGTTGATCTGTAATGGCCAAAAAGTTGGAAAATGGAAACTTGGAAGAAAGCAATTGAGTTTCAAAACTTCTCCAATGCCATTTTGTAAACAGGCAGGACAGCCCCTCAGGGGCGGCATTCATACTTGATGCTCTACGATCTTCTCAGTAGGTGATGCACAGCAGTGTTTGTGCTCAGCACGGAAACATCACAACAGAGATGTCTTTTCTTAATCAATGAACAATATTTTCAGTTAACGTGTCTCTGTGAATTTTTTTTTCTTTTTTCCCCAGTGTCTCTTTTGAGCTTTCCATTCAACATTTTATTCTCTCTCTCATACCTTCTAAGACTGATTTCCACACATCTTTTCACCCGCTCTACATTTACAACATTTAATTGTCTCAGGTATCTTGCTCACAATTACCTAAAGAGAACCTTTTATTTTTCTTCCCTGAAGAGTTGTTGGAAACACACACACACACACACACACACACACACACACACACACACGGAAATACAGACAATGCACTATGGGAGCATCAAGAACCAACCAGACCCACCAGCCCTCCTTTGGGGAGTCTGGACTTTGCCTCACTGCTCAGGAATGCCAGGCAGAGCATTCCGAAGAGGACACAGCATGTGCAAAGGCACAGAGGCCTGAAAGCACCTGAGCAGCTTAGAGCAAAGCCCAATTGTGAAAGCATCCTAAGAAATGTTTTTCTTTACTGTTACAAAATGGGAAACTAAACACTGAATTTGGACAGGAAAAAGGCAACAGATTTATGTCTAAGAAAGAGAGCTCTGGTGTGTGCCTTCCAACCATTTACTTCTTCAATAAATATTCACTGAGCTCTTATGTGCCAGGACTGTGCTGGTTTTTGGAGATGGAGTGATGAATTAATTAGTTTTTGCTCTTATGGCACTTATAGCTTTGTTAAGAGATAGGTGTTACAAAATTAGTCACAAAAATTAAAGTTAATCATAAGTATTGGGAAATGCTATGTAAGAAAGTCAAGAGGTGCTTTGAGAATTACAAGGGAACCTAATTTTGTATGAAGGTTGGGTCAAATAAGGCCATCCAACTGACACTTGACAGATGAGTAGCCCTTGACCAAGCTAAGAGGGGTATAATGGTGTTTCCAGTCTTTCAAGGCATCACATTTCTGGGCTCTGCTGTCTTTCAGTTCTTTCTAGAGCACCCCCCCTTCTTTTCTTTCTCTTTTTATGGCACTTTACTGATTGCAGCCTGAAGTGGCCAATATACACTATTGATGATGTGATTTCTAGAACTCTTCCCCCCAAGTTGCCAGTTCAGTACTCACATGGTCTTCCAATTTATCACAGGTGAGAGGTTTAACAAAAATGTTTTATGGAATAGCATAATCTCCATGATCAATTCCTCACGGCCCATCACCTGACTGCTATAACAACACTTTAGGGTTTTGTTACAGCAACACCCCACTTACAGTGTCACATGCTGCATTTGTCACAAGCTAGTTTATGCTACAGAAACAAGTCTACCTCCAAATATCTGTTGCTTAGCATATAAAAGTTTATTTTTCACTCTAGGTCTACCATGAGTCAAGCGACTAGACATCTCCCCTCTAAGCAATGACTCAGGGATGCACACTGTTTCCATCTTGCAGGTATACACATGGAACACATGGTATGCATGGTCACCCGGCAAAGGTAAAGGGAGCTTAGCTGGTCACAGGCCAGCTCTAAAACGGTTTGGCAAAGTGGTGACGCATGTCACTTCAGATCCCAGCCCTTGGCCTTACCCTACAACACTGGTCTCTTCAGTGAACAGTAAATGTCTCTGGCACACCGACTTAATCAGACTCCGAGGACAGGGTTTAGCTATGCATTTTAACACATATCTGGTGTTGGAGAACATTCGTTTTAAAATAATTGGTGGTATGCCTATGTTACTCATAATAAAACTGAAGCTTAGAGATACTGACCTTTACCCAAGGTCTCACAAATGTAGCAGCAAAGCTGCTTGTGGCTCCTAATTCAGGTCAACTTCAAACCACTGCAATGGCAGAGCCCCGTACTAGTGCAAGTCACAACCCCCCTGCAAGATCGTAGGCTGAGGAGCCATGTGTGGTCTTCTCCTCCTTTCCCTGGAGCCCTAAGAGTTAAAAGAAACAGAGAAAGAAAATCACTTAAAGCAGTATGTTAACAAAATCAACCAGCCGTGGTTGGTTTGGCTCCATGGATAGAGTGTCAGCCTGCAGACTGAAGGGTCCCAGGTTCCATTCTGGTCAAGGGCACATGCCCAGTTGAGGGCTTGATTCTCAGTAGGGGGTGTGCGGGAGGCAGCCGATCAATGATTCTCTCTCATCTTTGATGTTCCTGTCTCTCCCCCTCTCCCTCCTCTCTGAAATCAATTAAAATATATTAAAAAATAAAAAAACAAGCTGAAAGGACAGATGCAGAGGAAGGCAAATAATTTTCCCAGAGAAGAGGATATACCTTGGTAAAGTGTAAGTTTGTTGATGGTTCACTCTAATAAGCTTAAAGCAAGCGAAAACCCCTGATCTGATGACTCCAGCCCTTAGCTGGACCAAATGGCAGGGTCAGAAAGATGTGTGATGTACCCAGGTATTCACACAATAATCATGATTCCGATAGTACTTTGCACTACTGTGGAGCTGGCTTCACCTGTGAGCTCATTCTCCAACAAACCCTGCTTCCGTGCATCTGTAATAAATGTTCACATTTGCTGAGAGTAAAAATACTATTCTGTCAAAGTGAAGGAATAAGTTTTAGAACTGAGAAAATTCACTTTGGAATTTCCAAATTTTATCCTTGGATTATACCAGCAAAGAAAAACATACACAAGTGTGGGTTAAGAAAGAGGGAAATTCTTCCTTACTAAGAAGACAGAAATAACTCGAGCTAATTATATTAACCTAAAAACATAAGTGAAAATTAATGAGAAATTGGAAGAATTTTAACTCTGGAAATAGCCTCTCTTCTGTGCTATTGAAACCCTACCCCCATGGGTAGAATAACAGGTCAGGAGCTAACCCGCCAAAATGAAATCCTAGAAAATAGGGAATGCTCCAGGCGTCCTGGGTCCACAGCTAAGTGTCTTGCAGTATTTTCCCAAACTTTTTGGTTCAATAAAATATGATTCACATTTTGCCTCAAGCCTCTACTTTTGGAAAACCACTTGTATTTTTAAACAAATTCAGTTTGGGATTTGCTTGTCCTTTAACTCATTAAATTGTTATTTTGTAGGGAAGCAATCTGATCCTTTTGGAAATTTTTTGAAAGCCTTTGTTGTTGGGATAAGAAGCAAAAGCTGCCTGTTCTTGAGTGAATCCATTCAAAGTGAGCTGGAAAATTACAGAAATGATCTGAACCGAGGGTTCTCTAAGTGGTCCCCAGAGCAGCACCGTCATTATCACCTGGGCCCAGGGCCCTCCCACTCAGAAGGGCCTCATGCGTGGTTTAACGCTGTCACCATCTTTAAGTTCTTAATAAGTTTATCTTTGAAGGTGAGGTCCAGTGGAGCATTGGGACAATGGAGTGCTGGTTAGTGTGAGCAGAGGAGAAACATCAGGGCTTGCTGCCCTGTTCAGACAGCATTTGCATGCCCCACAAGCATCGAAGCCCAGTGAGCCCACACGTGTGAGAGCTCAGTGAAATTCACAGCATGTGTGAGGTAAACGCATTATGCTTACGAGGGAATAAACTAACTAGGAAAGGCAAGGGTGATGTAGGGGACGCTGACCGCCCAGAGAAGACTCCCTTTCTTTTTGAAAAATAACTTCCTTTGAGCTCAGGAAAAAGGTAATGGTGGCCTTGTAAGAAACACAGACCCCCCCGCAAGCAACCCTATCATGTCCTCCCTTCCTTGTGAATTAGCCAACTGCTTACACTCAAAGAAGGGAAGGGAAAGATAGGGCAACCCATGGTTCCTTATCCTTTCAGTACTTCCTTCCCCATCAGTAATTCAGAAGCAGAGAAAGTTGATAGGATGCACACATATCAACAAGGGGAAAAATACAACTGAGTCAGTTTTGTGAAGCAATACTACTCTTCTGGTAAGAATGAAATATGTGTATGTATGAGCTACAAAAGACAAGAATTAAGGCAGCCATGCAACTTTGGGCAGGATTTTAACCTCTCTGATCCCCAGTTTTCTTAGCTGCAAAATGGGGCTAGTGTGGTTAGAGGAATTAAATAAGCTGATACATGTAAAGTATTTAGCACTGGTACACGAGAAGCACTCAGGGAAAGCACCACGTCTAAATTATGATTTTTATCTGTGTTCCTTATAACTGGTTTTATTAGCCTCATCTAGACAAGTCTCTGAGGCCTCACCCTTGCTTAACTCTCTCTGGGTTGCCCCCTCTCCTTCAGGTTGAGATGTATCACACGAAAGAATAGAAGCTTTTTTGTACAAGTAAAGAGAGGGAATGAGAAACAGAATAGATGGTTTCTCATTTTTTATTAGGCATTGTTTTAGTCTAAAAAGTTCTGCCTTAAATAATTTTGCTGTATAATTCTAAAGCATACAAGGAAGTACTTGCCCCCCTTGAGTGAATATTGTGTAGAGAAAGAGGTTGGGGCCCAGCTGGTGTGGCTCAGTGGTTGAGCTTTGACCTATGAACCAGGATGTCACAGTTCTATTCCCGGTCAGGTCATATGCCCAGGTTGCAGGCTTGATCCCCACTGCAGGGCGTGCAGGAGGCAGCCAGTCAATGATTCTCTCTCATCATTGATGTTTCTATCTCTCTCTCCCTCTCCCTTCCTCTCTGAAATCAATAAAAATATATTTTTAAGAGAGAAGGAGGTTGGATAAAAGCTCAGAGCCTGGGCTTTGGACCTGGACCATCTGTGTTCTGACTATGCCATTTGCTTGCTGGCTGGATGATCACAGGGCACTTGCAGACAGGCTCTAAGTCTGTTTCTTCAAATGCAAAAAAATGTCAACTTTGTAATAATTAGGGAAGACTAAATGAATACAATAAGGTATCACCTCACACTTGCCAGAATGGCTATCATTAAATCAACAAATGACATATACTGGGGAGGATGTGGAGAAAAGGGAACCCTAATACGCTGCTAGTGGGAGTGCAGCCACTATGGAAAATAGTATGGAGTCTCCTCAAAAAATTAAAAATGGAACATTTGACACAGCAATCCCACTTCTGGGAATATATCCTAGGAATCCTGAAACACCAGTCAGAAAGAATATATACACCCCTATGTTCATAGCAGCATTATTTACAATAGCCAAGCTCTGGAAACAGCCAAGAGCCCATCAGTAGATGAGTGGATAAAAAGGCTGTGGTACATTTACACAATGGAATACTATGCAGCTATAAAAGAGAAGGAAATATTATCCTTTGAGACAGCATGGATGGACTTGGAGAGTATTATGGTAAGTGAAATAAGCCAGTCAGAGAAAGACAAATACCAAATGACCTCACTAATATGTGGAATCTAATGAACAAAATAAACCGACAAACAAAATAGAAACAGATGCATGGATACATGGAATAGACTGACAAATGTTAGAGCGGGAGGGGAACTGAGTAAAGGAAGGTGAGGGATTAGCTAAAGAACATTTATGCATAGCCCATGGACACAAACAACAGTGTGGGAGGGCTAAGGGGGGGGGGCGGGCGGCTGGGTGGAGGTGGGCAAAGTGGACAATAGTGTCAACAAAAAATTTAAATAAAGTTAAAAGAGGAAAGTATGTAAAGCGTACAGCTTAGTGTCTGGCTGTAGAGGCTCCAAACAAGTGTGTGGTTGTGATAACCAATTAGGGACCAGAGTTCAGACCAGCTCTGGCTCAGCACCTGACCATTATATGTGTTGGCAAATAACTTCCCTGGGCTGTACAGCTGGCATAGTAATAACAATCTCTCCTTCTGCCTATATCCAAGGAACTAGCCGAGCTCTTTGTAAATTATCGAAGCTTCCAAGAGCACAAGGAAGTTTTGGTATAGATATGGCTGTCTTCAGAATAGAGGGGGTAAGGCCCTGGGAAGGGATATGTTGAACTCGTGCTTCTGCTCTTTATGTGAATTCACAGAGATGATGTGGGAACCAAGTCCTATTTATTACTGTGCATTTATTGCAACAGGAGAAAGTGTGTCTTAGCATCAAACTAAAAAGTGATCTGTAAAAAGGCTGAGGTGCTCTTAAGGGTTCTCCTGCTTGTGCTGAGATCCTTAGAAGGAGGAAGTGCTCCGAGCAGATGCACAGTGAGCATTATTGGAACTTGCATTCGAATCCAGGACTGCCTGGGGTTTCCTCGGTGACAGGTGTGACTCTGATTTGCAATGAGCAGGGCTCTCACATGGTCTGTGGGAGGAATCACCTGCCTTCTGCTCTCCTCCCTCATTGTTTGGGCAGCGACCACTGTACTATCAGAACTCATCTTTAAATCTTCCCCATGATGGAAAAAAAACTTAAAATAAGCTAGGGCTTCCATATGAAGATAATGGAAGAAGACCATTTACCATGAGGCCTCCAGGTAAACTACCTGAAATCCCGTATCTGCTACTCAGCTAACCTGTTAGATTGGGTCCATAGGGAGCTTTCTGCCTCCTTATTCAAATAGTCAGGGCCAAGGATTCATCCTTAAGCTGTGAATGCCTTTGTTTCTGTATCTCAGCCATAAATATATTTAGCATATGCCATGAATAGATTTGTTAGTCCAGCTACCTGCGATGGTCCTCACTCTACTCAGCAAAACCAATGCAAGTCGTATTTGAGTCCTTCCCCTAAACAGAGGAATACAGTTGAAGGCAACAGGGAGTAAATGCAACTAATTTAGTCCACAGACATTGCCAGGTACTGCCAGCAGTGCCTGGGTAATGGTGACCAGGATGACACTATGGCTGTGACCTCCAGTTGGAGGCAGACAGACCTAAATTTAAGTCACACTTCTACAAACTGCTACCAACATCTCTCTGCTTCAGTTTCCTAATCTGTAAAATGAAAATGAGAGTAGCCCCTACCTCATAGAGTTGTTGATGAGTAAATAAGATAAGGCTTAGGAAATGTTGAGTATAATGCTCAGTTTATGGCAACAATACATGTCAGACTGGTGACCATGACATCATGGTCCTTGCCCACAGAGCTGATGTTGGCAAACTTTTAAAGGGCCAGATAGTGAATATCTTAGGCTTTGTGGGCTATATATGGTCTCTGTCCCAACAACTCTATTCTGCCACTGTAGTGTGAAAGTAACCATAGACAATATGCAATTGAATCTCATATCATTTTAACATGTCATGAAATATTCTTCTTTTGGTATTTTTTCCAGCCATTTGAAAGTGTAAAATCAATTCTTAATTAACAGACTGTACAAAATAGGCAACAGGCCACATGTGGCCCATGAGCCATGGTCTGCTGAGAGGGGAAATAGATAAATATATAAGCTGTTGCAATGCAACATGTTTGTTAAAAGTGCTATGAAGGGAGGGATTTATTCTGCCTGGCAGTGAGAAAAGGAGGATTAAGAATGGCTCCAGGCAGGAGAAGACCTTTGTGCTGGGCTTTTGAGTGTGAGTAGGAGTTCACCAGATGGGACAGATTCAAGAAAAAATAATGAGCAAAATGGGGCAGGGGCAGTCTTTCAAAGGAACTGAGCAAAGTTCACTTCTATACAGTCCAAGTCACATGGAAAGTAAAGAGAAAGGACTCTGTTGGTTTAGCTGTTTGTTTTCTCATCAATTTGATTATTTTCTGAGGCCAGTGTTTGATTTGGGGTGATATTATGAAGACCCCAGAGTAGACCTTGCATTTCTGTCCAGTTATTATATTGTAACTCCAAACCCTAGCCACCAGCATCCTTCCTGAGCAGCCCTAGCATCTCATCAATTTGATTATTTTCTGAGGCCAGTGTTTGATTTGGGGTGATATTATGAAGACCCCAGAGTAGACCTTGCATTTCTGTCCAGTTATTATATTGTAACTCCAAACCCTAGCCACCAGCATCCTTCCTGAGCAGCCCTAGCAGCTGCCTGAGAGTTCTTCCCAAAATCCTCTAGAGAAGCATCTGTTGGCAGAGAATACAGCCTCTCCTTTTGGAGAATTTTGTCCGTCAAGTCCAAGAAAATGTGAACATCTTGAAATAATAAGATTGCTACTCTTTATTAAGTTATTCAGTTGCCTCTCCATTAAGTGTTTATTGAATACACATTTTTATTGAGGTATAATTGACATAGAACATTTTATTAGTTTTAGGTACAACATAATGATTTGATATTTGTATGTATTGTGAAATGATCACCCCCCAGTAAGACTAGTTAATTTCCCTCACCATACATGGTTACAGAACTTTTTTTCTTGTGATGAGAACTTTTAAGATCTATTCTTAGCAACTTTCAAATATGCAATACAGTATGATTAACTCTAGTTTCAAATGCATTATAAATAGATATTTTAAATATTATTCTTTGATATTTGTGGTAATCTCATTATGAAAAGTGGCCAAGTCTTTTGTCTAGAAAATTATATCTCTGACATTTTTAAATTAGATACAGAATGGATTGGCTTAAAGAAAATGGAGACTATTTGTAATTGTGTTGAAATCCTGCTGCCTGGCATCCAAAAATGTTTTTTTTAATATTTTTAACAGAGGAAAATTAAAATTTGTCCAATGGTACCATATTGAACAGCTTTAAAAGTATGTGAGCATTAAAAAGTTATACTTTAGAACAACTTTTTTCTCAACCCTTCAGCATCTGGAGTTCAGATTATTTATATTTGTTATTTCTTTTATTCAAACATATATTGAGCACCTACTATGCACCAGGCACTTTGTAGGAGATTGAGTGTTCACAAGGACTGAGGCACATGCCCTGCCCTCACAGTGACATGAAGAACACTTAGCCATGTGTGGAAGAGGTCCACGGCAGACGTTGTACAAAAGGGAAGACATTCTACCAAACTCACTAGTGGGTCATTATAGGAACTTCATATTTTCAGCCAGAGGTACTTCTTCTATACTCTTCATTCCATTCAAACTAATGGCAATTTATAGTGGTAATAAAATAGCCCACAATTACTGAATGCCTACTATGTGCCAGACACTGTGCTAGCTGCTTCACTACACGACAATGTTGAATCCTCACAAGATCTCTAGAGATGAGTACTCTTATATCCCCCTTAACATACCCAAGGTCACATAGCTACTGAGCATGAAAACCCTCCGCTGGCCTGGTTGACCTTATTCCAACTCCCACAGGGTGCCCACCACTCTCTACTGGTGAAGTTTTCTCTGGTATATGCATCAGAGATCAAATCATTTTCTATGTAGGAATCTGCAAATCAGCTCTAAAGTTTTGAGGCTTAACAACACCACCAGTTGATTGTGCCCATGGGAAGTCATTAGCAAGTAGCTGACTACTTGATTTACTTATCTCTAGATGCTCCAATCACCTGTAGCCACATAAAAATACCAAAGGAGGGGAGGAAGCAGGGAGGGCTACGGATGGGCTATTTCAGACCATTTCAGTGTGTCCCCTCCAATGGTGCTTCTCAATCCATTTCAAGGCAATTAGGAGTCATAAAAAATGAACAAAAACAAAACAAAACAAAAAAACAAAAAACCTTCACCTTATCATGCCTGAAAGCTCACTCATAACTGATAACTGGTTTTCTTAGATTAAATAGCCATCCAACTCAAGTAGAGGTTCTTAGGATGTTGGAGAGCAATACTCCAAGGCAAGAAAAAGACAACCGGAAAAGAAAGAGGCCCACAAGCTGAAACCACAGAAGTAGAAGAGTAAAAGGAAGCTGAGTAGGTTATCTGTGCTTTCAAATGTTAGATACCCAAAAGAGTTTCCACAGAGAGAACATTTTAATATCCTATCTGTCTGGGAATCAGACCAAGGGTTGGGTCTACCAATTAAGCCAATATTAGAATCAAGAGGAAAAGATGGGAGCTGAGAGCTGTTTTTCTCTATGGAATACGTCCCATCTCTTGCTTTCCATGTATGGCTTGTTGGATGTCCCAGCAAGCCATTCAAGAATCGCCCTTACCAAGGGCAGATAGGATTAATTTCTATGATTAAATTTGTTTGTCAGTGAGTCAGCTGAGTATCTGTAAGAGAAGAAAAAAGCATCATTCTTTTTATTATCTCTGAAAAGTTTTATTATAAGAATCTGAACAAGCAACACTAAGTGAAAATAATTATCAAATCCAAAGGAGACCCATTTGTCATAGTAACATATCTGATCCCCAGGCTTGGTCAGGAAGAAAAATAATTCACAGAAAGGAAGGCCACGAGGCTTGAGATCTTAAGAACCTGTATTTTATATAAGAATCATGTTTGCTTTCTTCATCTGAATTAATACTTAGTGGAAATTGATCAATAATACAATTTTCTTTTTAAGGATGTTTTTAAGAAAAGCCAACTGATATTTGTTATGAGATTCAGATAAACCTGCACAGCTACTGCCCTAAACCTAATACACCATCATCTCTACCCAGACTATGGTAATAGCCTTCTGTCTCCAAACTGCCCCTAAAAATGCCACCCTCTCATTCTTTTCAGGGTTGGCTCAGTCTCGCCTGTCAGGTTGCAGATTAATGCCACTTCCTCTGAGAGACCTTGCTAACTACTACACCCACTGCTTTCTATTGACCTCATGGTATTGATTCCCCAATTGCTTTTCGAACAGTCTTCTTAGTCTGGCTTACTTGTAAGAAGACCATATCTGTGTCATTCACTGCTGTGTCTCCAGCTCTTAGCACAGGCTCTGGCACGTAATAGGCACTCAGTATTTGCCTCATGAATAAATAAATGTAATAAATAAAAATGATGATAATTATAGATAAATGAATGATACAATGGATCAAGCACTGGGCTTAATAATTTACAAATATTTCCTTATTTAATCTTATAAAAATTCTCTGAGGAAGGATCTACTATCCTTGCTTAATGAGGGAGAAAACAAAGAGCTAGTAAGGTCTCACAACTTGTAGGGAGGAAGTGGGGCTTTCCACGTGGGTCTATCCGAAATCACTTGTAGTTCTACCCAAAAATTGTATACTTTAATAGCTGATAGTTCAATTTTGAAAATGACATGTATTTTAATAAACACTGCCTTTATAATTCTTCAAAGTGTGTGTATACATTTTGGGGAACCCTATATTGCCTTTCAAATGGAAAAATTTTCTCATAAAAGAAAAGGTTTTTGAACTTTTTAAATATCCAAAGACTCTGGAAATCAGCCTATAGAGCTTCATGATCTTAGAGCAAAGTTCTTATAATGATGTCTTACCCTTTGAATTAAAAAAAAAAAGTTAACAATGGGGCTTTCCATTACTTGTTAAATGGATTTGACATTTTTAACCACTCTCTGCATACACATGCCAACCCCAAACTGTCAAGTGATATCCTTATGCTGGTTAATAAACTTGCAGTGTTCTGGTAATGGCTATGATTGACATTCCACTTTAAATTGCTCATGAATTAGCTTCTTGTGCATAAATCAGGACTGTGGCCTATGCACAAGCATGACTTATAGGACCATTTTAGTTTGGGCATACATCATCCTCAAGAGGGCCATGCACAGCATGAGCACCCCCAGTATAGACAGAAAAATACATAGACATACAAATGTGCATGTATGTATGTGTGTTTATATACACATATATATGCCCACAAATATGTATGCACACGATAGTTTAAGCATAGCTTAAATCATATCACGCTGGAAAATTTATTACCAAGAAGTGCAATTAGTTCATTTATTTAATAAGTTCCCTTTATATGTCTGTTTCCTGGTCTTGTTATTTGAACTAAACTTTTAAAATTTTGATGCCTAATGTTATTAGTGTGTTTGCCAAAGTATACTGAAGTCTATTCAATGTACTATGATCTACTTTAATTTCATACTAGAGACCCAGGACCATAACATCTTTATTTATTTGAAGCCACATTGCTTCAAGGGTAGCACCTTACAGGTGATTGAGGTGGTGTGCTCCGTGGAGTAATCAGAAGAGGAGGGGATCACTGTGCTCCAGCAGAGTGGGACCAGTCTCAGGCTCCAGAGGCAAAAATTTCATTGTAGCACTTACTTACCTTCTATTTCTGCAAATGATATAAATTTTCCATTTATGACAGTGAAATTTAGTTTCCCTTTTGGGCAAATAATCTTTAAATGTCAATTTAAGAACATTACATAAATAATTGTATAAGCGGTATGCATGGTGGCACAAATTATGCAAGTCATATTCAAAGAACTGGTGGAAAAAATTAGTGAAGGCAGCAGAGTTCTGGGAGTCTGAGTTCCCCATTTAATATCTGAGTAAACTTGAGTAGGTTACTTAACCTCACTTAAAAATAGCAGCAGTAACCTCAGCGCTTTTGTCTGTTCAAATGGAAAATATATCAAGTGGAACACAGCACTTGTAATGATAACTGCTTTTATTACTTCTATCATTAATGAAATGGTGTAACACAGAACCTAGTCTGTACTCAGAAAATATGAATTAACTCTCTGTTATCAAGTCAAGTTCCTTCACAATAGACTTATAAACAGATGTATGACTCAGTTTTAGCTGATACCTGCCTAGGATGTGAATGTTGTGTGGCCTATTTAAGATGTGAGTTTAAAGACCATGTTGTGTATGACAGAATTCTAAATAAATAAATAGGAAATAGACTACTACACCAATAATGCCTAGGAGAAGTGGACATCACAAAAACAAAAGAGTCTATGGACAGAAAGCAGCTTTCTGTAATGTATAGCACTTTCTCCTTCTATTTCTACTTGAGAAAATGGTTTAAATATTAATCATCTGTCAGTTTGGGGTTGTAAATTTAAAGATTAAAACTATATCTTAAAAGAATTTCTTAAGTCCCTTCCTAGGAAGAATTATATATCAGGAAATTCAAGCACAAATCCAACACAAATGGAACAAGCTTCTCAGGAAGAAAAATAAATTAATATGAGCAACATGAGAGAACTGAGAAAATGGACATGGGTCTTATCCTATCTAATAAAGAGGGAATATGCTAATTGACCCTCACGCTGTCACAAAGATGGTGGTGCCCACAGCCAATAAGGAGGGAATATGCTAATTGACTTCTCTCCCCTCAAAAATGGCAGCACCCACAGCCAATAAAGAGGAAATATGCTAATTGACTGCTACACCCTCAGAGATGGCGGCGCCCACAGACACAAGATGGCGGTGCCCAGTCCCCTCAGCCCCACTGGAGCACCTGCCTCCAGAGTCCCCCAGTCCCCTCAGACCCCCAGCTGCACAGGGCCAGCCTGAGGCACAGGCAAGCCTCAGATGGGGGCTGCCCAACCACCCAGGGTTGCCCGAGGCTCAGGTATCCAGGGCCAGCTGAGGCTTGCACTGCTGGCAGTGGCAGCAGCAGAGGTGTGATGGGGCATTGCCTTCCCCTGATCACCGGGTCGCTTCCTGCCCCTGAGGGCTCCTGGACTGTGAGAGGGGGCAGGCTGGGCTGAGGGACCCGCCCTCCAGTGCATGAGTTTTCATGCACCAGGCCTCTAGTGTTATATAAGAGAATGGGAAAATAGTTATATTTAGACAATCCCATCTCTAGACCTCTGTGAAGACAACAAGAGGAGATAAATGGAATAAGAAATTTGCTGACTTAAAGGAAAACTGGGGAATCAAGAACCTCGGGACTTAACAAGACAGAGATCATTCCTAGAGAAAACAAAGTGAGAAATAAAGAGAAATTACTAGGAGTGGGTGATGCTTGGCTGCATCTAGACACAACAGCAAATCTTCCTCTGAAATTGTGTACTTTTAAAATGAATTACTGTGGAAATTTTCAAGCATAGACACAAAAGGGAGAGTAAGTTAATCAGCTCCATATACCCACCACCCAACTTTAACAATGATCAACTTGTTTCTACCAATCTTGTTTCATCTAACCTCATATGATGGGTTAGGGGGGTTAAGGGAATGGGGCTGGAACTTTTAAGATAAATGTTAGATTTATCTACCCTAATGACATAAGTACTTCAGTATGCATTTTTAAATGATAAGGAATATTTTACATTGTTACTATGTTATTATCACTTCTGCAAAATTCACAGATCCCTTAATACCATCTAATACCATCTAATACCTAATTTCCCAAGTTGTTTCAAAGATGGTTTTATAAAAGGTTGGTCTAACTCAGGATTAAAACATATTCCACAAAAATGCATCTGGTTGTTTTTTCTCCTAAGTCTCTTCTATAACAGACTCCCTCTCTTTTTCTACCATTGAGTTGTTGGAGAAATTGTCATCTGTCCTATAGAGTGTTACACATTCTAGATGTGTCTAATTGCCTCATTGTGGTGTGATTTAATGTGTTCTTCTGACATCCATACTTCTGACAAATGATACTTAGATCTAGAGGCTTGATTAGATTCTAGTTCATGTATTTAGACAAGAATGCTTTATAGATGGTATTGTACACTTTGTATTGTACCACATCTTGAGGTACGTACTGTCTGTCTCACTTTTAATTATTAAGGGTTGAGTGATGGGCTTATATGATTTCAGCCTTATCCCTCCTTTATAAACTTTTCTTATCAACTTTTCACATAATTTTAGCAATGCTTAATCAAATATTTTATTACACTTACAAAATAATGATTATCTCAATCTATCATTCCTTATTAGCTGGAATTCTTCTATGAAGAATTTTCTCTCATCAACCATTTGGTTATGCTGAAATACAATCTGTATAAGAAAGGCAAGATAAATTTTTTATTCTTTTCCTTTTATCAGTTTTCAGGGTAATAAGTTGGTGCCCTAGAAATAAGGTTTTGTTTAATATTACTGTTTATATAATGGATTTAAGTCCATTATAATCGTTATTATTTTTGATATTCAAATTATCTTTTGTTAGCACAATAGGAACACCTTATAGTTGGCTTGTGTCTTTTGACATTATTCCTGATGATCTTTGATGGCTTTCTTACTTTCTGGCCCAACGAGACTTCCCAGACTTATCTTATTCATTTCCTGCTCCAGATCCAGAATCAGCCTGTTCTAAGAACTCTGGTTCCTTTTGGAGAGACATGGCATTTAGAAACCACCATATGGGTACTAAGATTGCTCATTGCTCCTTGATTAATATTGCTCCTAAGTCTTTTCAATAGCAAAACTAGGGAAAAAATATTTAAGAGAAAAAAATCATGAGTCTCGACTAATATTTTCAAGTAATATTTAAGATAAAAGGTTTTTTATGTCTTTAATTCTTATAATTGTATGTATTTTCCTTTATGCTGGAAGTGTAGGTTCTTAACATTACCATAATTACTCATTTTATTTTATGATATACCTACGGTATAATAATTTCTAGATAAGATTACAATATTATGACTGACAGTAAGACTCCTAAATACAAAAATTTTGTTTTGTTTTGTTTGGGGGAAAAGGCAACATTAGTAACATACATTGATTAGTTTTAGAAGCTATTCAGGCTTTGAATTTGCCATGTCATGTTTATATGAAGTATATCAGCCTCAAGATTTGGGTACTTGGCATACTGGTTCAGAAGACTTTACCAGGTATTTGAAATTAGAATTTAATCACCAATCTAATTTACTCTAACTGCTTGGGACTCATTCCACTGCCCTCTATCCCCACTTAGTAACACTGCAGCATACATCTACAAAGGCAGGACCAGATCTTTTATACACCCAGTTATTACGGAGCACCAGCACACTGCTTGTAATGTGCATACATACAAGAATCAGTGACTCTATACATTTTAGAGGAAGTCACTGAAGGAGAAAGTTTCTCTCCACATCTGCTAAAACAGTCATAAGTGACAACAGTGGCCACCTATTTCTTCAGATTCTCACAATAGTTTTCCAAGCAAAGGTCACAATAAGTGTTATGTATGAGTAAGAGATAAAATGAGAGCCTGAGTTAGCTAGAGACTCAGCTGTTTACCCCAAATCACTCAGCTTACTCCTGACAGAGTGAGAATTAGGACCCGGAGCCCTTCTTTCCTGGTCTGGGATAATTTGATTAGATTCTAGGTCATGGTGGCCTGTCTTCCCACTCATCCCTAGTATTCTCTCTGAACTCATACTGATAAAGCAAATGAAAGTTAAACAGTTTAATAGTCAATAAGTAAAAATGACAAGCATTTCCCTTAATATTGGGAACAAAACAGGGATGTCTGCTTTCACTACTCTTATTCAACACTAGTGGCCTGGTGCACGAAATTCATGCATTGGAGGGGGGTGGTCCCTCAGCCTGGCCTGCACCCTCTCAATCTGGGATCCCTCTCACAATCCAGAGCCACTGGCTCCTAAGTGATTACCTGCCTGTCTGCCTGATGCCCCTAACTGCTCTCTTGCATTCCTGATGCTCCTAACTGCTCCCCTGTCGGCCTGATCCCCCTAACTGCTCTCCCCTCCTGGCCTGATCCCCTTAACTGCCTAACTAATCTTCCCTGCCAGCCTGATCCCCCTAACTGCTTTCTCCTCCTTGTCTGATCCCCCTAACTGCCTATCTGCTCTCCCCTCCTGGCCTAAACCCCCTAACTGCCTATGTGCTCTCCCTTCCTCTCCACACCTTCAGACTCCAGTGCTGGAGTGCTGAGAGCTCTCCACCGAGGCCCCGCCCCCATCCTGATGCCCCCCTCTGGGCCGGGCGTCGCGCATGCCTCTGCCAGGGGGGCCGCCCCCGGTGGCAGCCTCACGTCCAGGTGGCGCAAGTCCTCACCCCCGTCCCCGTCCAGCAGCTCCTGCCTGCACATGCCTCCAACAGGAGTGGCCTCCGCCTCTGAGGCAGCATGACATTAGTGCTGGGCAGGCCTGCGTGCGCCTGCCTTCACTGGGGGCAAAAGTCCCCGCCCCCGTCCCTGCCCACCAGCTCCTGCCTGTGGACTGGTGGTGCCTGGGACACCGTTAGGACCAATTAGGATATTACTTCTTTATATATATAGATAGATAGTACTGGAAGTCCTAGCCACAGTGATTAGACAAGAAGAAGAAATAAAAGGCATCCAAATTGGAAATGAAGAAATAAAACTGTAATTATTTGCAAATGATATGACACTGTATATAAAGAATGCTAAAGATTCCACCAAAAAACTACCAGAGGTTGCCCAGCCAGCTTGGCTCAGCGTTAGAGCATTGACCTATGAACCAGGAGATCACGGTTTGATTCCCAATCAGGGAATATGCCTGAGTTGTGATCCCCAGTGTGGGGCATGCAGGAGGCAGCTGATCAATAATTCTCTCTCATCATTGATGTTTCTATCTCTCTCCCTCTCCTTTCTTCTCTGAAATCAATAAAAATATGTATATTAAAATAAATAAAAACTACTAGAACTGATACATGAATTCAGTAGAGGATCCAAAATAAATATCCAAAGATCAGTTGCATTTTTACACACCAGAATTATCAGAAAGGGGAACTAAGTAAACTAATCCATTTATAATTGCATCAGAAAAAAGTAAAATAAAATAAGTAGGAATAAATTTAACCAAGGATATAAAAGACCTGTACTCAGAAAACTATGACACTGAAGAAATTGAAGAAGATACAAATAAATGGAAACATGTACCATTATTTAAGGATAGTAAGAATTAACATCATTAAAATGTCCATAATACCCAAAGCAATGCATAGGTTCAACATAATTTCTATCAAGATACCAATGGCTTATTTCACAGAACTAGAACAAATATTCTAAAATGTATATGGAACCACAAAAGACCCCATTTAGCCACAGCAATCTTGAGAAAGAATAAAGTTGGAGGAATCACACTACCTGATATCAAGGCCATAGTAATCAAAATAGCATGGTACTGGCCTAGGAACAGACATATAGATCAATGAAACAGAATAGTGTCCATAAATAAATTCATACTATTATGATCAATTAATATTTGACAAAGAAAGCAAAGGCATACAATAGTTCAAAGATAATCTATTCAATCAGTTGTGTTTGGAAAATTGGACAGATATGGGCAAAAAAATGAAACCAGACTATCTTCTTACACCATACAAAAGAATAAACTCAAAATGGATTAAAGACTTAAATTTAGATTTGAAACCATAAAAATCCTAGAGGAAAACATAGGCTGTAAAATCTCAGACAGTTTTCGTAACAGTATTTTTTTCTGATAGATTGCCTCAGGCAAGGGAAACAAAATAAAAAATAAACAAATGGGACTACATCAAACTAAAAAGATTTTGCACAGCAAAGGGAACTATCAACAAAATGAAAAGACAACCCACTGAATGAAAGAACATATTTGCCAATGATACAAATGATAAGGGGTTCATATCCAAAATTTATAAAGAACTTATAAAGCTCAATGCCTAAAAAAACAATCCAATTAGAAAATGGGCTAAGTATCTAAATAGACACTTCTCCAAAGAGGACATAAAGATGGCCAATAGACATATGAAAAGATGTTCAACATCACTAATCTTCAGTGAAAACACAAAACCACAATGAGATATCACCTCACACCTGTCAGAATGGCTATCATCAATAAATCAACAAACAAATATTGGTGAGGATGTGGAGAAAAGGGAACCCTCATGTAGTGTTGGCAGGACCACAGATTGGCGTAACTACCATGAAAAGCAGTATGGAGTACCTCAAAAATTAAAAATGTAACCGCCTTATGACCCAGAAATTCCACTTCTGGAAATATATCCAAAGAATCCTGAAACACTAATTCAAAAGAATACATGTTCATTGCAGGGTTGTTTACAAAAGCCAGGATTTGGAATCAGCCCAAGTGTTCATCAGTAGATGGGTGGATAAAAAAAAGCTATAGTACATTTACACATGGACTACCACTCAGCCATAAAAAAGAAAATAAACAAATAAATAAATAAAAAGGAAATCTTGCCCTTTGAGACAGCATGAATGGACCTGGAGAGAATTATGCTAAGTGAAATAAGCCAGTCCGAGAAAGACCAGTACCATATGATTCCACTCATATGTAGAATCTAATAAACAAAATAGAAACAGAATCATAGAGAACAGACTGACAGTTGTCAGAGGAGAGGGGGTTTGGGGGTCTGGGTGAAAGAGGTGAAGGGATTAACTAAAAACAAACAACCAAGCAAATAAAAGAACCAACTCATAGACATAGACACAGATAATAGCATGGTGATTACCAAAGGAATGGGGGGGTGGGGGGGGTGGGAGTGGTAGAAGAGGATAAATGGTGATGGAAGGAGACTTGACTTGGGGTGGTGAGCACATAATACAATATACAGATGATGCATTATAGAAGTGTACACCTGAAACATATAATTTTATTAAGCAATGCCACCCTAATAAATTAAATTTTAAAAATAAAAAGAAGAAAGGAAGGAAATTAAACAGTTTAATTCAATCCCTTTCAGAAGTTTTGGGTACATCTCTCTCATTAGGCCTAGATTATTGAAAATTCAACCTGACTTGTCATTGTCTTTGTCTAACTGAAGATCTCACAAGTTGGCATAGATATCATTTTGTCTACTTCTAACTTCAATTTGTATTAGAATGCAAAATCCAATATTGCTAGACACACTAATAATTTATTACTATCTAGCCCAGGAAAAATTCAATGAATTAAAAAACCATTTGACCAACATCTATAAATTTCATATTTGATTAAGTCCCTAATTTTATGCTTTAGGTAAAAATTGAAGTTTGCTAGTTTGCTTATTAATCATTGTTCTTGATTACTAATCGTTATCTGACTTTACAGCATAATAGAGGACTGGCTGTTCTCCATCTTCATTTATTAAGTCCAAGTTGAAACATCTGATCATTATTAGGAAACGTTATAAGGCATAATAGCTCCATGGAAGTTTCATGACCAGAAAAAGCTCCAAAACCCTCTTAAATAATAAGATTTTGAGCAATGTGGTGACTGCATTTTGGTGCTGTACTTTTTTGCTAAGCTTATTTCAGCTATTTCTATTATTCTATGAATGGGATAGGTCTGATTCTTAAATTATAGTACTATAAATTACTTTTCTTGTGGCAAGCTGTATTGACTATTAACAATTTTTGTTGGATACTGAAGTCTATCAAATGGATTTTTAGGTATCTGTACAAAAATGGTCAAATGGCTTTTCTCCTTTGACCTATGACTGTGGTTAATTATATTAATACATTTACTATTATTAAACTATCCTGCATTACTTGAATATATCCTACTCTATTAGGATGTATTATGCTATATATGTCCTGCCTGGTTCTGTTTGGTAGTGTTTGGGCTGAGAACCACACCAAGTTTTCAGAATAAGCAAGAGCTGTATCTGTTTTATTCACTACTTCATGTTCAGCACATAATACCGGGACCTGTATCTGAAGCATAGAAAATTCTCAATAAATTTGTGAAAATAAGGGTGGTTTCATGAGTCATTTGATTAGGTTCTCTTTTAACTCTTCTGGTCTGCTCTAGAAAGAGAATCCATGACCAGGACTAGCATAAAGGTCAATGAGTACATCCAGGTCCTTTAAAAAATTATTTGTATGTTCACATGACCTTCTTAATTGCTCATAACCCTTTTGTGTCCTTTCTCCCCTGTTTTGACTAGACATGTTTTCCTCCTTGAGCTATCTTCCAGACATCAACAAAGACAAGCCGAAATTTCAGAACAAGCTGTTCTGAAGCCCCACCAGGGTGTCTGACCAGGACCAGACCCATGTGGAACTCAGAGGAAAGCTTGAGCGGGACCTGGCAGGTGCCTAGTTGGTCCATTAGCCACAATTTAATTGACATAGCTAAATTACCTGGCCAGGGTTTCAGGCAGCAGCTCAGAAGCCATACCAATGTAATTCCTGGAGATACCTTTCTTCACTCTCACCAGTTAGCTTTCAGCAATAAAAAATGAAATCTGTCCTTTGGTGGCTCTGTGAACATCTCCATTAATATCTCTGAAGAGCTCAATGGCCTGGGTGTGAAGATCAATTTTCTAAGTAAAGTCACATGTGGAAACCAGAAGGGTAGAAGAAAGATATGTCCAAAGATGACTTCTTGGCAAAAGAGCTGTGAGGACTGAGGCTATGAATGAACAGTGACTAATTATGACCAATCAGCTCATTTGCAATTATTCAGATACTACCTCAGTTTCTTTTCTTTTTTAAATATCCATTATAATGTTTATCCATTATAACAAGTCTACAAATAGGAATGTTTATCCCCATTGTATCCTGTAATACTATAATACTAGTATTGTGATAATATGTATATTTTATTACTCTATAAATGGGATAGGTCTGATTCTTAAATTATAGTACTATAAATTACTTTTCTTGCAGCAAGCTATATTGACTGTTAACACTCTTTATTGGATACTGAAATCTATCAAATGGATTTTTGGCATCTGTACAAAAATTGGTCAAATAGCTTTTCTCCTTTGGCCGATGGCTATGGTTAATTATATTAATACATTTACTATTATTAAACCATCCTTGCATTACTTGAATATATATTTGGTCATTCAGATGACTGAAATGTATTTCTCAGATATATTTGATTTTCATCTACAATTTCTGGCTCATAGCTCCCTCCCTCAGTTACTTGTTTACTATTGTGTTTCTTTTCTCAACCTTTCCCATTGTTTCTGTCTTGTGGTCACAAAATTAACCCAAAATCTTCAAAGCCTTCCACATATCTCCTTTTCCCTTTTCCTAGTACCCCACATTTCTATCTAATTCATCTCTTTTTTTTCTTTTTTTATTAGCTTTATTGTTCAAAGTATTACAAATGTCCTCTTTATTTCCCCTTTTGTCCCCCTCCACCACACTCCCGCCCCTTCACCAAGCCTTCCCTGAACTAGTGTTTGTCCATGCATGGCCTATGTATATATGCGAATAAGTTCTTTGTTTAATCTCTTCTCATTCCCCACCCCTTTTGAAATATATCAGTCTGTTGCATGATGCAATGTCTCTGGATCTGTTTTGTTCTTCAGTGTATTTTGTTTATTAGATTCCACATATAAGTGAGATCATATGGCATTTGTAGTTTTTATGGTAGGGTTTTTAGGATATTTGATGTGTGAATAATGACAGTTTTACTCCCTCCTTTCCAATTTGGATGTCTTTATCTTTTCTCCTTGTCTGATCACTATCTATAGCTAAGACTTCCAGTACTATGTTGAACAGAAGTGGTGAAAGCAGACATCCTGTCTTGTTCGTGTTCTTCAACTTTTTGCCCATTGACTATGATATTGGACGTAGGTTTGTTATATATGGCCTTTATTATGTTGAGGTATGATCCCTCTATTCCCACTTTGCTGAGAGTTTTTATCAAAAATTGATGTTGGATTTTGTCAAATGCTTTTTCTTCATCTATTTATTTGATCATGTGGTTTTTGTCTTTCAATTTGTTTATGTGGTGAATCACATTTATTGATTTGGGAATATTATACCAGCCTTGCATCCCTGGAATAAATCCCGCGTGGTCATGGTGTATGCTCTTTTTAATATATTGCTGGATCTGATTTGCTAATATTTTGTTGAGGATTTTAGTATCTATGTTCATTGGGGACATTGACTTGAACTTCTCTTTCTTTGTAGTATCTTTATCTGGTTTTTTAATCTAATCACCTCTTTTGATGTTTCCTGTGGCCAGTTATATTTACAATCTGGTTTCAGTCAATACCCATTGGGGGTCTTACACCCAGACATATAATACTTCAATTACTCAGACTGTCAAGTTGAAAATTCTATTTTCAATTAAATCTAATCTGTTGTTTGTTATTTCTGATTTAATAAATAGGACCATATTTCAGGAAATCATATCAAAACACTAGCTTATTCACCTTTATACCAACTCTTTCATAGCTAGTAAAAGGGCAAGTAATTCTGCTGAGAAATTAATAGGTTATTTGAGAGTCTCATGCAATATTAATTTCCTTCCTAGGTAGACAACCACATAAATTCTAGGGCAAGTACCTTTCTAATCTAGAATACTCCAAAATGTCACTGTGTTGGCACCTGTCTCAGGACTCCAACTCTCCATGTACAAAGTGAAATGCATTATTGAGTTAGTTATTGGGATAGTTACAGCTACAGATGACTGTTTCAAGGAACATTCTGATGAACTGATGAATTCAAAGCCCAATTATTCAGTCTTTAAAACTATGTTTTGGAACAAGAATTATCTATGTACTTTGTTTATGTGGATCACATTAGATGAAAGATTCCCAAATTTTTGCTTCACTTTGTGGTACAGACTTGCATGGGACTACTTAGCCTGTTTTCCCTAACATCTTCAATTTAAGCAGGAACCACAACCAGCAGATGATCCCTATGGAATAACTCCTGCCTCAAAGATGAAGCCTTGCTGTACAGGGCCAACTCTCACTTTTTCCGCATTACATAATGCTCTTTGATCTACAGCATTTCCATGTGGCCATCTTATAAATGAAATCAGGAGTGTGGTTGGCTTAATGCTTCATGTTGATATTGACGGTCTTTGGAATAGCAGGTCCCTTGTTGCCTAGCAACTAAGCAAAGTACCTCAGACTATTGACCTCAGTGTGGGTACCAATTGCACACAAAAAGCTTCATCATTGAATGGACTGTTGCTACGCTGTTTCTGATGATCCCCAGCCACATTAGTGCCTTCAGCTCACCCTGATGATGCTTCTGATTCAATGTAATTATTGTGCTGCTTTTTCCCTCATAGTTTGCATTTAATCATAAAACAAGTACCATAAACTAATGTAAATGTTCTTATTTACCAACTCTATTGTCACTGGATCTGAGACCAGACAGTTTGATTTAGAGCCATTAATGGAGAATGACAGACCATTTGCTCATCATCCTAAAGAGAGCCATTAAAATTTACTTAATACAGGGTTTTTTTGTATCAATTTTTTAAATAGCTTTCATTGAAGTAAGTTTCCACAACAACAAGCATAATTAAATTGCTGACTTCATGCTAAACATTTAATATACATTATCATTTCAATCATCACAACAACACTATGAGGAAGATATTAGTATGAGCCCCACATTTAGATAGAAATGCCGAAGTTGACTGAGATTTTGCTGTTGAGACAAAAACCACAAATGCAGTTAGGTAGCAGTGCTGTGGCTCAAATGCAGGTTTACTTGATTCTAAAGCATGTTTACATTACATATCATACCAGAAGGTTAAGCACCATTGACAGAAAAGATAGAGTAACAAAAATTATATTTCTAAAAACTCATTCTGTTTCCCAAATCAAAATAGTTAACTTTACCAGTTTTCAAAGTTCTCAACTAGCAATGCCAGCTTACAATGATAAACATTGGAACATATTAGGTTCCTGAGTAAACTAAAAGCAATGAGTACCTCTATGAGTCTAATTGTTCAAGAGTAAGTCAGAACAGCCCCACCGGTTTAGCTCAGTTGGTTGAGTGTTGTCCCATACACCAAAAGGTCACAGTTTGATTCCCAGTCAGGGCACATGCCAGGTTATGGGTTACGGGTTGTAGCCTCGAAACCCAGTAGTAGGCATGCAGGAGGCAGCCGGTCGATGTTTCTATCTCTCTCTCCCTCTCCCTTCTTCTCTCTGAAATCAATCCTATATAATAAAACCCTAATATGCAAATCAACTGAATGGTGGACTGACCGGTCACTATGATGTGCACTGACCACCAGGGGGCAGATGCTCAGCACAGGAGCTGCCCCCTGGTGGTCAGTGAGCTCCCACAGGGGGAGCGCCACCCAGCCTGAAGCCAAGCTCATGGCTGGTGAGTGCAGTGGCGGTGGCGGGAGCCTCTCCCGCCTCCATGGCAGCACTAAGGCGCAGCAAGCCGAGTGGTAAGGAATAGTGAGCAGGCGGGCAGTAAGGAGCGAGGGGTCCTGGACTGCGAGAGCCCTGGACTGTGAGAGGGATGTCCGCCTGCCAGCTTAGGCCCGATCTCCTCAGGGATCAGGCCTAAGACGGCAGGCGGACATCCCTCAAAGGATCCCGGACTGTGAGAAGGCTCAGGCAGGCTGAGGACCCCCCCCTTACCCCCCCCCCCCCCCAGTGCACGAATTTCATGTACCAGGCCTGTAGTAAAAACATAAAAGTAAATAAATAAAGCCTTAGAAGAGGGCTTTAATTCAACCATTAAAAAAAAAAAAAAAAAAACTAAGGGTAAATCAGAACTAACTAATGGGAAGTCAAAAGTCAAATTCATTTAACAGTAGTTATCAGTAATATTACTATGTACCATCAGAACAGCCTCTCTGACATAGCTACTTGGCTACCTTGTTTTCCACAGTTACAGTGAATTAACTGGGGTTTTGCTTGGAGGAAACTGAGACTCAGCAACTCTTCCTAAGTTGCACTGGTAATAAGTAGTAAAATGGAAATTTAAGTCCAGGATTGTCAAACTTCAAAGATGACCTTTGGGTGTTATGGATTTACACATGAGAAAAAGAAAACAAAAATTACTGGCAGAACACGTGGATATTGTTCAAAGAGGGACCATTCTTAACACTCTTGAGTTATCTACAGGATGTTGCTAGTTGTCATAACAATTATAACCATAACCATGGGGGTTAATATTGCCCTGCACTTTACTGTCTGCATACCTGACCTACAGCTGAGCACTTTGAACATATCATATAACTACACCTGGGCTGTAGGTAGAGGTAAGATCCCCATTTTATAGCTGAGTAAACATTGTCCCAGGCCACAGGGTAGTAAACATGGAGTTGGGCTTAGCATCCAAATCAGTCAAGCCAAAACCCCAGCTTTCAACTTTTGATAGTCACTGTCTCTGAATGCCAGAAGATCCATAGGGTCCCCTGGGTCTCTCTAAGGATGTGTGAGTGTTTGGGCTCTTTCTACTATTTAAAAGCCACTTATCTCTCAATAATACTTTTGCCTGTTGGATCCAATTTAGCACTAGACACAATATTAGAAGAGAGAGCACACCCCTGTGCATAGGAAACAGCCAGAGAGGGGCAGCCCACATTTGTGTGCATTAACCAAAGAGGGGCAAGTTCACATTGGGCAATGCCATAACTTTCCTGAAGCACAGATGAGTGAGACTAGAGCCGGCAAGGAAGAGGGCGTTATACACTGCTCTGTCCACCCAGCCCATCTGCAAACCACAACTTGGCAGGCCCTTCCCCATCCATTTTATTAAGGTCAAATACAATATCCAAACTGCGCAGCAACACTAAGTGAGCATACTTATTGCTCTTGCAAACCATTACCATTTAAAGTAGAACGAAAATTATCCTGGGAACACTGGCTCTGTTACTGTGAAATCATTTGTGCCTGACTCACTGAAGGAGGCTTAAAGGCCCCAGAGCTACATGGCCAACATTTATGTTCCACTCTTTCCGACCCTGCTGACTGGAGGTGAGAGAGTAGAGTGACATTATTTTCAAGGGGCAGAGAATGCCCTCTGTTACTCTGTTGGCTTGGGATAGGATGGCCAGATAATCACGCTCATTAAAATTGTTTGATACAAAATCAGGAATGGTTTCTGGGTAAGACCTAAGGAACTCCCTTATTAGTTAACTGTACAAAGTTCACTGCTGGGATGTGGTAGCATCTGTTTTGTTGCTTAAAGAAATGTTATTCTTCTTTAAAACCAGTGGTTTCAGATGTGCTCCTCAGTTCCTCGGGGCTCCTGAGAGATGCTTAAAGGGTTTCTTTGGGGTCAGAGGTGCATGAGTAGGGCTCCAGGTAGGCCCCTGCTACACCCATAGCAAGCACCTCCTTTTCTCTGAAATCCATTGTAGGAAACGGGGTTCTGTTGGGGATGCCTATTGCTTCACTACCTTTATTCTGGTGAAAGCACCCTGATTTTCTTCTAGAGATCGACAACCCCTGCCTATGTGTGTGGATTACTCTGCCTGAAGCAGGAACAGGTGTGGACAAGACTCAGACTTAACCAACTGGATTCTCCAATCCATTTCATCCCAGAGGCCATCCCAGAAAGGGCACTTGACCCAAGTGAGCATTGGGCTTGCCCAGGTTCTGATCCAGACCCATCCCTTTCCAGCTGTCTGATATGGCTAGAGCCCCAGTTTCCTTACCTGTAAACTAGGGGTGATGCTACTTATGCTTAGATGGTTCCTGGCAAGTAGTATACATTTTACAAAATACGAGTTAATATTAATGAACCTGTGGGGACAATTCATTGCTCAATTTTATTAGATTGCTCTGAATTTTTCCATTTAACAATTACTCACAATGCCCTTTATAACATTCCCTCCCTCTCAAACAAAAATCACAACATCTCTTCATTTTCAAGCCAACTATCTCTCCACCCGCTCGAATCCCTATCCAATTTGCTTTCATTTCTTGTCTCTTCTAATCCTTCTCATTCTCATTCCTATTTTGCACACTCTGTGCATCAGGGACATAGAGAAAGTTTGCTGGATATCAGCTGCTCACAATACCTCAATGTGATGATTCTTCATCTTTTCATTCACCCCTGCCCTCAGGATGGCAATGCTTCATTGGTTACATCACCTTGAAGGTATAACCATAATTATATACAATGCCCACTTTCCTGGCTGCAATTCCACCTGTGTCCAACATTATCTTGGATCCACTTTGGTTAGTTTTAACCTCTGCACATTTTCCAAGGCCCTTCCCTCAACCTTTTTATTCCAAACCTGCCTTAGAGGGCAGGAAAAAACTGAAGCCTTTTGAAGACAAGTGTGCTTCCTGTCTTGTAAAAGTTGAAATTCTCGCCCTAGCTGGTCTGGCTCAATGGATAGAGCATCAGCCTTCGGACTGAAGGGTCCCAGGTTCGATTCTGACCAAGGGCACATGCCTGGGTTGCGGGCTGGATATCCAGTAGGGGGCGTGCAGGAGGCAGCCAATCAATAATTCTATTTCATCATTGATGTTTTTATCTCTCTCTCCCTCTCCTTTCCTCTCTAAAATCAATAAAATATATATATTTTTAAAAAGTTAAAATTCTCTGAGGATATGATGCTAGATATACAGAGAAAGCAAGAGGGGCCAGACAGAGGAATGCCCTTGAGGCTGAGGCAAGAGAAAGGAGACATATCATTGAGTCTTGGAAGGGAGAAGCCAGATGAGTATTGAGGAGCCAGCATTCAGTGTCACCCCACAGAGATGGTAGGACTTAGAAAGGAAGGCTGCCTGGCACACCTGAGTAGGCTAGCCCTAAGCAAGACTTCCCCAGCCTTGGCAAAGTTCCCATGCCATGGGTGGGACACAAAGGTAGAGACTACAGGACTTTAAGAGAACTCAAGGCCCAGATAATGAGGATGTCAACAGCATCCTCACTGGTGACTGGGCATGATTTTAGCCTCCTGTGTTACCCAAGGAGGGAAGTGTCCCAACAGTGACTGAGGTTAGCTTTCTTGCTGTGCTGGCTGATATGGTGGACACTGAGAGTCCTACTTGAATTGAAATAAAGCATAGTAAACAGATGAACCTGCACACGGCTCGTGGACTGAAGTACACACTGGGATGGATACCCACACGTCAGCAACCACAGTTTGCTATGGGGTACCAACACCTGGGAACATTTCTGTGAAGGGCTGTATCAGGGACAAACCCAGCCAGGAATGTAGATATACTTCTTCATCAGAGGCCCCAGGATTTGCTCTCACTGTGGGTTAAGAGTACTAATAGCCAAAATACCACCTTAGAAAAAAATCTACTTCCTAACCCCCAGGAAATTCACCCAACATCATCCATCTGGAATTTTCTGAAGCCAAACCCACTAATCAATGTCAAAACCAGAATAAGAGGAAACTTTGTAAAGAAACACCCTTCCATCCTCTCATGTCATAGGTGAAAAATGGCCAGCTTTGTTTTCTTTGCTTATAAAGGGAAAAAAAAAAAATCAAGGCTAATCATGATGCTTAGTCTCAAGTATTCTCATTTCCAGATGCCTTTATTGTCCCATCAAACTGAGTTCCAACCCTATTAAAATGCCACACTCAATATTTTTTGGCTAATCCCCTCATATTCCAATCGCTGGCTATCAGCAGACACATCAGAACACTCCCCTCTCCAGAGGGTTTGGTTGGGTTTATTCTGGCCGGAGAAAGAAAGGGAAATAAGAGAGTTAGAGAGAACACAGCGGCTGGCAGTGGGAATCACAGGCCTTGTTAATTCCGGCAGTCTCTTCAGCTGGTGGCCCTGCAGGTTGCTGACATTACAAGAGGGAAAGATAGCTCTCCCCTTACCCCCATGAAGAGCCATTTGAAGGAGAGATGTGACCAAACAGAGCCCATTTGCCACCCAGTGGAGGACATGAAACCTGTAAACCATTCAGCAGTTCCTCACTGGGGAGAAGGAGGCCCCAGGGTGAGTCAACCCAGCAGGTCCTACCCAAGGACAATTATGGAATGCAAATATTTATAAATCCCGTGGTTGTTTAACGTTCTTCAGAGCACTAAACACACACGCTGTGTCCTCAAACCGAGATAAGTGAATCCTGCTTCTGAAATTCCCTGACTTTACAGGATTAAAGGAAACAAACTGGCAGACAGTGTCCTCCCCGCCTCCCCATTTTATGCGTATGAATCTGTCACACATGATTGCTTCCTGGTGCTAGGTGTCTTCCTAGTGGAGGCAGGTGGCTTTGTCGGTGGGGAAATAGCAGTGTTCCGGTGAGTGCATGGCTTTCCTTGGGAAGGGGTTTGGGGAGGAACAGGAGGAAGAAGGCCAAAGAAGTAGAAATTTCCACTCGTTCTTCTCTGCAGGACTCTTTAAGGCCAGCGGATGTGTTCCAGTGCCTTTGCATCCAGAATCATGCCTGGCCCCTTGCCTGGGTGACAGAGCGCACCTGGTGGGTTAGGATAGAGGCCAGGTGGCCGTGCTCTGTGGGAAAGGCACCTACCTTCTTGAGATCACTATGTTTCCTCTGAGCATCACCTTGCTTTCTGCTCTTATTAAAAAAGGAAATACAGAACATTAAAACTCTGAATAATTAAGGATTTACTAAAGGGACAAATAAGATCCTAATATGTGACTAAAAGCAACGGGATTTCACAGCTAGCTGGTATTCTAGCATTATGGGGAAATTTCTTTTCTGGTCAAAGTGAAGTGGGGAATGAATTGAAAATCACCCAGAGTCCTGAGTTGAAAGCTTGAGCATGCACCAGGGCCTCACCTGTTGTATACCTAAGTGGGGAGGAGACAAAATGAAAGTGGGGGGGGGGGGCGGGGCGGGGGAGGGCGGGGGGCGGCTAGAAGACAGCTAGCTAGAACACCTGGCCGAACAAACAGAAAATGTGACAAACTTGTGGCTAGAGAAATGGTGGTGTTTTCCAAAAGCTAAAAATAAAAATTAAATGCTGAAACCAAATGAAATCCATTCAGGAGCTTACTGACAAGGTTCAGAATGGGGGATTGTTTGTCATATGCTGTAATTGTAGCAACTTCTGTGGCAATTATGCCTCCACATCCTGCCATCCCATCTCTCCTAAGGTCTCCAACAGCAATTCTCTCTTTCTAGCTTGATCTCCAGCTTGGTGTGCCTGTCGATGCACTGACTGAGATCTAGTGCACGTTATGAACCATGCAATCACAGAATGCAAGAGGTTGGGATAATTGAGGATAAGGGTGCAGTAAAAGTTATGTGACTAAGTCACACTGCTTTAAAAAAAAATCTCAGGATTGACAACTAAGCAGTTAGCTGGTGTGATGGGATGAAAGTTTTGACTAAAGGCAGTGGCCCTGGATCAGCATCACTTGGGAAATTGTTAGACATGCAAATTATCAAGGCCACTACCCTAGCTCATCGAATCAGAAACTGGGAGTAGAGCCCAGGATTTTGTGCTTTGCCAAGCCACCCCTGTGATTCTGATTCAGGGGGGCAGGGAAGGGGAGATTTGAGAAGCAAAGTGCTGAGTTGAAGCTGATTAAGGAACATAACACAACTTCACATCTTGGAGAGTGTGGCCTTCTGAGTTTCCCATGAGCACTTGCTCTTTGATACTTCATTATTCAAGCAAATTAATTCCTATCTTCTTAATACAATGGGATATATTGAGAGACTGTAATGACCCAACGCATTCTCATGCCCTGGGGGTCAGGCAGCATGCTGGATTTAAACATAACTGAGAGAGAGGTGTTTTCACAAAGCTCCCATTAAAGCAAACATAATTCCCGTGTTTTTAAACTTCCTCATGTAGCTGCCTCTTCCATTTTTGTGACAGTCACACCAAAAAGGGCAAGGGAGAGGTTTCTGTTCTGATTCTGACCAGAGGCCTTAACTAATTTCTTTGATGGTCCAAGATTGACGCATTTGCCAAAATTTCAAGTAGTGAAAATTTTACATGTCCCAGGTTCCTGTTTCTCATTAGGGGAATATTGGGAATAAATGTTATCCTTAATTACTTAGGGAAATAGAATGTAAAAAGAAAGAAAGAAACAACCAAATAGCGATTGTTCTAACACCTTATTCTATTCCACCTATAGAACCTCAGCCAGGACTTGTAAAGAGAACAAATTTGATTTGCCTCTTTGATTGACCAGACACTGTACTGAGAAATGCATTCAATTCAATTAACACCAAACTAATTGATAATCATTTAAACACATAAAGAAGTACTAGCAAAAGCAAACTGCTGCTTATTTCTCATTGGCAGGACTGTCACATGGCCATATCTGGCTGTAAGGGAGACTAAACAATCAGATTTTTGGCTTTTCAAATTTCTGAAGGAGAGAAGGAAATTGGGTCAACTAATCTAGAGTGTATCATTACAGATATCATAATCAATAGCAGACCTCTGGATTAATATGTCCTAATGTGTTTCAGCAAACATTGTCAAGGGCCTTCTCCTGTTATAGGTTCATATAAGCAACTAATTATGATACAATGTGATGAAGACTAAACACCAACTGTGTAGAAGTAGAGCCTTTTGTTTTGCTGGAGGGGTACAGAGAAGATTAGGCCAGTGCTTCTTAAGCTTTTTATGGGATTTTGTTAAAATACTGATTCTGATTCAGTGGATCTGGGCTGAGGTCTGAGATTCTACATTTGCAACAGGCTCCAAGGAAATGCACTATTGCTGGTCCATGGAGCACACCATGAGTAGTAAGGGTCTAGGTGATGTTTATACAGAGCCTAAGACATGAATAGGAACTCACCAAGTGGATAAAAAGATAAGGACACCTAAGGTTGAGGGAATAGTATGCACAGATTCACACTCATATCCCCATTTATGAAGTCCCCTGCCATATATCTCTAAATTATTTCCTCTAAATACACACACACACACACACACACAGCCTAATAAAAGGCTAATATGCAAAGTGTCCCCTCAGGAGTTCGACCAGGAGACTGGGAGTTTGATCACTCACTATGATGTGTGCTGACCACCAGGGGGTGGCACGGAACATGGCAGGTGACCAGCAGCAGTGGAGGGGTGCTGAGGGAGCAAGGGAAGGAGGCAGTGGGGAGGTGGGGAACCTGATCAGCTCTGATTGCCAGCCAGGCCTAGGGACCCTACCTGTTTTTGAATTATGTGCACCGGGCCTCCAGTATATATATATATTTACACATAAATAAAGAGTTAGGTACATGGATAGACATACAGACAGACATATACAATAAGTAGATATCATATATTTAACCAACTGTACTATACACTAGTGAGTGTTCATGTAAATTCTCAGTCAATGAGCTTCTTACTATACTTTTCTGATTCAAAGTGTTGTTGTTTTCTCTTCTGTGGGCTTCTGTCATTTATGTTGTATTCTAGACATGGGTTTGACCCATAAAGAATTGCCAGTATTAGTCTTGAAGAAATCCAAGGAAACAAAGAAAGAGTACCATGTTAGATGTTAAAAAGTGATCTTTATTTCTTGA
This sequence comes from Eptesicus fuscus, assembly GCF_027574615.1. Taxonomy (NCBI): domain Eukaryota; kingdom Metazoa; phylum Chordata; class Mammalia; order Chiroptera; family Vespertilionidae; genus Eptesicus; species Eptesicus fuscus. The sequence continues at coordinate 82,384,577 of NC_072478.1, read as the reverse complement.
GTCACTTTAAGAATGGTCTAGGGCACCAACAATAAAGATCATCCTTTAAATGTTATGAGGCCAGTCATGCAGCTTGGGATGATTGGCCAACTGTTGTGTGACCCATGGCCTAGAAGAAACTGTGGCCAGAGGGATGTCATGACTTCAGAGTATTTGAGGCAATCTGAAGAGCCATTGCCTGTGTAGTGTGTCAGACATGCCTCTCCTGGGAGACCATGCTGAATGACCCCACATACGATTGGTTCAGGTAGCATTTCCATTTCCAGGAGTTCATCCCTCACACTAAATGAGCAATGCCATTGTGGAGCACATTTGGAGACTAGCAAGTAGTCTGATATTCTGGAGTGCAGACAAGAGAGGAGAAGTGGTAGCAGATGAGGCTGTTTTCTCAAAATATTAGATTGCTTTTGGAGCGCTGAGTTCCACCTTAGCCTATGGGCACTGGGGAACTATCAAAGTTTAAAAACAATGCGAAGATGCAGTCACATGTGGGCTATAGAGGGCTAACTTCGTTGACAGTGCAGTGGATGGGTACAGGGAAAGTGTACCAGCTAAATTGAAGTGAGAAAGGTCAAGTAGTAGGAGAGAGAAGATGAGACGGAATCAGAGCAGTGACTATAGGAAGGGAGAAAGGGAGCAAGAAATAAAAGTCATGTCAAAGGTAGGCTCAAGGGGGCAGAATAAACTTTAAGATGTCTGGTTAAGGGAAAAAGAGAAGTTGGGAATGATAATAATCCAGGGTAGCAATTTGGACTAACATATGTTCTTTAAATTTGCACTTGAAGGCCTGCAGTTTCTCACAGGCCCTCCATACCCGTTTGCCTCATTCTTTGACACCTGCCAGAGCCTGGAAGCTTTTCACATGGAGCAAAGAGGTTTTTGTCTTGGTCAACAGGATGATTAAAAGTACCTCTAAATGAAAGAGTTAATACAGGAGAGGAGCAAGTCTGCAGGGAGAAGATAATTCAGGATAGAGCTCTACCAATAGAGGAGAGTTGGTTGGCACCCAAGAGCGGAGGACTAGCCTGAATCTTGATTCACTTTTTCTGTGACCTTGAGCCAGTTCTCTTGGCCTTCCAATAGCTATAAAGCAGAAGAAAACATCCACCACCCTGTGACTAGCTCCCCAAAGCCATGAGGATCATAACACTGATTCTGGCCCAGTGCACAGTAGTCTGTGTCATTCTTCCTCCACCTCATAGGCATCTTTATGAGCCCCCTTTGGCCCGCACACTCAGCTCTCTGCGTCCGCAGAGCAGTGCCGCCCTGTGAAATCAAAACTGAGAATGGTGAAAAGACAAGCCTGGGTGTCTCAAGTATCTCTGAGACCCGCCATCCAATTCTCAGTATGCAAGAATTTTTAGAAGTTCAGTGTTTATTTTCATAGTTGCACAAAAGACCTCCGGAAATACCATAGATAACCCCAGCAATGTAATAACTATTTAATTTATTATATTTGCACATGCAGATGGGAAAGAAACCAATCTGGGCATACAGACAACTATAAACAAATATAAATTACAAATCAAGCAGTCAAAATGGAAATTAAAGTAGAAAAGATTAAAAATCCACCTAATGTTTCCCCATTACTATGTAGCATTAAGCTATCAAATTCTTTTACTTTTTATTTCTACTAATCTGAAGTCCCTCTTCAGTTAATGAGCTTTTCTTTCTTTTCTTTTTTTCACTCAATTAAAAAAAGGGGCACTGGGAATGCAAAGATGAAATACCGTCCTGCCCCTAGTCAAGTTATGGCTTAATCCCGTGGCTTATGCAAAATTTAGGTGTAAAATAACTTTAATGGACTAGTAAATGGATGAATTCTTTGTTTTTTAATGTAATTTTTTTTACAATTATAGTTGACATACAATATTCGTTTCAGGTGTACACCCCAGTGATTAGACATTATATAATTTACTAAGGGAGCTTCCCAGTAAATCTTGTACTCATCTGACACCATACATACGTAGTTATTATAATGAATATTATTGACTATATTCCCTATGCTTTTCTTTCTCCTTTTATTGGCTCTCATTGCACCATACATCTCTCTTTCAAGCAATTATCACGGTGTAATTTTTGTTCTTTTTAAATTAGTGACTTCCTTCCTCGCTTGATAATACACAACAAGAGAGCTGTTTTGGTTCATATTTATATTCCTATGGGCTAGCTTAAAGCCTTGCACACAATAGAGATTCAATACATATTTGTATCATGAATGAAAGAGTATATAGATAATGATCAATTGTTCATTCAATCACCAGCTACTGTTTTGTCAGAAAACTTATTTCAGGAATGAAAACTCTGTTCATCTCATTTAATTCTATATTAAATATTACCTTCTAAATATTTCAAGGTCTTGATGGTGAGTTTTCAAGGTTGTCTGTAAAAGAATTTGTATCTCTGCCATTCCAGAAGAATGGAGGGAGAGGGGGAGCATAGCTATGATGTACTATCTCTGAAATTCTCTGTGATTGGCTGCATTTACCTGGTGTTGAATGAATATCTTTCTAGGAAAATACCATCTGTAGAAGTCGTGAAAAATGGTTTTTATGTAGTCAAATCATTTGACAAATAATGTAGAAAACATTTTTACTTGCTTCAACTTTACTTACACATTGGCCCACCTTTTATATTTTGTAGTTTAAAATAATTATGATTCTAGGAGGAGAGGCAATATGACTGCAGTCTAGGGAAGTTCTGTCCGCTTGCTCCCACCCCCAGACTGGACTTGTGGCTAAACTGCAGAGCATTCAACTTGAAAACCCAGCTGAAAAATAGCTGATCTGAAATGCAGGAGGCATCCGATCTATGTTCTGCTCTCACATCAATGTTTTTCTCTCCCTCTTCCTTCCTCTCTCTCTAAAAAAAAAACCAATAAAAACGTATTTTTAAAAAGACAAAGAAAACTTTGAACCAAACCTTGAATGGTAGAAAGAAGCTAGCAGAAAGATAGGGAAGATGACATTTCAGATAAAGGAAACATCATTAAACTAAAAATATAAGGTAGATTTAAGGTTTAAGAGTTTATAGAAGACATAAATGAGAAGCTAGCTTGAATCAGCGGCTCTGCTATGGATAACAAAGAAGAATCTGAACTAAATCTTGGAGATATTCCCTAGCGTGGTTTTCCAAGTGATGACATAAATTGTGTTAAAGTATTTTATGTGTAAAGTATATGCAATTAACAGATTGGACTTCAAGAGATGGGACTATTATTAAAGGCTCACCCTCTTCTTTTCAGAGCCCACTCTAAGTGTTTTTACAATCATGTTTATCAGCTACTTCAGTTGTTGAAATCTCCTCTTGCCATTTTTTTTAAATCAAAGTGTGTATTTTCAAGATCAAACTAGAAATTCAAAGTCCAGAGGCATGGGAGCATGGAACAGACTGACATATCTCAGAGGGGAGGGGTGGAGGGAACAGGAAGAGATTAACCAAAGAACTTATATGCATAGCTCATGGACACAGACAGTAGTGTGGTGAAGGCCTGGGGTGGGGTAAAGGCTGGGTGTGTGGGCGGACAAAGGACAGGAAAATGGGGGACAGCTGTAATACTGTCAACAATAAAAAATATATGTATTTTAAAAATACTTAGTGAATGAGTAATCTAACTTGCCTGAGACCAAAAGAAGTGTGGGCATCCTAAGATGAATCCATTTGAAATGAATGAACTAATTTGTCTGGAACCTGGCTTCATTAAGACATTATAAGTGTGTAACTGTGGAATATAAAATCACTGGGTCAATCTGACACTCCATGTCCACTTCATATCACCCTTCAGGAATGGACATCTTTCCCCAAATGTCGGAAGTTCGTTCAGCCAGTGTTCTCATGCCTGGTACAAACATGCTGCATCCCATTTTCTTTTTTAAATTTCTTCATAGCTCTAATCTCTATCTGAAGGCATCATGTTTATTTGTTTATTTCCTTACTGTCTACGTCAACCCTCTGGATTGTAACTCCATGAAGGAAGAAGGGACTTTTCTGTGCTGTTTCCCACTGTGTCCCCAGCACTAAATCAGAACCTCACACAGAATATGTCCTCAAATTTGTTGAATTGATTTTCAAAGCCAAAGTCCAGTAAGACCAAACTAATACCTAACTTCTTTGTTTGTTTGTTTGTTTGCATTTTTCCTAGGAGTAAAACAATGCTGATGGTTATAGTTTATGAGTGCCTGCTGTGTGGCTGGTACTGAGCTAGCACGCTAATATAGACACATCACATCAGCGTAATCCCTGCAGCTACCCTGTGTGATCTATATTTGCATTGCCTCTGCAAATGAAACTATTGGAGCTCGGATAGGTTAACTAACCCACTCAAGGTCATAGAGCTGGGAAACGGACTTCAGGCTTGAACCTAGAACTGTTTTACCACGGCTTCTCCGTGTATCACACTGCTACTCCTTACCACCAAGTATGATAGATCTTAAAGTCATCAGGGCTTAACCCCTTTTGTATTTATTCTGGGTTAGGGCTAAAGAAAGGAATTGTCAGTTTTAGTGGCTTGCTGCTCCTTTTCTCAGAAGTGGGTTATAGGGATGTCTGGTTACAGGAGTCCCTGTAACTCTGGTTATAGAGATGATTACTCATCTTCCTGCTTCTTATCCCTTCTGGCTATTTCAGTCTTGCACATATCTTTAGAAGAGCAAAATAAAACCAATCCCGTTTCCAAAATTCATCCATCTTTCCCAGTTACATTTCTAAGCAAACCTGCAGGGACACAAGCCTCACAGTAAAGTCCCACCATCAAATGAGTCCAGAAGTTCTCCCTGCTCCTGAAGGGTTTTACAATCCACCTGAAGTGTTTGACCAGTGACATCAAGAGTGGCAATTTTCCATCCAAATAAAGCAGGCTGCATCTTTCTTTATTTCCTTTCAAGAAATGGTGTGTGTGTGTGTGTGTGTGCGTGTGTGTTGGGGGGTGGCTTTAGTTCATATATACATTTTATATGTCTTATCCCATTAGATTGCCATTGTGTTTGTCTTGCCTTTACAGGATGGAGTAAATTCTAAAGAATTTGGGGAACTTTAAAATCCACTGAGCTTCCCTGCATTGATATTTTACTCCGCTGCAATGCAACTCCAAACTATTATTCTAGACCCAGTCAAATATAACTTCCATGCAATATTTTCTGATTATTTAAAGCAGAATTAATATTTCCATAAAAGTTTGCACAAACTTAACAGTATCAATTACCACACAAAATAATTATCTTAAAGCAACAAGAAAGCCCACTGCATGGGAGAACATATTTGCCATTGGTATCTCTGATAAGGGTTTAATCTCCAACATTTACAGGGAACTAATACAACTTAACAAAAGGAAGATAAACAACCTAATCAAAAAATGGGCAAAGGACCTAAATAGACACTTTTTGAAAGAGGACATTCAGAAAGCCAAGAGACACATGAAAACACGCTCAAAGTCACTAATCATCCAAGAGATGCAAATCAAAACAACAATGAGATATCACCTCACACCTGTCAGAATGGCTATCATCAACAAATGACAAGTGCTGAAGAGGATTTGGAGAAAAAGGAACCCTCCTTCACTGCTGGTGGGAATGCAGACTGGTGCAGCCACTGTGGAAAACAGTATGGCGTTTCCACAAAAATTTAAAAATGGAACTGCCATTTGACCCAGTAATACCACTTCTAGGAATATATCCCAAGAAAACTGAAACACTAATCAGAAAGAATGTATGCACCCCTATGTTCAAAGCAGCACAATTTACAATAGCTAAGATTTGGAAACAGCCTAAATGCCCATCAGCAGATGAGCAGATTAGAAAACAATGATATGTCTACACAATGGAATACTATGCTGCTATAAAAAAGAAGGAATTCTTATCATTTGCAGCAGCATGGATGGAACTGGAGAGCATTATGCTAAGTGAAGTAAGCCAGGCAGTGAAAGAAAAATACCACATGATCTCACTCATTTATGGATAATAAAGAACATTATAACCTGTTGAACAAAAAGATAGATACAGAGGCAGAGAAGCATCAGACTGTCAAATTACAGCGGGAAAGCTGGGGAGTATTGGGGGTGTGTGGGTAAGAGATCAACCGAAGGACTTGTATGCATGCATATAAGCATAACCAATGGACACAAGACACTGGGGGTGGAGGGGGGCACGAGGGCATGTGCTGGGGGTAGGGGAGGCCAGAGGAAGGTCAATGGAGAAAAAAAAGGAGACATATGTACTACTATTTGTAATACTTTAAACAATAAAATAATTTTTTTAAAAAAGGGAAAAATAATTTATCAAATGTGAAAAAAATAATAATTATCTTTGTACTTATTTATTTACCCATCACAGACTTTCATTAAATACCCTGTGATTAGGAATCACATCATATTAATCTTTTTCTTCCTCACTGATCACATGGCATTTAGTAGATCCTCAATAAGTTCTGAATGAATTCTATATACACACAGGTTATTCATCCTCTTTTAAAACACTTTGAATGACAGCTCACTATTTCAAGATTTTATTGTTGTGCAGATAAATTATGAGGTCAAATGTCTTTCCTTTTTTAAGTCATTTTTTATTTAACACATTTTAATCAAATAGTAACTGCAGTAAATAAACACTTTGAAAAACAGGCAGGTATTCCCCCATATCTGAAGGAACACAACTGCTGATGTCCATGGTTAAACAATTCAAGGATGGCTTGGAAATTTCTAAAGCCATTTGAAAAAAAAAAAAAAAGAATCCATATCAACAGGATTGCAGTACAGTTACTTCAAAGGCTAAAATGTCTATAGTATATCTACGTGGTTTTATTAAGAGGGGTTGAGTAGCACCTGTATAGCATGACATTCTTGTCTTTAGCCTTAAAGGAAAAGGCAATCTTTTCTGTTTGCACCAGTTTCAAATATTGCTGAAGTAAGGCTCCCTTAAAATGGATCACTACAGTGCTCATTCACATGAGAGAGTTCAAACATGTAGTCAAAAGACAAATATGGGTTTTCATGATCCTTTTTTTTATTGACTTGGTTAATTGCATGAAATGAAGGATAAACACGCACATGCATATCTGATCCACAAAAGCCCTGGGTACATCAGAATGCAAAATATAACATGTCCAAAATAGACTTGGATCACCAGGCATATAAAATGGAAGTGAAGCCTGTCTCAGTTGCCTTTCCCTTCCTCAGCACTCCCCCATGGAGTCCTTTCTCTACTTCAACCAAAAAGAAAGGAACCTCAGAAAGGCAAGGCATTCTGATAAAAATGTTAGTTTAGCTTTAATTTAAAAGGATCAGCTGGTCCTGGTCTTGGAAGGGGGATGCATTACTCAGGTGAACACATATGGGGGAACTTGACCTGGCTACCTCGTGGCACAGAGAGAGATTAGAGAGATTCAGCTGTTCTTAGAATTCCAGGTAGTCATCCACAGCTGTCACTCACGTTTGGGTTCTCTTTTATGTGGCTGCATTTGGAAATACTCTATATGAGGCATGTTTAGACAAAGGGAAACACTTATACCTGGAATTTATATTCTCCCAAGTCATCTTTCAGTCTTCTTGGTAAAGGCAGTGCCCAGACGGCATGGGTGCATTTGTTGATGGTGCGTCTGCAGAGATGCTGCAGCGGTGGTTCTCATGTGTAGAGCGGTTTGGCCAGATGCAGGTGGACCGAGCCAGCGCGGGGAGCGGGGAGGAGGGAGGCTTCTACGCCGGCCCGCTTATCCCCGCACATCTCAACATAGAAGTTGATAGGTGAACCACACTATCAAATTGCTTCAGCTTGGACTTGACACAGACGATGCAGTCCAATCGGAATTTCCCATCTTGATATTCAATTCACAGATTAATTGGTCCAGCTGATGTTTTCACAGAGATTGTCAGTAGGTAGTCTGGATGCGCACTATCTCTAATCAAGAAAGTCCCTTCTTGGTGTCTCTCTTAATTTCTCTTTGGCTGCATTCACAGTCAGACCTCCCCAGTACCAACATGTTTGACTGAGCTCTCGCAAGACCCTCGCCAGATGCGCAGCCTCTGGGGACGGCTCCTCCTCGGACCCCGCGTTCCCCTGCCTGCTCCGCGTCCCTTCCGCTCCATTCCCAAAGGGCTTCATGCACCTTAGGGTCATGGGCGAAGGGTCACCACAGCAAACACAGCTGGCCGTCCCAGCTGGGGTCAGAGAGGAACGCACGTCCTTCCTGGAAGTCAGTGGGAACCCCAAATTTTGCAGAGAATCCAGAATCGTGGAGGAGGGGGAGGGGAACTGCTTGTGCTTTCTCCCCAGGTCCTGGTGCACGGATGGCAAAGACCCCCTCAGGCGTGGTCACCCACAGCTTGCCGGGTTCCACACCCTGTAGTGCCTCGGAGCTCCTGGGTTCAGAACCAGAGCCAGGAGCCTGGAGCTTGGAGGTGCACGAATTGCCAGGCCGGCAGGGGTCGGGGGCGCGGCCTGGCGGCCACTCCCTCCCCTGTCTTTCAAGTATTGAGCTGAGCTCATTTTCCCAGACACTTCCATCTTTGCTCCCTGTTGGGCCTTTGGGACCCACCCGGATGAAGTGGGCTTCTCTTTAAGCATTTGAAAAGGGAACATCCTACTTGTCCCTGTGGAGGGCCTTCAAGGGACTGCTTCTAAACTATAGCCATCCTAGTTCCTCTTCCCAGGACAATCCCTAATTATCAAGATTCCTCTGAAAGATGCGGTAGCAGCACTGGCACTATGGGATCCTACTGAGCTGATCACTATATTTTTGCAAATAGCCTTAATAACATTCTATTTTCAGTATTTTACCCATTCTCTCTCAGGTCTCTTTTTCTTTTCTTTTCTTTTTTTTCTTCTTTAAAATGTTGTTTTACCCATTGTTTAGAGAGAGGGGAAGGAAAGAGAGATAGAAACATCCACGAGAGAAATACCACTGATCTCTATCAGCTGCCTCCTGTGCTCCCCCTGCTGGGGATGGAGCCTGCAACCCTGGCATGTGCCCCGACAAGGAGGTCATCACTCAACCACTGAGCCACACCGGCCGGCAGGTCTCTTTTCCTTTTAACAGTAGGGAAGTCAAATTTCTAATGGATCCTGCTACAATTAACTTTATAATATTAAAAGTAAAACTTCATACTTGCATTGTTTAAAGATGACTTGTTTATTTGGGATTTTAGGGTACTTAGGTCTAAAGACTGAGCTCTGAATACAATCATGTATTTTATAGTTAACGGGTACCCTCTCTACTTGATAAGCCTATAAATAACTAGGTTTTACACAGTCACATTCTGAGTACATTTCCAGATAGATGCTGCTGACCTTATTAATTCACTATTCTAGGTGGGGGCCCACAACTAACAAAGCAATAATAGCAGCATCCATTCGCAGCTGGTAGGCTTTTGTGCACTGAGTGCCAGGCTCTGTGCTAAGCTCTTTACGTGCTTGTCAGCTAGGACAGGCTTTGCATGATGACAAACAACTTCAAATTCATGATGGCTCAAAACAACATTTATTTTTCTTTTTATCTTGCTACACATCCAATGTGGGAAGAAAGAGGTAGGATTTTGCTCAACCTGGTCATTGGAGAGGCAGGTAAATGGAAGTTCTTTCTCAACATGTAATTCCTCAGCATCATGACAGAGGAAAGGAAGCATGATAAATATCATAGTGGTTCTTAAAGTTCCTTCCCATAAGTAACACAGGCCATTTCTGCTCACCTTTCATCAAGCAAAACCAGCTACATAACCATATCTAACTTCATTTTTTAATATCTGTGTGTGTCTCTTAGTACAGTGCCTGACTCAAAGTTGCCACCAAGAAAGTAGGTGTTGAATGATTGAATGAATGAATGAATTGAATCTTTAGTTTAGGATGCCCCTGACCCCAAAATCCCCAGCTCAAAATACCTGAGAAAACTTATTACCTTATTACCTTACACACCGAGTATTTCTAAAGTGGGCAGCTCCAGCGATGAGTGAGTGTGAGTCTTGGGGAAGTTATTAAGGGTTGAGATCCTTTCATCTCTGTGCTCTGCTATTGCCCAAGTGTTCCCTGATCCGGTAAGCCTGCAATCTCATCTCCCCTTCCCATGGTCACAAGGTGGTTGGAGCCGTTCAGGAGTCATAGCCAATGACAACAGCATCCAGAAGAGGAAGAAACCAACTCTTCCGTGGGATCCTCTCTAAGATGAAAAGCTTTGCCAGAAGCTCCCCCAATACACTTCCCCTCATGTCTCTGTGGCCAGAGTTGTGTCACATGCTCATGCCTCAACCAGTCACTGGCAAGTGGCCTAGGCTCTGTGAGGGACTTAGTCCTGTCAGATCCATCTCCGGGCTAGGGGTGGGGTCACTCTCCTCTGAAGCCCAGGCCTATGAGGAGGAGGGTGAACCCCTGAATACAATTGAAGTTCTGTTAACAAGGAAAAAGGAAGGGATGGATGTTGGATAGAGCACATCAGATTCCCCAAATCTCTTCACATTAACTGCTCCTCACCATCATAGCTTTGATCCCTCAAACTTTCCGGGTCTGTTGATGACCTTCTGAGCTTTTCCTTCATTTATTTCATCACCACTCCTACTGGCCTCAATTAAGTCAGAAGTTTATTGTGATTGACTTGGTGGACTTTGGAAAGGCCAGGTTCATTTTATATCGACTAACTTGATGTTAGCTGTATAAGGTAAAACCACTGAAAGTATACAAGGCGTAAGTCAAATACAATTTCTTCCCAGAATCATTGGCTAATACTTATTACAGATTATTTTCCCTTCTAAATGGATAGTAAGGTCAAAGCTGGACTGGCAAGGCCACATTAATTTTAGTGCACATTGACTATACAATGATCAGAAAATGTTGACCCATACATCCCTCTTCCCACAGTCGATTGAGGAAGAAACAGCCAAAGAGGCAGAGCACAGCCAGTAGGTGCTTCCTGTATAAAGTCTACAGTGTAGCATCTGTTCATTAGAACAGTTCCTTGAAAAGAGTTGAGGTACCCAGGAGACTTGAGGAAGAAAATATATGTTCCAGTCCTTTCATACAGGATGAGAATGGAGCCAGGAAATTTTAGACCAGGAAGTTTGACTTTGATAGCAAGTGAGGATCTCAAGAGACAGGTGAGGGCTGAGGACCACCCCATATGTTCCGGGCTTGCCATTACCACGTGAGAGAGCACAGCCTGTCTGGGAGCCTCAATGGCCAACTTCTTAGGAAATAAAGCATGAAAAGAAGTGATCGAACATCAAAGATCATTGAACACTGGGATTTAAAATCTCCTAAAATCTGAAAGCACTATCTTAAAGTTAGTTAATGGCTTGTTTAGTTAAGTTTAACTGTTAATGACTAAGGATTAAGAAAAAAGGAGGGACTGACTCCATCAACTGTAACTGGTTTCTGAGGCACTTGAAAGCACTTGAAGAAGCACTTTTGAAATATTTTAAATGTATTAAGTTGTCACCAAGAGCCTTTTCCTAACACCTGACAGCCAGGATACTGTTCTGGTTGAGGTAGAAATTGCATACATTATTTTATTGCTCACTTCATTGGGGTGCTGTGTCAACACCCTGACCAGACCAAATAGGTTGTCAATGCTGGAAAGTGCCTCTTACCTCTCGCTCTATCAGGAAGTCACCACTGTTGGTTTAGCTAATAGAATTTCTGAAAAGTTCCTTTGGCACACAGCACTGGAAGTTGGGCTTTGTTCTCCTCTTCTTTTAAGGAGCAAGACTCACATTTAAAATGGTCACATTCAGCCCGGCCGGTGTGGCTCAGTGGTTGAGCATTAACTCATGAGCCAGGAGATAATGGTTCGATTCCTGGTCAGGGCACATGCCTGGGTTGTAGGCTCAGTCCTCAGTAGGGGGCATGCAGGAGGCAGCCAATTGAAGATTCTCATCATTGATGTTTCTATCTCTTCCTCCCTCTTCCTTCCTCTCTCTAAAATCAGTAAAAACATATTTTAAAAAACATATAAAAGGGTCACATTCAGGCACAATTATGAAGTGCCTACTGTGTGCTGGATAAGAAGCATTCAGGAGGATGAGCTTTCTGACTAGTGGAGAAAGGGTGTACATGGCACCAGGAGTAGCTCCTGGCTGATAACAGCTGAATAACTGCAGAATTCAGGAAACCACATCTCCATTCATGTCTGAATGACAAAGGCAAAAGAGGTACTTTTAAACGGAGCCTAGCTTTAAGTTAAATACAAATCTAATTGAGAGAGTAAACTTTTCAAGGACCTATTACAAGTAAAAAAAATAAATTAATTAAAATTAAAACATAGCTGCTTCTGAAATTTTCACACCTGGGAATGGCGACAGAGGACAGTGCTGCCTCTCTAAGATTATAAGTTCCTAAAAGTAAAGGGAGGTGTCAAAGTTGTTCTTTGGTCAATGCCCAAAAGATATTTTATTCCTGGGAAAATAAAGACATAGACCCAATTGCAAAAAAAAAATCAAAGACTTCCCTTAAGCTCCTCTTCTCTCCCTCACCATGAGATTTAGATGCAATAACAATTAATTAAAACAGATTTTTTTTGGCTTTTGTATAAATACAGTCAGAAAATGAGAAACTAACTTGTGGAATTCTGGGTCATTCTCTAGTTTGAAATCACAAAAACCTTTACAATGGCAGGATCTTTGTATTATTTCCTACAGTAGTTAGTTCCAGTGCCTGGTACCTAGTAGATGCTCAACAAGTATCTTTAATGCATTCAAAAATATATATATATGTTCCTGCTTACATAAGAAAAAAACACATGAATTTCTGGAGGAGCATGTGTAAGAAACAGTAGTTACCTCTGGGAAGAAGTGATAGGAAGGAAGAATTTTGTGTCTCTTTTCATGTATAAAATTTTATGTGAGTTTGAATCACCTTTATAATTAGGGTGAAAGATTAAAAATAACCACTCATGGTTTCACTTTAAGAAACAGTTATAGCAAAGGCAATAAAGAAACAACTATTTTCCCTTGAGCTTGAACTGCAGCCTCTCAGAGTGTCCCCCGAGGGCTGAGTTCAGAACTACTGGGTAAGGCCTATAGGGTGTTTGTGTCAATGCTGTGGTTCTTTCTTTCTTTCTTTCCTTTTTTTTTTTTTTTTTTTTTTTATGTAGAGTGCAGAACCCTTATTTAAAATAAAATAGCCCTAGTCAGTTTGGCTCAGTGGATAGAGTATCAGCCTGCGAACTGAAGGGTCTCGGGTTCAATTCTGGTTAAGGGCACATGCCTGGGTTGCAGGCTTGGTCCCCAGTAGGGGGCATCATTGATGTTTCTATATCTCTCTCCCTCTCCCTTCCTCTCTGAAATCAATTTAAAAATATATATATATATAATAAAATACATTAGATATCCAAATATCATGAGTATTCTCTACTTTGTTTTCTATCCACATATGCTTTTGCATAATTCAGTATTGTAGGAAATGGCTGAAATTGCATATTTCCTATTCTTTTTTTTCCATTAAAGTTATTGGGATGACATTGGTTAATAAAATTATGTAGGTTTCAAGTGTACAATTCTATGGTACATCATCTGGATAAAGGGTTCAAATATATGGTGACAGACGAAGATTTGACTTTGGGTGGTAGGCATACAATACAATATATAGATGATGATGAATGCTTGTAGTTCTTAATCCAGATGAAATACTGAGGAGAGCTACTTTGAGGGATATTTTTGAGTTATATAGACAGGTCTGTTAAAGAGATGAAATAAAAAGACCTAAGACATTTAGCATAATGAGTAAGGAAACCGGATGCAGATTGCCTGAGTTTGAGTCTTGCCCTTCGCTTACTAGCTGTGCAATTATCTTGATCAGTTCATCTTGCTAGGCCTCAGTGTCTCATCTCTAAGAGAGAGATGAGAATAGTACACAGTTCCTAAAGTTGCTGTGAAGATGGAATAGCAGTCAATACTTGAGGGCACCTAGGATAATGTGTATCAAGCATTTGTTTATTGTCTTCTCCACCATCACCCCCTTCTACCCCAGAAAGTAAATTTCCTGAGAAAAGCATCTTGACTGGCTTGTCTACCTCTGTATCTACAAAGTCTAGAATAAGACCCTAGCTGCTGCTCAATAAATATTTGTTAAATTAATTAATTCTTGAATTAAGACCATATAGCCTCAATCCCACCTAAAGGGGTGATTTGAGCTCATTTGTCAGCAGAGAGGAAGAATCCAGGAGTGGTGGAAATCTTGACCCAACAGAGAGCAAGAATTATTAAGAGCCTAGCATCAAAAGCACAGGTTGAGAGATATGTGTGGAAAGAATAAAGAATGTTTCTTGCCTTGAATATTGGATCTCGCCTAGAGCTGAAGCATATCCCCCTAGCTTTCACTCCCAGACAGCTGGGCTCGGATGTCATGTGATTAGACATATGCTGAAATTCATCATCTTCATAAAATGGCTCAAAGGCTTACACCCAGCAAGTAGCCATCTAGCCAGCCCTGTTATAGTCCCCACAGCCTTTCCTTTACGTGTTGGTTTGCTTCCTGAATAAGCAGACCTTGTCCTATTCTTATAGCAACTGCAGAAGATGCAGGAGTGGTTTGTGTACACCCTATTCAGAAAGCTCCATGCACGTGTGGAAAGAAGTCTTTTGGTTGAGTCAAAACAAGTCATCTAAATGTACTCAGCGAGTGAGTGTTTAATAGAAAGGAGAGTCTCCACCTCTGGAGACAAAAAGTTACAGCTAGGGAAAGGAGAGAATTTCCCTACCTTCTAAGCTTTAACACCAATAAATAGACACCATGAAGTATAGCATTGTGCCTAAAATGAAGGCTACTCAGTTCGTTCTGTATCTTAATGTAAGCACATAGGGATAATACCTTTTTGTGACATTTGTCTTTAATTTACAGGGTTGGGCAAAAGTACATCTTCAGTTGTGAATACTCAAAACACAGAGTTTATTTTTGTATTATTATTTATTAATAATTTTATTATTGTCCATAGGAACCACTATAGTTACTTATCTTTGGAAAAGAGCCTCATTGTGACACTTGGCAAAGATAAAATTCAGTCCTTTATGACCATTGATGCAGAAATGCCCAAAATTCTGGGATGCACGGCAAATTACATGATAAACGGTAACGCCCAAACCACAAAAATGATGAAAAGTTATTTGTCCGTGTCAGTGGTAAAGAATACAGGCATCCTCTGCTTTTTGAAAGTTTGCTTTACGCCATCTTGTTTTTATGAAAGACCTTGATTAGTACTACCCATTTCACTGATGTCGTAGAGGCAGCATGAACCCAGAGCAACGAGAGTGGCTCTTGCAGAGCTCTTTCCCCAGGAACCACACTCAGCATCTCAGCATCAAGCTGCCAGAGCTTTGACCTGTGTCTGTGAGCATCTCTGCTTCAATATTATTTACTTTGTGCATCGATTAGCAAAATGTGTCCTAAGGTGATTGCTTCTTCGCTTTACCCCACTTCAGTTTATGAAGGAGTTCATAGGAACACTCTATTTTCAGACAGCAGGGGAACCTTTATAAATTAAATTTGTGGGGTTTTGTTTGGTATAATTATTATTAATAGTGAAACAAAATTTGATAAACAATAAAAACATCATGAGTGTTTTCTCAGAAATGTTAGAAGAAGATATCTAAATGAGATTTAAAAAAAAAAAAAAGGTTCTCTAAAGACATCCCGACCCCATCAGGAGAATTATTGAATCATATCTGATGTAGAGGCTCCAGACTCCATTTGCCTTTTTTGCATTGTAATTATATTTTTTAACTGGCATGACCATATATATAAAATTCAATAACAGGAACTTTTCACTTTCTGCATTTTTAAATTTCCAATAAATATTTGTTAAATCAATTAATTTTTTTATGAATGCTTTGTATCTTCAATCCCATATAAAGAGCTCATCTGTCAGCAGGGAGAATGCAGGAGTGGGAGAAAGCTTGATGATACCAGAAAGCAAGAACCATTGGGAATCTTCATTCCCCATGTTTGCGCTCATTCATTCCACCGACATTTGTCAAGCTCCTCTCCCATGTTAGGCATTTTAATAGACACTGGAGATAGAGGGGCGAACATGATGAAGACTCTGTCTCCTGGATAAGCTCATTTTGATAGAGAAGGCAGATAGGGAAGATAGGAAAGCTGGGGACAGAGCTCTGCAGCACAACATTTAGAATCTAACAGGGCAGTAAATACAAGGCAGAGAGACGATCAACTAACCTCCAACGACAGACAGAGGGAAATAAGGGGAGTGTGGCATCATGAAAGCCTTTAAGATGGTGGCTTCAAGGAGGGCGTAATCAAGGTAATTGCTATATCGCAAGAGACCACATATGATGACGATAAAGAATTGGCCACTGGATGTGGCAAGATTCCAGTCAGCTAAGACATTGAAAAGCGCAGATGTGCTGAGTGGATGGGGACAAAGCCAGCTAAAAGGGAGGAGGAGGAGAGAACTAGGAGGTGAGAAAGTGGAAACATGTTTAAACAACTCTTTTTAAGAAGTTTTGATATAAAGGGAATTTTAAAAATGAAGCTAGTCTGGGAGCTAAATGAGTCCGCTGCAAAAGACAGTATATCCCAAGGGCATGAGAGACCCAGGACACCACTGCTTGGCTCAGCTTTCGCCTACTGTGGCTCTACAGAAATGGAAGCGTGGCGTGTCAGATTTCCAATTTTTCAAGAAAATCTAGATCTCCAATTGTACATGTCGATTCAATTTACTTAAAAAATTTATTGTGACAGTCAAACAACTCACATCTGTAGGCCAGATGGTTCAATAAAGGAAAACCACTGGTCTAGTGATTAGAACTGGAAGGGAGAGGGGATGCCTGTCTGCTCTCAATTCTACCGCTGTTCTCTTTCCGAATGCCATCCACCTCACATACGCACTTTTCTATATTCTGTTCTAAAGTGGAAAAAATGTTAACCACTTAATTTTTGTTGAAGTGATACCAGATAACTAGCTTTACCTTTTCTCAATTGAATTGATTTGTTTTGATTTATCCAGTTAACTCTTTATTAAATGAACAGTTAAAAAGTACAAAAGAAAAGAACAACAAAAAGTTTAAAAGCAATAACATTTAACTTTTTTTGTGGTGTGAACACCCAAGATCTATGCACGTGGCAGATTTCAAGTACATGATACAATATCATGTGGTCCTGTGGCTGTACCCAGGCCTCCAGAACTTACTCATCTTGCATAGCTGACACTTTGTACACCTTGGCCAACATCCTCCCATTTCCCCCTTCCCCAGTCCCCCGCAACCACCATTCTACTTTCCATTTCTATGAGTTTGACTATTTTAGGTTTCACATATGAGTGAAATCATATAGTATTTGTCCTTCTGTAATTGGCTTATTTTACTTAGCATAATGCCCTCCAGTTTCATTCATCCATGTTGTCGCAAATGGCAGGATTTCCTTCTTTTTTATGCTAATATTCCATTGTGTATGTATGTGTGAGTGTGTGTCTCACATTTTCTCCATCCATTCATCTGTAGATGAACATTTAGGTTGTTTCCATATCTTGACTGTTGTAAATATATGGTGAATATTTCACATTGTACACACAATCAGGCCATCAGGTTATACACCTTAAATATATATAATTTTTATTGGCAATTATACATTAATAAAGCTGGGGGAAAAGAATGATAAGGTATTCCTATAGTATGCATACAGACTGCATGTCAGTAAGCGGGCAATAGAAACTGTGTACCTGGGGAGCTGCCAGGTATTGCAACAAATTGAAGATGCTCTATGGCTGTGAAGTGTGCCCTGTACCATTCTATAAAGCTAATTAAGTCTAGTATGAGATTAAACAAAAAGCAGGAACATTTACAATAGCAGTATGTAAGACATCAGATACTTAGAATATAAATTTAATAAAAGATGGGCAAAACTTCTATAACCAAAAAACCTATAAAACATTATAAGAAGAAAGTAAAGATGATGCTAAATAAATGAAAAGATATTCCATGTTCAGTGATTGGAAGATTCAATGTAAATAGTATCAGTTTTCTTCCTATTGATCTATTAATTCAATAGCTGGCCAAAATCCCAGAAGGTTTTTCTTGTGGAAAATGACAAAGATATTCTGAAATTTGAATGGAAATGCAAAAGGCCAAGAATGCCAAGGTAACGTTGAGGAGAATGAAGTTAAGTATTAGGAGTCATTGTAAAGTTTCAATAATTAAATGAATATGGTATTGGCACTAGAATAGACAAATTGAACAATGGAACAGGATAGAGAATCCAGAAATAGAAGCAAACATATATAATCACTTGAATTATAACAGAAGGTGGCCTTTTCGTGGTGCTAGGACAATTAGATATTGAATTTTGACCCCACCACACACAAAAACCAATCCAGTTATATTTTAGATCTGAGTGTGAAAGGCAAAACAATGAAGTGTCTATAAGAAAACAAAGGAGTGTATCTTCTTGACCTGCGTTAGTCAAAGATTTTTAAACAAGACACAAAAAGCATTAAAGTGTCATAAAAGAAAATCATGATTAAGTGTATCACATTAAAATAATAAGTACTATTTATCAAACACTACCACTAAAGGAGTGAAAAGGCAAACCATGGAGTGGGAGAATATATTTGTAAAACCTACATCTGAACAAAGGACTTATATCCAAAATATATGTGGAACTCCTTTAAAGAGAAAAAGGACCAAAAGCACAACTAAAAGAAAAAATGTGCAGAAGATTTAAAGAGCACTTTACACAAAGGATATTCATATCACCAAAAACATATGAATGGTGATCTACATTATTAGTCATCTGAGAAATGCAAATTAAGGCCACAATGAGATACCACTACAGATCCACCAAATGGCTATTATTTAAAAGACTGATAATTTTGAGTTGTTGGCAAGCATTGAGGAGTAACTGAAACTCATCTGCTTGTTAAGAAGAATGTAAATTGGTATAACCAGTTAAAAATTTTGGTAAGTTTCTACTAATGTCCAACATATTCATGGGGGAATTTACTCACATGAGACAACAGTTCTATTTCTATGTATATTTCCAAAAGAAATTTGTGTGTGTGTATGCCAAAAGACATAGTCAAGAATATTAATATTACCTTTAAGAGCCCCAAACCCAAATATTCATCAACAGAATAATGAATAAAATGTGATATATCTATATAAGGTAATGTTACTTAGGAAAAGAATGAACAGATTTAAGTTACATGCAAGGATTGGATAAATATCTCAAACATAATGTTGAGCAAAAGAAGGCAGATAAGATGCAAATGAGTACATACTGCATAATTCCATTTACCTGAGGTCCCACATCTGGCAAACCTAATCTACGGTGATTGATGTCAGGATGGTGTTTATCCTTTAGGGGTAGACTCTGGGAAGGAACATGAGGGTCTTCTGGTGTGCTAGTAGTATGGTGTTCCATGTTCTTGGTGGTAGTGTTCACATCATGAAATTTTATCATGCTATGCATTTTTTTTATCTGTGCACTGTCCTCTATGTTTCAATTCAATAAGGAAGGGTGTTGGGGTTTTTTTGGGTTTTTTTTAGAGATAACTTATTAAGCAGCATGATGAATGTAGAGGGGACATAGCAATCAACAAGAGGAACATGGGCCCTGACCTTATGGGACTTAGTCCAATGAGGGATTAAATTAGCTAGCTGTTTTTTTCTTTGTGTCAAAACAATAGACTATCTTGAAATTCAAAGATAGATATGCAGAAAATCCAAGTTTAATGACTATTCCTTTATTTGGGTTTTTGTATTAGATGGATGGATGGATGGATGGATGGATAGATGGGTGGATGGATACAAATATACAACTTCTATGTAGAATACTCATAGTCTTTTATTTTACTTCCAATACATTTTAAAATATATATTTGAACAATTCTTGCTAGGCCAGTATGGCTCAGTGGTTGAGCATCAACCTATGAACCTGGAGGTCATGGTTCGATTCTCGGTCAGGGCACATGCCTGGGTGTGGGTTAGATTCTTATTGTGGGATATGCAGGAGGCAGCTGATCAATGATTGTCTCTCATCATTGATGTTTATATCTCTTTCTCCCTCTCCCTTCCTCTCTGAAATCAATAAAAATATATATTTAAAAAAAACAACACAATACTTTAGTCCCGTGATCGGCAAACTGCGGCTCTCGAGTCACATGCGGCTGTTTGGCCCCTTGAGTGTGGCTCTTCCATAAAATACCATGGCCTGGGCGAGTCTATTTTGAAGAAATGGCATTAGAAGAAGTTTAAGTTTAAAAAATTTGGCTCTCAAAAGAAATTTCAATCGCTGTACTATTGATATTTGGCTCTGTTGACTAATGAGTTTGCCGACCACTGCTTTAGTCAGTTCCTGATATATCAGTTGATTGAAGACTGAAAAGAAGGAATATCTTCTGGTGAAACAAATTTGTTTCTCATAATTTTAACACTGCCCAATATGTGATGGTTGAGTTGCATCAGTCACCAAGTGACTCCAATCTATCTGTATTAATTGATTAGCTACTGGCACAATTAAGCTACCAAATATATAGTTGACCTTTGAACAACAGGATTAGGCGTACTGACCCCCAATCAGTTGAAAATCCAAATATTTGTTATTCCCCCAAAACTTAGCAACAGTGCTCCCTCAGTATCTGCAGAGGATTGGTCTCAGGACCCCCACAGATACCAAAATCCCTGAAGCTCAAGGTCCTTATATAAAGTAGTGTAGAACAATATATACTATCAGCCCTCTGCTTCACAACCATGAATCTGAAATACTATTTTCCATCCGCAGGTGGTTGAAACCACAAATGCAAAACCTTGGGGATATGGAGGGCTGACTATATATATATATATTTTTTAATTGCATATAAGTGGACCTGTGCAGTTCAAACTCATGTTGTTCAAAGGTCTATTATACTTTATAGCCCTCAAAATTTTCTCTTTTATAACCAGTTACTTTATTACAAGTTCTTCAAGGTGAACTTTCATAGCAAAATAAATCAGGCATGACCCCCAAAAAATGAATTAGTGACTTGGCAAATAAAATACATTATCTGTACCTAAAGAGCCAGTGCCTGGAGTTTGCCAAAACTATCTACTACACACTCTTGTTTGGGATGCTTTTTGGAGCATCTTCCCTCTGTAACATTCCTAATTCTCAACCTGAATGGGCCCTCAGTAGTCCTTTGCTGGACAAGAGCTGGAAACTGAGCACAAGCTGAGCTTCTCAGAGACTCTTAGGTCATTTGGAGCTAGGATCAAAGGAAATAGAGTTAGTCTCTCCACTTGACTGGCTTTGTAATATTTGGGTTTGAGAGCCATAGGCCTCCAGGTTCTGACATGAGGACTGGGGAGCAGCAAAAGCAGGAATACAAAGATTAAAATGAGATAGAAATGTGGAGAGAAGCAGAGGCAAGAGATGGAGAGAGGCTATGGCCTAAGCACACAATGGTTTTACACTTCTAGACATTTCTGAGTCTCAGCTGGGCTTCCTGCCATGGGTTTCCATAAGTCAATATCCTATATAATAAAAGGGTAATATGCAAATAGACTGAATGGCAGAACAACCAATCAAAGCATAATATGCTAATGATATGCTAAGGCTGCTCAACCGCTCACTATGACATGCACTGACCACCTGGGGGTGCATGTGGAACATGGCAGGCCTCGGCAGCAGGCAGCAGAGTGCAGAACATGGTGGGCATGGGCCGCTGCTGGATGGTGGAGCAGGTGGGGAGGGGGGAGCGCCAAACCAAGACAGGGTGCTGGTGGCTGTCATTGGGGCAAACCTCTGGTGGTTACTAAAAATTCTTTGCTCCTGCGTGCCACAGTCCTGCCCAGTGCTCACACCTGCTGCTGACGCAGCTGCTACTCGCACCCGCTGCCAGCACTGGCCTTACTTGCACCTGCTGCCGGCACCAGCCTTTATCACTCGGTGCCATTAGCAGGTATGAGCGGTGGCTGCTGGCCCCAATCGCTCCTGAGGGCTTCTCCACTTCCCCCTGCTCCTGAGGGGCAATCGGGGCAGCAGCCCCCACTCACACCCACTGCTGGTGCTGGCCCAATCACTCCAGGCCATCAGCGAGTGCAAGCAGGGCCGGCACCATCAGCGTGTGGGAGTGGTGGCGGTGGGAGCAGGACTGCTAGCAGATGGGGACCAGGGGCCAGCAAGAGGGGCTGGGCTAGGGCGTGGAGGATAGGGGAGGAGGTGGCTAGGGACCTTATTCATGCATGAATTTCGTGCACTGGGCCTCTATATGGGTTCTCTTATAAAAAGGTATTTCTTTAGTCCAGCCGGTGTTGCTCAGTGGATTGAGCATTGTCCCATGCACCATAGAGGTCACTGGTTTGATTCCTGGTCTGGATACATGCCCTAGTGTCGGGCTAGATCCCCAGTAGGGAGCATGCAGGAAGTGGCCCATCGATGTTCACTCTCACATAGATGTTTCTATCTTTCCCTTCCTCTCTCTCTAAAATCAATAAAAACATATATTTTTTAAAAGATATTCCTTTAGGTGTAGCTTGAGTTGGTTTTTGTAACTTCAGACCAGGATGTTCTAATATAAGTTCTCATTCTGTTGTCTTGAAGGTAACATTAATGGCACCTAAACCTTCCATTAGGCTAATTTAGTTTTAACTAATTTTGACTTATATATAGAAAAAAATTGATCTATGATCATGACATAAGCATATATAGGCTAAAAATCCCTAAGACTTAGGTTGTTTTTAGTTCTTTAGTATTACAATCAATGCTGCAATGTCTTACCCATATATCTTTGAGAACTTTTGTGGTTCTATTTGAAGTATAAATTCCTCAATTTTAATTGCTGGGGTCCATCATTTAGGCATTCTTAAGGTCAATGAGTATTGTTCCATCTCCCCACCACCACCACCACCACCAATGACTCTAACTTTGAAGAAAGGGGCATTAAAACCTCCTGTAAATGGGGCTAGACAGGGTGTGGAGTGCTGAGTCATATGAAGCTCGGAATAGTGAAGTGTGAAAGAGAATGCAGTTTTGTGTGACAAGCCAAAAACTGTTGCATTCTTCCTTATCTGATGTAACCAAGGTCATTTCATTCTTAATGGACCATACTGAGTCACTGTCATGTAGATTTACATTCACCCACATCCTGCCTCATAGAGTGAGATGTGACAACTAAAGCCCAGGCCTGTGGCTGAGAATTCATATACTCCAAAGATTCTTGGAGAGGGGAATTCTTCTGTCTTCCTGAACAAAATCGGAAAAATAGTAAGGATTTCTCCACCATCTAAAGGTTTATATGTACCTGGCTGGTGTAGCTCAGTAGTTGAGCATTGACCCATTAACCAAAAGGTCACTGGTTCAATTCCCAGTCAGAGCACACGCCAGGGTTGCAGGTTCAATTCCCATTAGGGGGCATGCAGGAGGCAGCCAATAGATAATGTTTCTTTCTCATCATTGATGTTCCTATCTCTCTATTCCTCTCCCTTCCTCTCACTCTAAAAATCAATTAAAAGATATTTTTTAGAAAGGTTTACATGGCACATTTCAGTCTTTATAGGTCTCTGGGGAAGCTATAACTATAATACCCATTTTACAGATGATGAAACTTAAAAATCAAAAGTATTTGATGACTTTCCCAGAGTAATAGAAACCAGTAAGTTTTAGAGTCTGGATTCAAACCAAGGGCTTCTGGTTTAAAAACAGGCTGCCTTGAAGTGGTGCCACTTAGCTGGAATAACTGATTTTGACCTCCCCAAATAAACCATTTATTTGTAGCTAGTACAAACTGTTTGTTAAGTGATAATTAGCTTTTCAATCATGGAAACAGCTCCTGTTATGCTTTGACTCTTCAAGGTTCCTCTCTCAAGTTATTGGATCAAAACCTACCATTTGTTAGAAAAGAATAAACTCCACTTAGCTGAGAGTTTATTAAGCCTGAGCTCTTACGAAATAGATGAGTAAATACTTCCGATAATTAGTCCAAAAGTCTTAATTAGCAAAGCTTTCTGAGAAATTTTGACACGTTAGGAAATCCTTAAAAACTATAGGGCAGATTTTCTGGAACCACTTACCACCACCCACTTCCACCTCCCCAACCCTCCCCACACACACACACACACACACATACACACCCACACCCACACACAAACTACCAAAGGTCATTCTTAAATTTCCTGTGGTTTGAATTCTATTGCCAAATCAGCAGCAGTAAATGTTGGCACACAGAGCACGCCACTCTCTGTGTCCAGGTGCCTCCGTTGGGAAACATAGTTTTCTCAAGTGACAAGGACTTCGCCTTACAATCATGAGTGTTAAAAATAGATGTGTGCAATCAAGAGGAACAACCATGGGAAGTGGGTTTTGGCATTTCCCTTTGTCATGTGTGCATCTGTTACCCACCAACTGATTTCTAGAATTTGATTACCGATAGCTTACAGTAACAAGTTTTATAACCAAATACCTCATTAATAAAAAGTAGGTGACCCTAAAAAAAAAAAAAAGTAGGTGACCCTTCAGAGGTACAAATGCAAAGTATGGTGAAGAATTGAAATAACTATCAGGATGATTCAGACCCGAAAATAAAATAAATTAGCACAGATTATAGGCTCAAATATCCAAGGTGTTTGTCTTCCTCCCCTCTACTCTTCTTAATCTACATACTTCCCATCAATGATCTCATTCATAACCACGGAGTTAAGCGCCATCATAGCTGGTGATGCCACAGTTCCATCTCCATTAAGCTCGAAACTTGTGTAGCCAACTACACAAATTTAAGAAAGACCTTTGGTAGTTTGTATGTGACATCTCCAAATGTTTATCTTAGAAGTGCCTCAAACTTAACATAGACAAAACAGAACGTTGTGGGATTTGTTTTTTCTCAAGAACCTACTTATTTCCTGTTTAACCCAAAAGAGTAAATGGCCCATTATGCACCCAGTTGCCCAAACCTACCCTTAGGAATCATGATAGATCCCACTTTCCCCCTCATATCCAGTTTATCAATCAGCAGGTCATACTACGTCTTTTCATATCCACAGCTACTCTTGTAATCCAAGCCTCCATTTCTCACCTCTACTAAAATAGACTCCTGATTCCTGACAACTCATTCTTCCCTGCTAACACTGTCTGTCTTCCCATCACACTTAGAATAAAGGGCAAATGCTTTATCAATACCTGCAATGCTGTACAGGATCCAGCTCTTACCTCCCTGTTTGACTTAGCTCATTACACTATGTGGAGGCTCAGTATGTTCCAGTGACTTATCTCTCCTCCTCAAACATATCAAGCCTGTCCCTTAGGGCATTTTCTTCTTCCACTTCCTGGAATTCTCTCCACACAGATCTTCATAGGGTTGTCATTGGAGTCTTAATTCAATCACCATCTCCACAGGCCTTCCCAAATCTATATTATTCCTTCCAACCCTTAGTCACTATCACATACCTCACCTCTCCATGTTTTATTTTCAATGTGGTTCCCATCCTACCTGAAATTATATTTTCTGATTTTTAATTTTGAATCTCCTCATTAAAAGGCAAATTCTTTGAGGATTGGGGACATTGTCTGTCTAACTTCTTACTGAATTCCCAAAGCCTGATCCAAATTAAATAAACCCTTGACTAACTTTGTAGATGTGGGTGAAACCTTGACGGTTGATCCAGGCAGAATGAGGCTGCATTACTCCAAATGAGAAGTTGTTTATTCTATATCTGTCTCACCTTAAATGTCTTCTGGAAAGATACATGAAACATTCCAGTCAGGGCCATCTGATAAATTGAGCCATTTTTATCACAAACTTAATCCAGTTTGCTTCTTCATGTTCCCAGAAACAAAGAACCAGACAGTGTGTGACAGATTCATGTTTTCATTTACTCTGCAAATATTTGTTGAGAGCCTACTGTATGGAGAAACTAGAATAGGGAGTGGTGAATGAGACAGAAACAGTGTCTGCTGTCATGTCTGGTGAGGAGTCATGATTAACAAGTAACTACACAAATAAATGTGTAATTATTTTGTGAGGGGAACTAGGAGGAAAGCACAGGATGCTAAGACAGGGAGATTCAGAGAAAGACTCCCTGAGGCACCACTATGCTGGGTTGGCATTGAGGCAAACTGAAAGAGAGAACCACCACCCCTAGGCCGATCCTGAGTCCTGACTCATTTCCCTTCTCCTTCCTTCTATTATCATTCCTTTTACTAGAAAGGAGGGTTGTTGTTGTTTTTCTACATAAGCAGCACAAGGTGAGGGGATCCCACTGCATCTGACAGTTGGTGTTGTAGGGCATGTATAGGGCAGCAAGGGGCAAGCAGATGACCCATTGAGCGAACTTCTCTATATCCCCATCAGAAACATACCCCTGTGACCACCAGTGTGCTACTCCCCCATCATCTTCATCGGCCAGCATTCACCTAGAACACCATGTGCACCATCTAATATCCTAAGCATCTACTTTCCTAATCTCCTTTGATGTTAACCACTATTGTAATCTCTACAACCATGTATGTCCCTTTTCAGATGAGAAAACTGAAATGTAGGGAATTTAAGTAACTGTCCAATGCCACACAAGAAACTGACAAACCCAGAATTCAAACTCAGGTGTCAGCCCACTCTCAGCCGTCACTCCCATGCCACTTCTTAGTGGTAGAAATCAACAAGTGGATCCTTCTCTAGAGCAGTCTGACTTGCTCAGGAGGGTGGATTAGATACGCCAGGGGTTTTATGATCCCAACATAATTTGAGATATAATTTCACTTATATTGAAAGCTTTGTGTTACTTGATTTTACCAGATGTGAATTCTCCAGGGTAATCTCTTGACTAGTCACAATTTGTACTTTCAAGGCACTTTGAAGATAAGGCCTCATTTGTTCTCAGAAGTTTTGAGTCAGAAACCATTGTGACCACTTTGCTGATAAGGCAACTGAGGCAGAGAACCAACAAACTAATATGGCCCAAATCTCATAAGTTGCTGCCAGACCCAGAAGTTGTATCAGAAGCAGCATGAGGGGCCTAGGCAAGGGCTTCTCTGAGAACCGCCCTTTTCCCCAAATTCAGATGCCCCAGTGTTGGGTGTAGTCATCACCAGCTAGCTCTGCTCTTTTGTTTTGGCGCCAGCTTGTTGAAGGTCCTGTGGGGCACTGCCCTTCCTTGAGAGCCCAAGACCAGTAGCCCAGTCAGGGGAGGGCAGGGCCTGTGGATCGCTAACACTCCCACATCCAAAGGGGGAGGCGTGGTTTCCTAAAGGAAAATGAAGGTGTCATTAAGCAAAACCTACTATGTCCATCACCAGGGACTACTCAGTGTGCTTGAGAACTTAAGCTTTCTCCAAACCTGGATGCGAGAAGCCCCAGCCTGGGTTCAGTCACTGAGAAGAGAGATCCCTGGAAACAAGAAAGGCATTGGAGGGAACAAAGAACAAATGTGGAGTTGGGCAACTTGTCCCAGGTGAGGCTCTGAGGAAGGAAAGCAGACCACCTGGCTCTTATTACAAATTTTTTCCTGCCCACTCTGCTCCTTTGCTGCGAAGTCTGCAATGGGTGGCTATGTTCTCCCATTGTACAAGGAACATTTGTTTTTGTTTTTAAAATTTCCAAAGGAAGATCGCTACTATTTCTTCCTCTCTTAAGGAATGAAGCAAAAAACTCTGGATTAATTTAAGGCCGCTTTAGTGAGAGGAAACAGATGTGACACCCAGCCAAGAAGGAACTAGTGAGGTAATGGAGGAAAAGAGGGTGGTACCCTAGACCAGCAATGGCACCGGTAGCCAGAGGACTGATTCAGGACCTCTGACATGTGTTATTCAGCTAGTACCATGGTCGGCAAACTGCGGCTCGCGAGCCACATGTGGCTCTTTGGCCCCTTGAGTGTGGCTCTTCCACAAAATACCATGGCCTGGGTGAGTCTATTTTGAAGAAGTGGTATTAGAAGAAGTTTAAGTTTAAAAAAATTTGGCTCTCAAAAGAAATTTCAGTCGTTGTACTGTTGATATTTGGCTTTTGACTAATGAGTTTGCCGACCACTGACTGAGCTAGTACAATGGGTCTTTGTCATTGAACTGGTTGCCAACTTTTAAAAATCAGAATATTTCATATAAAAAGATTTCATGTGGGAGCATTAGGATAAATGAGGAGCAGCTTATCTCCTCTGGACTCTGTATAAATTCTCTGTCCTTCGAGTCTCTCAAAGACTATTCTTGTCCTGGCCAGGGCCGGGTGGCTCAATTGGTTGGAGTGTCATCCCAGACACTAAAAGGTTGCGGGTTTGAATTCCAGTCAGAGCACATACCTATGTTACAGGTTTGTACTAGTCAGGGAGCATGTGGGAGGCAACCAATGTCTCTCCCTCCTCCCTCTTTCCCTCCTTTCTCCTTCCTCTTTCCTCCTCTCTCTCTCCTCCCTCCTCCTTCCTCCCTCCTTCCTCTCCCCCTGTAAAATCAGAAAACATGTCCTTGGGTGAGGATTAAAAACAAAACAAATCAAAACAAAACACCCTACTCTTCATTAACATCAATTGGTAGGCCCCCAGAGCCAACTGTATTTTGCATCCCCTCTCTGGGTAACTCTACAGCAGTAGCTGCAGCCACTAGGAGCCAGTGAAGACAGTTCCCTGAGCTTCCATGCCCACCCCGGACACTGAGGTGCTCTTAAAAGTGTTGTCAGTACATCATGCTTTGTCAGCCCTCACTTTGAGGAGGAGGACCTAAATCAGTATCCAGGCTAGTTGGAGAAAATAAGATCCATTAGAGAGGGGTTTACATTTCACTTGGGCTTCTGCTGCCAGACCCAGCAGTTAAATAGGAAGGGCTTGCAGGAGGGTGAGTCAGTGAGGATGGAATAGGATGAAGTTAAGAACTGCACCTGCCGAAGATCTGCCAGGCAGAGGACCAAGCCAGCTTCTAGAAACTGCCAAAGCCAGCATGGGCCAAGGTGGAAGAAAGGGCCCTGGTTAAAACTCAGCCCCATAAAGGAACTGAAGAAAAACACAGAAAACTAACATGAAAGGTGTCTGAAATGTGTGTACAGGCACATTTCAGGAATAATGCATAATTCTTTATTCCATAAATAAATAAATAAATCTTTTTTCCTGACCACCACAATAAAGTGAATATTGCAATAAAGTGAGTCACACAAAATTTTTGTTTCTCAGTGCATATAAAAGTTGTTCACACTATACCACAGTCTATTAAGTGTGCAATAGCATTGTCTAAAAGACAACATACATAGCAACTTAAAAATGCTTTATTGCTAAAAATTGCTAACCATCATCTGAGCCTTTAGGGAGTTGTATCTATTTGCTGGTGAAGGGTCTTGCCTAATGTTATGGCTGATCTGATCAGTGTTGTGGTTGTCAAAGGTTGGGGAGTTTGTGGCAACTTCTTTTTTTTCTAAACATATTTTTATTGATTTCAGAGAGGAAGGAAGAGGCAGAAAGAGAGAGATAGAAACATCAATGATGAGACAGAATCCTTGATCGGCTGCCTCCTGCACACCTCCCACTGGGGATCAAGCCTGTAACCCAGGCATGTGCCCTGACCAGGAATCTAACTATGACTTCCTGGTTCGTAAGTGGACACTTAACTACTGAGCCACGCCGGCCAGGCACGCAACCTCTTAAAATAAGACAAAAGAAGTTTGCCACATGGATTGCCTCTTCCTTTCACAAATGATTTCCCTGTGATACTGTGATAGCGTTTTACCCACATTAGAATTTCTTTGAATACTAGAGTTAGTCATCTCAAATTCTGCCACTGTTTTATCAACTAAGTTTATGTAATATTCTAAATGTTTTGTTGTCATTTCAACAATCTAAACAGCATCTTCACCAGCAGTAGATTCCATCTCAAGAAACCACTTTCGTGCCTGGCTGTTGTTGCTCAGTGGTTGAGCATGAACCAGTAGGTCACAGTTCAATTCCCAGTCAAGGCACATACATGCCCAGGTTGTGGGCTCAATCCCCAGTACGGGGTGTATAGGAGGCAGCCAATCGATGTTTCTCTCTCATCAATGATGTTTCTCTTTCTCTCTACCTCTCCCTTCTTCTCTCTGAAATCAATAAAAATATATTAAATTCTTTCCACATCTATTGAGGTGATCGTATAGGTTTAAAAAATAATAAGAAACTACTTTCTTTGCTCATTCATAAAAAACAACTCCTCATTCATTAAGTTTTATTGTGAGACTGCAGCAATTCAGTCACATCTTTGGGCTCTAATTCTAATTCTAGTTCTCTTGCTGTTTCTACCACATCTGCAGTTACTTTCTCCACTGAACCTACCTCATGAGCCTACCTCTGCTAGCTTCAATCCCTCAAAGTCATCCATGAGAGTTAGAGTCAGCATTTTCCAAATTCTGTTAATGTTGATATTTTGACCTCTTCCCATGCATCAGGAATGTTTTTTAATGGCATCTAGAATGATGAATTCTTTCCAGAAGGTTTCCAATTGACTTGCCCAGTTAAATCATAGGAATCACTGTCTGTGGCAGCTATAGCCTTACAAAACCTATTTCTTATTAATAATACTTGAAAGTGGAAATTACTCCTGATCAATGGGCTGCAGAATGGATGTTGAGTTAGCAGGCATGAAAACAAACATTAATCTCATTGTAAATCTCCATCAGAGCTCTTGGGTGACCAGTTGCATTGTGGATGAGCAGTAATACTTGAAATAAATCTCTTTTTCTAAGCAGTAGGTCTCAACAGTGGGCTTAAGATATTCAGTAAAACATGTTGTAAATAGATGTACTGTCACCCAGGCATTGTTGTTTCATTTATAGAGCACAGGCACAGTAGATTTAGCATAATTCTTAAGGACCCTAGGATTTTTGGAATGGTAATGAGCATTGCCTTCAACTTCAAGTCCCAGCTGGCTTGGCCGGCGTGGTTTAGTGGTTGAGCATCAACCTACAAATCAGGAGGTCATGGTTCAATTCCCATTAAGGACACATGCTCCGGTTGTGGTTCAATCCCCAATGTGGGGCATGCAGGAGGCAGCAGATCAATGATTCTCTCTCATCATTCACTAGAGGCCCAGTGCACAAATTCATGCATGGTGAGGTCCTGCCGGCCCACCCTAATCAGGGCTGATGGGGCTGGGCCAGCCTGGGGGAGGGGCTGTGGGCAGTTGGCTGGCCAGCCCGCTCCCTGGTTGAACTCCCAGTCGAGGGGACAATTTGCATATTAGCCTTTTATTATACAAGATGTTTCTATCTCTCTCTCCCTCTCTCTTCCTCTCTGAAATCAATAAAAGTATATATTTTTAAAAAATCAATAAAAGCTGCATTCACCCTCATCAGCCTGTCCTTTGAAGCTTTGAAGCCAGCATTGACTCCTTTCTAGCTGTGAAAGTTCTGGATGGCAGCTTCTTCCATTATAAGGCTGTTTCATTTACATTGAAAACCTGTTTAGTTTAGCACCCTTCAGTAATTCTCTTAGTTAGGTCTTCTAGATAAATTGCTGCAGCTTCTACATCCCCACTTGCTGCTTCACCTTGCACTTTTATGTGGTAGATGTGGCTTCTTTCCTTAAACATTATGAAGCTACCTCTGCTAGTTTCAGACTTTTCTTCTGCAACTTCCTCACCTCTCTCGGCCTTCATAACACGGAAGAGAGTTAGAGGCTTATTCTGGATTAGGCTTTGGCTTAAGGGAATGCTGTGGCTGGTCTGATCTGTCCAGACCACTGAAACTTGCTCCATATCAGCAACAAGGCTATTTTTCTTATCATTTGTGTGCTCACTGGAGTAGCGCTTTTAATTTTCTTCAAGACCTTTTCCCTTGCATTCACAGCTTGGCTAACTGGTGCAGGAGACCTAGCTTTCAGCCTATCTCACTTTTCCTCACGAAGCTTAATCATTTCTAGCTTTTGATTTAAAGTGAGGGACATGCAACTCTTCCTTTCACCTGGACACTTACAGGGCATACTAGGGTTATTAATTGGCCCAATTTCACTATTGCTGTATCTCAGAAAATAGGGAGGCTCCAGGACAGGTAAAGAGATAGAGGAATGGCTGGTTGATGGAGCAGTCAGAACAAACACAACAGTTGTCCATTAAGTTTGCAGTCTTATGAGGATACAGTTCATGGTGCCCCCAAACAATTACAACAGTAACATCAAATAGTACTGATCACAGATCGTTATAGCAAATATTATAATAATTAAAAAGTTTAAAATATTGTGAGTATTACCAAAATGTGACACAGAGACACAGTGAGCAAATTCTATTATAAAAATGGTATTAGACTTGATAGAGTTGCCACAAATCTTCAATTTGTAAAAATGCAGTATTGCTGGGCCACAGTGGCTCAGTGGTTGAGCATCAACCTATGAACCATGGTTTGATTCCCACACAGGGCGCATGATTGAGTTACAGGCTTGACCCCCAGTAGGGAGCAGGCAGGAGGCAGCCTATTAATGATTCTCATCATTGATGTTTCTCTCTCTCTCTCTCTCTGCCTCTCTGAAATCAATAAAAATATATTTTAAAAACTATATTAAAAAATGCAGCATCTGCAAAGTGCAATAAAGCTAAGAGCAATAAAATGAGGTATGCCTGTAGCCAAGTAAGAATTTAACAGTTCTGCTTATTGGTGAGTTTAAGCAATTATAGAAGGTTAATAGGTAAATTTTAGGTCAGAATTAATTTTCTTTTTATTCAGTAAATTAGTCCTTCATTCAGCAAACATTTAGTGAGCACCTACTATGTCAGATATTGTACTAGGCTTTGGAAAGTCTGAGCATGGGGGATGAGCACAAATTAAGTTTTACCTTGTTACTTTTTCTTGTTTTAGTTTATTGATATAAATTTTAGCTTACTTTTTCCCTAAATCTCTGTAGAATATGGCAGTAAAATCCTGAAATTTCAGGGGTGGAGTCAGAGTAACTTTTGACACAGATAACAGATTCATAGCATAAAAGAAAAAGCCACCCTGTCAGTACAAAGCTTTCTAACACCATCACATCTATAATAATAAAAGCATAATGTGCTAATTAGACCCGATGTCCTTCTGGATGACCTTCCGGATGAAGCCTGGGCTGGGAGGGAAGCCTGGTTCCTGGGTGCCAGAGGGAAGCTGGTGCTGGTAGCCAGGGGAAGGAAGGCCTACTCTTATATGAATTTCGTGCATCGGGCCTCTAGTATATGTATTGCTGTTTGTTGAAAAATTACATAAATAATTGTATAATGTGTAATTATTATGTAGTATATAATAATTATTTAATACACATATATAATTTTCATGTTATAATTATATATGCTGGAGTATATGTTGTATATTATAACAAATAAATGAATAATGCAAAAAGAATATTATTTTAAATTATTTATTTATTTGCTAGAGGCCTGATGCACGAAATTCATGAGAGAGTAGGCCTTCCTTCCCCCAGCTGCTGGCACCAGCTTCCCTCTGGCACCCGGGACCTGGGCTTCCCTCTGGCTGCTGGCAGGCACCCAAGACCTGGGCTTCCCTCACAGCCCCTGCTTGGTCTGAAAGGTTGTCTGGTCTAATTAGCATATTATGCTTTTATTATTATAGATTTTTACAAATAGAAGACCTGCCCAGCTGACATGGCTCAGTGGTTGAACAAGGACCTATGAACCAGGAAGGTCACAGTTTAATTCCTGGTCAGGGCACATACACCCATTGCAGGCTTGATCCCCAGTAGGGGACCTGCAGGAGCTAGCCAATTAATGATTCTCTCTCATTATTGATGTTTCTATATCTCTCTCTCCTTTTCTCTCTGAAATCAATAAAAATATATTTTAAAAAATAGAAGTCCTATTTTCCCTGCCACCCTGCAATGAATTGCCCTGTACACTTTCTGGTGTGTGTCACCCCATGGTAGAGACCAGCTCCTAAAGTAGTTGTGTTGGTGTATGGCAGAGTATCAGAGGTTCACATCAACAGGAAATCAGATGGACCTCATTGATCCACTTAAGTGGATGATGAACTGCCACTCAGCACCTGCCCAAGACTGCTAAGGTCCCAAGTGACCCTATAGCCCATTTCACTCACAGAGCGGGTGTGCTTTAAAAAAAAAAAAATGAACTTGCTCATGGAACTCCCCTGCCTACAGCCCCGTGGAGGCTGTCCCATAAAGCACTGAACCCCAGAGTGTACTCCAAGGCCCTGCATCTGCCTGTCCCTACAACCACACCTTCTCCCCACCCCCACTGCCTCTCCCCACCCTGGCTTTCTTTCAGGCCCTGCTCCTTCTGTCCCAGGCCACTCGCACAGCTGTTCCCTCTGTCCTGAAGGTCCTTCACACCTATTCTTCACCTTGGATGTCACCTCCTCAGGGACCCTTTCCTGACACTCCCATTCTAAGTCCAGTTACCCATTAATATTTTCTAATCAAGTTTCAATTTTTCCTTCACAACCCTTACAGTCATTTGGAATCACAAGTATATTTGTGAGCTTTCTGGTTAGGATTTAGCTCCTGGATATACATGAAGCTCTACAAAAAAGAGGATTACTGGGGCATTTGTAGCCACCCTATGTGGCCTGACCAAGTGGGTGACATTTAGCATATGCTCTGTAAAGTTGTATTAGAGGAAATGAAAGAACAAAATTAAATCCTCCATAAATATATAGACACATGCATACGTTTTTTCAGATTCCTGAGAAAGAAAGAGAAATTTTCTAGGAAATAGATTCTAGCAAAAATGTTGGTGAAATTCCCTACTGCCAGTGAGACAGATAAACTAAATATGTCTGTAATCACAGGAAAAGAAAAAAAAAAGTCAACTAAGCTAGGCCAGCAATAAGTGCTCAAAAGAAGTAAGTCAAGTGTTCTTATGTTCTGGGTTCTTGATAAAGACCGAATGAATGAACAAATGATTGAACGAGGTATAAAGAAACCAGAAAAATATTAAATACTAAAATAATGTCCAGTAATGATAAACTAGCTAAATAAAAATAGTAGGAATATAGAAGTGACACCACCAAGTGGTAATACACTAGAAATATAATAGTAGTTAATATTTATATATAAGTTAGCTTATGCAGATACCACTTCAGAAATTTCATATATTAACTCAATTCTCACAACCATCCTTATAAGATAGATTCTATTATCCCCATTTTATAGATAAGGAAACCAAGGCACGGTGAATTCCTAATGGGCCCACTGTTTTGTAGCTGGTAAGTGACAGACTCAGAATTCCAGCACAGAGCACCTGGCTCCAGTTTCTGAGCTCTTAACCATTGCAACTATCCTGCTGCTTTTTATTAAATGGAAATATGTACATGTACTGTAACACTGGTTAGTTCAAAGAGCAAGTTAATTCTCACTCTTGGCCCCTAAAGAGATTCATTCCAAATTGTTATTTTTATGTCATTAAAAAAGGGAGGTTCATCTTTGAGGTTAAAAGTGTGTCTTGGAAAGGGATGAGTGCCCCAAATTTCTAAGAATATGTGGATGAATCCACCCAAGGATTAGAAACCTTTACAGAAGGGAATGCACTTATTCAGCAAATTTTTACTTTATATCTACTAAGTCTGAGTCACTCCTGGGACCTGGGGATTCAGTAGTGATCCAAACAGGCATAGTCCCTGCCCTTGAGAAGCATATGGTCGGGTAGAAGAGAGAGGCCATAACAAACAACTCCTCTTTAATTGCTGTTGCAAGAGCACTTAGGGAAGAAGGGCAGGGTGCTGTGAGCAGGGAGAGGTCCGCCCTTGTGAGCAGTCCAGACTAAAGAAATATCACTGTGGCCCTCAGCATGTGCTGGCCCCACTGGGCCCTCACCCCCCTCACCCCCACCCAATGGGTGACTTTGGGCAAGTCACCGCCTCCTTTAAGCATCCCTCAGTGCCTCCTTTTTCACATCTGTAAAATGTGGATAATCATAATACTCATCTCATGAAAATCTTGTGAGCATCACATGAGATAATAATTGTATAGGTCTTAGAATTGTGCCGAGAAGGTAGTCAGCACTAAATAATATCATAATGGAGTGAGATTTCCTGGGACCATCACTCTGCCTGCCAGTGGGGTTTCCCAGCAAGCTCTCAGGCCTCTCAGGTTTGGGAAAGATGGGAAATACCCACCTCAGGGACTTGCAAGGAGGCACAGGTAGGAGAGCAGACGCCTGAACAAAGGAAGATAAATATTTACCCCTCCCGTGAGTCATCAAGCACCGTCAGTCTCCAGCCTACTCAGGGGCCCCTTGAACTTTGAGATTTGGATTCAGTCCAGACACGGAATGTGGAAAGGCACTCTTATACAGTGCTTTTATCACCACCCCCACTTCGCCTCTCTTCCATCCCAGTTAAAAGACGTAAGACAGGTACTTGTAACCGCTCCCTGTGATTGCCATGATAACAAAATTGTTTACATGGAAATTAGGAAGATTTCAGAATCAAATGACCTATGGACATTGTAATCAAGACATTGTATCTTTCTGCCTACAAGACTGTGCCCATACGGTAATGATTCCATTTAGATTTAATGGCCATGCCCTTCTTTCCTGGTATGTTGCTGACTGTTGAGTGAGCAAGAGAGTTAGATCTGTTTCTGTGAGGCCTTGGTGTTGGGTGAAGGAGTGACAAGAAAGATCACTCATAGGGATTACAGAAAACATGCACATGCAAGCACGCGCTTGTCAGAAAACTGTTCAAAAATCACATAAATTCCTGGTGCAGAGACTGTCAGTTCTACACCAGCAATCCCAGGCCACGTGGACAGATGCCTCCTTAGCAGCAGGGCTCATGTTAGCCCTATCCCAGAGTAAGGAGCTAAGTACCCTGCAAAAAGATTTTACCCTGGAAACTACAGCCTGTCCTACCAGGGTTCTGTCCCCTTTAAGCAAATCTTCACCGCAAAAGAAAGATATGTTTATTTGTATTTTCAGTTAGGTTGACTATTTTCCACATTTCCTGTTGATGAGTCATTTATGCAGTTTACTGAAAAATAAATAAATAAATTGAAAGCTACAGCGCTGCAAAATTAAGGATCCAAGACGCACGACTGACGTAAGTCCCAAATGGGTATGGGTAAAGAATTTAATCAGCAAACGGATCAGTCAGCTGGCGGGCAGCAGTGCCAGGGGGGCTGAGTTTTTGGGTGTTTTGCCCCAGGGTCAGCACAGCCAACCTCTGTGGGGCACTCTGTTGGTTTTGCTCATCAGATACTTGTAAACAAAGCATGCACGTACAAAGAACCAAACCACACTTATGTATAGTCCATGTGAGGAAAGATCTGTGTCAGGTTTCTTCCCCGTGGTCCCTGTACAAAAGGTGTGCATGTTTGTCTCTGTAAATCAGAGGCCTGAGTTCAGGGAAACCATAGGGAATTTGCCTCCTGTTTTCAGTGTGCAAAGGGAGAGAGGCACAGTTCTGAGCACGAGACTGCTGGCCATGCATGGGAGCAGCAGATGTGAGAACCCCATCTCCACCTCTAATGGCTGGCTCTGCCTTCCTCACAGACTCATTTGTCCTTTTCAACCTTCAAGACTCACTGGCTGCAAAGCTGGAGGTGGAGTGTTATTTTCATTTCTTCCTTTGGACATATTTTATTCAACATTAAAAAAAAAACAACCAGAGAAGCAGATATGCATACACATACAAGATCAGATATACATACACATACAGCCTTCAAAGCCCATCACTGAACTATCTAGAGCAATTAAAAACATCACCAGGGAGCTCAGAACTAGATACAAATACTAGTAACATGTATTTAGTGAGCATGTATTATATACCGCATGCATTACTGTGTTAATTAGTTCTCAAAATAGTACTGTGGAGGGCTTACCATTATTACTCTCTTTTCATAGATGAGGAACCTTGAGATGTGACTGTGCCAACTTCCACAGAAAGGATGGGGTTTTCCTTTTGACTCCAGGCTCTTAGCCACTAGTACGTTGTCTCCCTTGGAAGATTAGTCAGATCTGTCTGCAGCGGATTGTGTTATCATATCAAAGCCTTTCTCCTTTGTAAAGAACCAGTAATCCAAATTAAGAGCCTCTTAATACATATAATCTATAAAGTACACCTTTGATTTGTTATGAACATTTTCTCTACAATGAAAAAAGAGAAGACAACTTTTCATTCAACTATTTTAAACTACAGGACCTTCACTTGTGGCCTAACATAAAGATGAAATTACAGGATCATGATACAGCCCCAGTTCCATCTCTGATATTATAACCTCCAGCCTTCAAAGCCCACGAGGTTCTCTGGAACTCACACAGTTCTGCATTCACCATGTGCTCGGCCATGTATATAGGTATGTTCCCAGCAGTCTCAGGTGTCCCTGAAGGGAAAAGACATTGCTGCGGCATTCTCTTCCTCCTTTTGTGAAACCACTTCCAACTAACCCCTCGACTGACCTTCAACTTCATTCTTCTCACATTTGCACAGTTCAACAAGTGCAATACTGTTGAATCACAGTGAAAATTCCGCTGTTGTCCAAGATCACATAGTGCCTGTGGCTGGCACAAGAGCTAAAGGATCCACTTTAAAAATGAGCCCCTGTGTTCTCTCCCCTTCTCTGTTGTCTGCCTGGGCAACCCCCATCCTCCCACTGTCTGTGGACTATGACTAGTTCTGAAAGTGAGATAGTAGAATGACCCACATTAGCCTTTATTTTGTAAAACTCAGCTTAAAATATCTTAAATGGAATCAGTTACATATGAACTTCTGGTTCGCAAGCCACTAACCCACTCTTCTTAAATATATAGTCATTCAGAACACAGCATTTTATAATCGCTGATGGGATCACACTCTTCTACTCACTAGAACCCAGTTTGCTCATCTGTAAAATTAAAGGAGTGGATTAAACTATTTCTGAGGTCACTTCCAGCTCTAAGATTCTTTGATTCTAATCTATATTTCCATTTTTCTTTTTTTAAATATATATTTTATTGATTTCAGAGAGGAAGGGAAAGGGAGAGATAGAAACATAAATGATGGGAGAATCATTGATTGGCTGCCTCCTGCATGGCCCCTATTGGGGATCAAGCCCCAAACCCTAAGCATGTGTCCCTCTCCTGGAATGGAACCGTGACCTTCTGGTTCATAGGTCACTGAGTCACACTGGCTGGGCTAAGTTTCCATATTCTACACTGGAGTTTCCTTCCATTGATCCATTTATTCGTGCATTAATTGGAAAAAAGTATATAGGGAGTGCCTACTGCACACTAAATAGGCAGAAGGATTAAGTAATATCAGGACCGATAACATCTCTCCTCCAGTGGGTTTATAATCTTCTCTATTTCCTCTTCCCAAATAATTTGAAAATATTAAGAAAGCATGTAGTAGAGTTAATCCAATAGTTTGGCATAATGGAGTGAAACCTGAATTCAAATCCCCTTAACTGCATGCATAACCTTGTGTAAGTCACTTACCCTGTCTGAGGCTTTCTTTATATTGAAAAAGAGATAAAAAACAAACAAGCAAAAAATCAAAATAGGAAAAGAGAACCAAAACATATGTCATGAGTTGATATAAAGACTAGAGATGTATGCCGAGAGCCTAGCACCCGGAATTAGTTTTCTGGCTCAGTCGAACAGTCTATAAGGGCCAGAGCCCATCTCTGTTGATCCCTGTCCAATCCCAAGGTCCACACTCTCAAATGCAGGTTCAGCCCTGACTACCAAGTTGCCATCTTCCCAGTGGGAAGGAGATGATCTGGTTCTTCACAGGCTCTGCTGGGAACGGGCAAGGGCAATTGACAGGGGGGCCATCAA
The DNA here is from genome assembly GCF_027574615.1 of Eptesicus fuscus. Lineage (NCBI taxonomy): Eukaryota > Metazoa > Chordata > Mammalia > Chiroptera > Vespertilionidae > Eptesicus > Eptesicus fuscus. The sequence continues at coordinate 82,344,999 of NC_072478.1, read as the reverse complement.
AGGGCATTCTGCATGGGAACAGGAAGAGGGCCGGGAGCCTGAGTGGGGCGCAGAGAGCCCACCAGGGTTAAAAATAAAACACCACTTCTCGTTCATTTCATGGTTTTATATCTCCATGCACAGTTCCTTACCATCGACAAACGTCCAGCTTCACACAGGCATGGATCATTGTAGGAGCTATTCCACCCACACCGAGTCAGAGGACACCAGCTCTACCCCTTCCAGTTTACTCATCTATGCCGCCTAAAAGCCCTGAGCCTTAGTTTCCTTGCCATGAAATGGCCCTCATGCCTACCTGCTGATGCTGTGGTAGGGATCCAGGATTCATAAATAACAAGAATGACAATACCGGTAATAATAATGTGCGAGCAATCCCAATGTGCAGACATGGTGCGGTAAACTCCAAATGTACCAAATCATTGAATCCTCACACCTTGCTTCTGAGGGAGAGCCTCTTATTACTCCCATTTTAGAGATGAAACTGAGGCTGCAGAGAGGTTCAGCCACTTGCCCAGGGTCATTGCAGGTACACTTGTGACAGAATCCATAGGACTTTCCATTCCCCTGGAGGTTCAGAGCTCGGACCCCAGAGCCTGACATCCAGATTAAACCAGACTCTGCAGTGGACTAGCTGGGTGACCCTCTGTTCACTCACTCATTCCTCAGCCTGGCCAGGCAGCTCTGTGGAGATTACTTCCCAGGAAGCACCCTGCTCGCCTGGATGGCTACCCTAGCCACGTGTCTGATGGGTTGGTAATTTATGGAAGCTCAATCCAGCAGAATACAGCCACATCCATGAAACTTTCATTTCTCCCCTCTGGATACATACAGTGTTCTAAACTCAGCTTTTAATACGGTTCACTGTTCCCCACCCTTCAGGTTGGTCTTCTTCCAGACACAGGAGCTGCATATGCTTCCGATACCTGCCCTTGTTATTATGTCCTTCTAAAGGGACCCAGAAGCAGGTGGGGTTTGCTGTAGTTAGAACTGTGGGAGCTCTAACCCCAAAAGGGACCTCTATGCAGTGGCAGGAGAACTGGGATGGACTATAAAGTAAAATTGTTCCCAGTGGTAAAAATCAGTCCAAATAGTGTTGGCCTGGTGTCTTCTAGGTAAACAGTCCAAGGTCCTGTTTTCCCTGGAATACCAGCTCATTGAAACTTGCTTTCAGTATTTACCAGATATTTTGAAGACATGGATTTGCTGCAGGAAATAGAATTCCACTAGACGTCCCAAACTGCACCGACCCCACCCTACCCCCAAACCAAACTGCCTTAAAACCCAAGACATTTCTCAAGCCAGAAAAGAGGCCTTCATTGAATGTAAGAAGGCAAATAAGAAGGAAAGCTCTGGACGAGATGAGAATTTCTGGATGATTCAGCTTTAAACACAAACACAAGGGTTTTCATTAATAGGCTCAGAGTAATACAGGGAGGACGTGGCAGGCACTGTGCTAGGTGCATTTAATCCTTACAGCAGCTGAGTTGCAGAATGCACTCCTCATCTGCAGACAAGGAAATAAGGCCGAGAGGTCAGGGGACTTGCCCACAGTCACAGAGCCTGTGGGCGCAGACAGGACTCAGAGCGAAGTCTGTTAGATTCCAGAGCCCAGCCTCCCTCGGAGCCTCTCTGCAAGCTGGAATGATTTCAGCTCTTGGGCTGAGAAGTCCCTGGGCCCCCTTCACACTCCTGCCAAGAAGCAACTTCAAAGATTGTTTGCACAAAGAACAAGCCGGCAATTGAGTTAAGAGCAGGAGAGCGCTGTGCACATTTTCAGGTTATGTCTGTACAAGAAGGGACAGCTACTGGTGGAAAAGGGAGTGTGTCAGTCTAATAATTGGGCTTATTGTCGGCATGACAACAAGCAGAACTGTTGTGACTGATGTTATCAATGAGCTGCATGGGGGACGGATAGGCCTAGGTGTGTAGTTGAAGTAACTACTTATATTGACTCAACTTTCCACTTTCCAGCTTGTCATTGTGGCACCATATGGTCAGAAGCCAGGTGCTCAGTGCAGAGGTTTCACACACTCCCACGAGCCCTGCCATGTGGGTAACCACCTAGAGTCCTAGCTCTGACTCTGAAAGGTTAGGTGTGAAGCCTTCCTCAGGGATGTTCAAAGGCCACTTTTACACCATTAAAGTTTCCCAAACTTCACTGGAGATTATATTTCTGCCTAATGCTCAGAGTGGTATTTTGTATGCCGGTGGAATCTAAAATGCAAATTTTTATGTTTTGCCAAAGTTTTACATGAATATGGGCTCAGAATTAAAAAAAACACACACATAAATGATACAGCAATATACAAAGTAAAAGTTAATATCCCTTTATCCACCCTAGTGCTCATTCTCGACCTTATTCTCTCCTAGAAATAGCTGCTGTTAATAAGTTGTAAACATCCTTCCATGATTTTTCTATATAATTACGTAGGTAGGTAGGTAAGTAGGCAGATAGGTAGGTAGGTAGGTAGGTAGGTAGGTAGGTAGGTAGAATGTTTGTGGGAATAAGGATTTTTAAAAATCATAGTTGGTATCAAACTATATCAATTATTCCAAGCATGCCTTTTTTAAAAACAACTCAATAATCTCTTTCCATTCAGAATATAATGGTCTATATTATTCTTTTAGACTAATGCATAGCATTCCATAACTTATTTAACCATTTCCCTATAATTAGGCATTTAAGTTATAAACAGTTTTTCACTGTTACAAGCCTTGTTTTAATGACCTTACTTATACATTTATCCTTGTACATTCTTCAGAATGTATCTGAGGGCAGATTCCTAGAAATAGAATTGTGGAGTCTAAGGATATGTATCTTCATGTTCATTTGTTATTTTGAAAGGGAAACTGCCAAATTACTTCTCTCCTCAGAAAAATAAACAAACAAATAATAACAATTTCCTCTCCAACCAGTATATAAAAGAAAATGTGGACATTTTGCAATACTCACTTCTCGAAACAACTGTATCCTAGCTGAAATGTTATTCTTGATACCGGAACTTCCTGGTAGCAGATAAGCCTTCTGGTGCCTGGTTCTGGCGGGTATTTGGTGAGCTGCCCCTGCCCTGCCTTACCTAGAAGGGCAGCAACAGTCGCCGGCCAGCTCAGCTCTCACAGCGCTGTGTTCTTCACAACACCCATCTTTCCATATTGTACCATATCTACTCATATTCTGGCCCCTCAGCTAGGGGATAACCTCTTCTAGGGCACAAAGCAAGCCTTAGTCACCTTTGTATTCCTAACTCCTGTCATGGTGTCTGACACTTGTTTGAATGATTGGCAGGAGGGATGGGAAGGAGGAAAGCGAGAGAGGGAGGAGGAGGTACAGAGGAAGGATGGGAGGGGGTAAGGAGGTAGCTTGGTTCCCTGACAATGCTGTGAGGGTCCCAAACCCACTGAGATCTGGCAAAGCCCTGTGTGAAGTGGAGAGACTCAAGGTCCTGCCGTACCTTAGAGATCTGAGCATTTGGAACCAGAGGAAGGAGGTAGTTTATTTCTAAGACATTCCCCAACCACACACCTGAAGTGGGTAGGCCCCTGCCCATCTCCAGTCTAAGAACTGCAAGATAACATGCAGGGAATTTGAGACAGAAAAGCTGCATCCACTTTGTCCTTGTGAGTTTTCCTACCCACTTCACTCTCCCTGCAGCTGTCTTAGATACTGACAGAGTTGTGTTTGGAAAAATGAAAATCAGGGGAGATTCTGGTGTAACTCTGGTCTTAACTCTTTCCCCGGAACTGTCCCCTTAGCGCTCAGACCTTCCTACTCCTACCCTGTCGTCTTTCCACATAATTTTGCAGACATCTTGCAGTAAGATTCCTGCCCACTCCATCCTGCCTTAACTTTCTTGTCTATGCAGAGGAACCCCTGAAGGGAATCTTGTGGTCATATCTAAACAGCTGGAAAACTGCTTTTCCTGTCCTCTACCCACGTGTTTTCTATTCAGAACTTAGAGGACGTGTTTTATCATTGACTCTTGGGCTGACTCAGCCAATTTCCAGGAAATATTCAAAAGTTCCCAAAGGCAGGCAACTTCATGGAACTGGCTAGAGCTGAACTTGCTTAATTAAATCCTATCTAAGATCCCAGCATTTAATGATCTTAAGTATAGAGGAGGATCCGTGTATAAAGGCCAGCATCTACACACAATGGAAAGAAAGGAAAAAACTGAAAGAAGGAGAGCAGTGAGGACTATCTTAAAAGAATGGCATAAAAAATGAAGAAATATTAAGTATGCAATCCAGTGAGTTTTGATAAATGCATTCCTCATGTACCCTCCCCCCTCTCAAGATACTGAACATTTCCATCATCCTAGAAAGATTTCCTTCACAAGCAATCCTCTCCCTCTCCGCGCAAACACTATAGTTTTTAAATTTTTAAAAAATTGTTTTCACTAATATTAGTTTTGTTTGATCTACAGCTTCAAACAGTAAAGTAGTACAATGTGTAGTCTTTTGGGCTGAGCTGCTTCTGCTCAGCATACTGTCAGGTGAGCTTCCTATGTGCTGTCTCAATAGTTCTTTCCCCCTTTCTGAGAAGTATTTCCTAATATGTAAATATCCCACAACTTGTTTTTTTCTCTCCTGTTGACATTTGGGATGTTCCCAGATTTTGCTGTTGTACATGAAGCTGCTATGAACACATCTGTGTGTGTGTGTGTGTGTGTGTGTGTGTGTGTGTGTGTGTGTGTGAGAGAGAGAGAGAGAAGAGAGGAGAGGGGAGAGGGGAGAGAGGAGGACGAGGAGGAGGACGAGGAGGACGAGGAGGAAGAGGAGGAGGACGAGGAGGAGGAAGAGATGATGATGAACAGTGTAGTTGGAGGACCTGTCCTACTTGAATCCACTAAAATGATGGGTCCTCAGATACTGTCTTCCCTGGAGGACCCTCTAATGTGCTAGGTTCAATATGTTACATTCCCTGCGTTTACCCAACTAAGCTGCCTGTGTGCCTGGAGCACTTGTTTTACTGTTAATGACCAAAGGGTTCTTGTGTCCACCGGCTGCTTTACTACCCCAGGCTGTACTATGGCAGCAACAGTGGACATTAGCTTCATAGGTTAGTCCAGCATATTTTAGCTTGTCCTGTCCAAACCTGCTACCTACTCATGGGCTTTCTCTTCTAGCAACGCCTTTACCATTACTGTTCCTGAATTCATAGCTTGATGATTGAAAGACCTCTCTAGTAACTCTTCATATTTTAGAGCCAAAGAGAAGTACTTTCTCATCTGGAGCTTTCATTTTCCCTCTCTTTTTTCTCCTATATCATAACTGTTCCCAGAACCCCAATCCAGGGGTATCTTTCCAAATGCTCTCGCTTGCTTTCTTATTTTATATATTAACTAGTGCCGTGCACATTGAAAGGAAATTAATTAGAATAAATATTTTAATATTGCTATTCACCCTTTCTCTATAATAGAAGTGTCAGAGATGAAAGAAAATTAGTAAAATGTATATGAAAATAATATATAAATTGATTAATAAATAAACAATAACATGATATAACAACAACAAAGACATGTAACAAAAATATCATATAAAAACAATAAAAACATGATATGAAAACAACATTGATACAAACAATGACTGATAAATTGATTAAACTTATTCTAATATCTTCCTGTATGCCACATTAAGAATAAAAACACTTTCAGAGTACTTGACTAATTCCCTTTGTGATGAAGTATTTACAATTTTAACTTCATTGTCACATGCTCTTCGAACTCAAGAGAAAGCAACATATGATTGACCATGTCTGAAAACAGGTTCAGGTAGGAATATTCCTACTCTGTCTAGAGTTTGTCCTTGTGATTTATTAATAGTCATCACAAATGCTGGCATCACAGGAAACTGTCTTCAAATTAATTTAAATGGGAGGCCAGTATCAGATGAGGACAAATATTGCACATGCATGAGTCAACATTTATTTTTAAATTGCAAGTGCATGTCATATGTACCAGCTGGCCAGTTGGTTGGACAGTCGGATGGATGTATGGAAGGAAACGTCATGCATTTCCATTTATATGCCTTCCAAAGTACAAGGTTCTGTCAGAAAACATATCCTATATAATAAAGAGGTAATATGCAAATTGACTGTCACTCCAACACACAATATGACCGACCCCATGTGGTCAAAGATGGCCACCCCCATGTGGACACAAGATGGCCACCACAAAATGGCCAGCAGGGGAGAGCAGTTGTGGGTGATCAGGCCTGCATGGGAGGGCAGTAAGGGGTGACAGGGCCAGCAGAGGATAGCAGTTAGTTGTGACCAGGCCAGCAGGGGAGGGAAGGTAGGGGTGACCAGGCCTGCAGAGGAGGGCAGTTAGGGGGTACCAGGCCTTCAGGGGAGGGCAGTTGGGGGGACCAGGCCTGCAGGGGAAGGTAGTTGGGGGGGACCAGGCCTGCAGGGGAGAGCAGTTGGGGGCAACCAGGCCAGCAGGGTAGGGCAGTTAGTGGTGACCAGTCCTGCAAGGGAGGGCAGTTAGGGGTGACCGGGTCAGCAGTGGAGGGCAGTTGGGAACTACCAGGCCTGCAGAGGAAGAAAGTTAGGGGTGATCAGGCTTGCAGGGAAGTGGTTAGGGGGTGATCAGGCTGTCAGGCAGAAGCAGTTAGGGGCAATTAGGCAGGCGAGTGGTTGGGAGCCAGCAGTCCTGGATTGTGAGAGGGATCCCAGATTGGAGAGGGTGCAGGCTGGGCTGAGGGACAGCCCCCTACCCCCTGTGCACAAATTTTGTTCACTGGGCCTCTAGTATCTGTATATATAGATATTACATATATTTATATATAATATAATAATTTTATATTATTTACTTCATTTGTGAGCATATGATAATTTATTTAATTTGTAAAACTAGTAATGTATTTAAACTTCCCCTAAGCCAGAGATTCTGAGCCAGTGTTGAAAGACTTGCTATCTATATAGGTGCTTTGGGGGACAAATTCCTAACACCCAATTCAAAGTCTGTTAAACAATAAAAGGAATGTATTAGCTCCTGTAACTAAATAAAAGGAATCTATTAGCTCCCAGTATGGGAATACATAAATAATACACACACATTGTAGTCGAATGGACTTTAGGCATATTTTTATTGGGCTCTAGCTCCTTTGATCTGCAATTCTCAGCTCTGCTGGTTTGGTCTCAAGCTGACTTCATCATGGTAGTAAAATGACAGCGGTAGTTCTAGGTTTCACTCATTTCCCCATATCTAGGAAACAGGGCTTCTCTTCCTCACCCCATCCCTCCACCCCAACCATCTTGGGGCTGGGGCTGAGTCAGTATCCACCTAACCCCATGACTACTGTGCCTTGTGGGAGGTATGAAATGGGGGCAAGGGGGCTGACAGAGTGTTCACCGCAGGGCAGTGGCGAAAGGGGAGGATTTATAACTACTGAGCTCAGAATTGTACATGATCTACAGGGTATCTTATGAGTGTCACAGCCCAGAAGGTTCCTGACTAATAATGGGAGTGGGTAGAGCATGTTACATATTATCAAATAGGGATGACTCAAAGGTTGAGAACCTGTGTTCTAAACCATCAGCTACTCTTTTCTGGATAATATAATTTGGAAAAAAAATAATATAAATGCTTGAATGTGTGATCAAGTGAAGTAACTTCATTGAGAGGGTCAAATAGAGAATGGCATGTTTCCTGTGTGAGCAGCAAAAAAAGGCACCCATCCATGGGCTTAAACACCATTTGTCTGGGAGCAATGAGGTGCAGACCTGGAGCTGCATATGGCTTTGATGCAATTGCCTGTCATAAAATAAAAGTTTTATTTAGACTGAACATATGCCACTTGTCACGTGTAGCGATGGTACTCTGGCCCTCTATTTTAGGATGTGCACTTCCCGTTAATTCATTAGAGGTGATGAGTTAAAGCTAAGCTGCAGATGCTTTTTCTCAGTCCCCCTTGGGACAGGCACTTGTAGAAGGTCTGTTTGTATAGTCTGGTGTATAATCTCTGGCCCTGGGTCAGGATTTCTTCTGCTCAAAGGGAAAACTGGTTTAAACAGAGCTGAATTATGTTATTTATAAGTCACAAGCATGGAGAGATGCTGGTGCCCTCTTGTCTGTAATTGAATACAAAGCAATGCTTAACTGTAATACACAAAATTTACATGCATGTGAAAATCAGGATAACTTCATTTTGGCTTTAGAGATGGAAAAATTCTGAATAAATTCAATTATTCTGAATCCTTCTCTCCTTTCTCTCTATAGCTCTCTTTTAGTGCCCTTGCTTTGCAGGTGGGACTTTAGGTAGATGCCTATTCTGTCTTTTGAAGAGCCCAGCCCTGGTTCAGGAGGAAATCAGAAAGCTACCTTTGCTCAGTGAGTTTCACTCTTCTAAACTGCTGAGCAAACTTTCTCTGGCAAAAACAAAACAAAATACACACACAAACAAAAACCAGGCAAGTAGAAAGCCTCAGGGCAGCTTGGCTCCTGCAAAAGCAACGTTGAGGTCACCAAAAGGATTCAGGCTCCAGAAATGGAACGCCCCAGCTGCTGCTGTGGTGACCTCATGTTGAGAGCAGTACCCTCTTTAACCAGGAAATGTAAGAGCTACTTAAGAACTCTTTCCCCTCAGCCCCACTGAGGGACAGGACTCCTATCCCATGCTCCTATCTAAAGCCAATCATTCCTCTTATATGCACTTGACCCAATCCCCTCTAGCCACTCAAAGACAAAACTTCAGCAAGACTTCCCTCCCTTTCCCACATTCTCAGAACTCTCTCCTCTTTACCAGATCATTCCCATCAGCCAACAAACATGCCATAATTTCTCTTATCTTTTATAATACGTAATATTAATAATCTCTAAATCCTCCACAGATACACTGTCTCTCTGCTCTACTTGGCAATAGCACTCCTCAAAAACAGTTGTCGGTTCTTGGAGAATCGAGTTCCCCTCCTCCCATGAAGTCTTAAATCCAGTCCAGTCTAGTTCCTCCCTTCCCTCATCAAAGAAGCTCTCTTCAAGGTCACCAGGGACCTCCACATTACTAAATACAATGGTCAATATTCAGATTTGACATGGGTTCATAGGATATCACTCTTTTGGTTTTCTTCTGCCTACACAGCCTGTCCTCCTCAGTCACACACACACACACACACACACACACACACACACACACACACACACACATATATATATATATATATATATATATATATATATATATATATATATATATATATATACACACACACATATATATTAAAAGCGTAATATGCTAATTAGACCAGACAGGATGGACGACCTTCCAGATGAAGCCAGGGCTGCGAGGGAAGCCTGGGTCCTGGTGCCAGAGGGAAACTGATGCCAGCAGCCGGGGGAAGTAAGGCCTACTCTTGCACGAATTTCATGCATTGGGCCTCTAGCATGTGTGTGTGTGTGTGTGTGTGTGTGTGTGTGTGTGTGTGTGTATTTTTTATTGATTTCAGAGGGAGGAAGGAAGAGATAGAAACATCAATGATGAGAGAGAATCATTGATTGGCTGCCTCCTGCATGCCCACTACTCAGGACTGAGCCCACAACCTGGGCATGTGTCCTGACCAAGAATTGAACTGTGACCTCCTAGTTTATGGGTTGATGCTCAACCTCTGAGCCACACTGGCAAGGCCTCAGTCTTCTTTGATTGTTCCTCTTTCTCTACTTTATAAGGTGGAAGTGCCCCAGGGATTCCATCAATTCTCATTTCACACTCACTCGCTTGGTGATCTCATTCATCTTGTGGCTTTAATCTTATGCTGACAACTTCAAGAATTCCATCTCTCTCATGAACCTCAGATTTATAACCAACAGCTAACTTAACACCTCCACCGAAATATCTAATGGATATTTTTTATCTCAACATGTCTAAGATGAACTCTTATTTTTCCGTTCCACTTACTTTTATCCCTACCAAATCTGTTCTACCTTCAATCTTTCATCTCAGTTGATGAGATCTCAAAATTCCCTTTGGCTCAAGACTCTAATCAATCGATCAGTATATCAATATCTTAAAAATAGAGCCAGAGTCCAGCCTTTCCAATTATTACTACCTGGTCCAGACCTTGCCAGGATCACTAGCCATCTTGCTTCCACCATGACCCCTATATTCTACTTTCAACCTCGCAGCCACACCAATCATCATAAAATGGAGTCAGATCATGGTACTCCAGTGGCTTAGGGTAAAAGCCAAGGTTACACAACGTTATCCTTACACAAATGGTTATATAGTATACCTTTAATTCTGCAATTTACCATCTCCATTCCACATTGTTTTCAGTATTTATCTATATTGATATATGTAGATCTAAGTGGATTGTTTCAACTGATGAATAGCATTCTATTGAATAAATAAACTACAGTTTATCCATGTACATTCTGATGGATACTGAACGTGTTTCCAAAGTTTTGCTATTACAAAAAGTGCTGCAATGAGCTCTGTTGGACATATGTATCACTGGGTGCATGTGGAGACTTTATCTAGTGTGTGTATATATAAACTTATATCTAGGAGAGAACTCCTGCCATGAAGCCTAACTCCTGTTCAGCTTCAACTTCTTTTGACATTGCCAAATTACTCTCTGAAGTGCATGCACCAATTTACACACCTGCCACCAGGCTATCAGAATTTCCACACATCCTTGCCAGCAATAGCTCTGCCAGAGTTTTAAAATATTTTTCTATTGGATATGTGTGAAATTGTCCTTTTAATTATAATTTTCCAATGACTAGTAAGGATGACCACCTTTTCACATATTGATTGTTCAGTCAGTTCCTCTCTTCTGGCATAAATTCAATTATTCTGAATCCTTTTCTCCTTTCTCTCTATATCTCTCTTTTAGTGCCCTTGCTTTGCTGGTGGGACTTTAGGTAGATGCCTATAACTTGGAAAATTATTTCTATCTTTTGCCCTTTTTCTTTTCCATTGGAAGGTTTGTCTTTTTATGGTTCATTTGTAATTCATTGTATATACCAGAAACAAGTTCTTTGTTCATTATAACAAGTGCAAACATCTTCTCCCAGCTGATTATTTACTTATTTAACTGCATTTAGGGTGTATTTTTTAAAAATACAGAAACTGGTTTAACACAGCCAAATGTGTCCGTCAGTCTTTTATACTGTGAGCTTTGTGGGTTGTGTTTGAGAAACCTTTTCTACCTGAGAAGATTCTTAGAGGTGACTTAGGAGCCACCAAGGAAGGAGGGTGGTGGGAAGGTGCCAGATTTCTAGGCTGTTCTGTCCGTACTCCACTCAGAACAGCACCTTGAATGTCTGTAACTTTGAACATTGTTGTATTTGCTCTGAGATTCCTGTCTGCCAAGACAAAAAGAGAAAGATGGTGAGTTACATTGACTTATAAGAGGAAATAAAGCATATGTATAAATGTATCATGTAGCTTTGTCTACCGCGAACAGGAGCAGGACCAGTTTGCTGGGAGAGGAAACTTAGCACTAAGTCCTCGTGCACTGTATCACATGGGCCTTCATGGAACACAAGGGCCCTGTGAGCAATAGCCTAAATCATAGGTTTGGGAAGGTTCAGACAGATTCACATATGGCCTTGCTTATGGAACGAGGAGGAGACAAGGAGTTCATCTCCAAGTACAGGGTCCTCTCAGGGCTCAACTGAACCTGGAATGCGTGTGCTGGCCCTGTCCCAGGTTTGCTGCGAGCAGCAGCTCAGAGCTCTGATTGGTGCAGTAGCCTCTGCTGAACCAAAGGGTCTGGCTGAGGCAGCAGTTCTCCCCTCATCAGGCATTCATCCTGATTTTCAGGCTCTGCTCCCCTCTTTCTTCTCTTTCTAATAAGAGTAAGAGGGCTGACTATTGAATGAATTCAAATCCTTCATGTTTTGAAGGATGTGTGTGTTCAGCAGTCTGCAAAGTTGAAATAAACATACACAACTCACTGCTGACTTCGTTGATGAAACTTTTCTCACCCACAGCTCCACATTTGTCAATTTAGTTAGTGCCTGTCACCCTGTGGAGAACTCTAGCTCCTTCCTTATTGTGGGGATGGCGGGATAGCCCCTATTAATTGGAATATCTTATTTTGAAATAAAACCCACATAGCTTCAGAGGTATGTTTCTATCCCTATAAAAAATACAAAGGTAAAAGGATTGAACACTTTATTATTAACTTGGCTTCTTCTTTAACTATTTTACTCTTATCGACCTATTTCTATTTTCCCTTTTTATTTCTTTTTCTGTGTTTTTTTTTTTTGTTTGTTTGTATTATAGTCTCATTTTACATCATCTCTATTAGGGTTCCTTGGTTATGTTTCACTTCACTTTTTTTATAACCTGCTTAGGTTTATATGATCTGTTTTCTTAAACAGAGTTAGCACGCATGCTAATATGTTTCCTGGCATGCTGCCTCTGCCCTGTCACCCAGCTCTCTGGATTTAAGGCTTGTTTTTCAGGAATGTGCAGAACTGCTCCAAATAAAAATAAAGAATTCAAAACACTTCTTTTAAGAAAGGCATGCAGACTAATTTTTCATACCCCTACTGTAAAGAAATTGAGTAAAGCATTTCCTTTGAGCAGTAAGACTATTAAAATGAAATAATACTCAGCCAGATTTCTCTACCCCACCCTGGAGTATGGGTCAGTGGGACTTCCACTGTGTGTCAACCCATAGACTTTTCCTCCACAAAGCCTTTGTTTTATGGGTCTGGGAACTGAACCAAGTAAAAAGACACCTAGATTTCTCCCGTATTGTGAAAGATCTCTAGGTCATCTCTACAAGCTACATGGTCAAAACACACTCAGTCTCAGTGTTTACTCAGAAAACGTCATGCATTTCCATTTATATGCCTTCCAAAGTACAAGGTTCTGGCAGAAAAGAAACAGAATTCCACTCATAGGTTTCATAAAGAGATTTTAATAAAGGAATTATTTATAGAGTAAACGGAGCCAACAAAGGATGTTATGGCTTCAGGGACCAGCAATAGTAAGACTTTTCCACCCCTAGAGCTAAAAAGAAAGAGGAGGAAAGGGTATTGTGGGAACCCAGTGGATGTAAGAGCTGGGGGGACAGGGCACCCATTCACATATGCATATATACATATATGTGTGTGTATGAACATGAAGCTCAGGGGGGTAAGACTTGAGGTATAAGTAAAGTCATGAGAAAAGGAGGTTATCTATAGAGTGAGTGTATCTATTTAAAAAACAACAACACTGAGCCCTAGAACACACTAATAATATTTATTAAATCATTATGCTAATGCTTATTCAGCACTAAGTATGTGTTAAGCATGGTGCCAGCAACTCACATACATTATTTTATTTAATTCTCATAATCCTGTGAGAAATTCACTGGTATCCCCATTTTACAGATAACAAAACTGAGGCTCTGAGCAATTAACCATGCTGCCACAGCCACACAGCCAGCATGCGGCACTGGAAGTCAAACCCAGACAGTCTGACTCCGGATGAAGCAGCCAGCCCAAGCTTCCTAGCATTTGTGGCAGAAAATGTCTGATAAGCTTCTCTCCATGCTCTGCTGCTCTGATGATTAAGTTCTTTCACTTTCACGTGGAATTACTCAGAGTGCAGAATCACACCTGAACAGACCAGCATCCAGACACCAAGCACACACCCATGCCCAGCCCCCGTTTATACATTTGATCTCCTCTCTTCCTCCGAAGTTATGAGGTGCTCAACTGTAGAGGCCAAGGTTCTGAATCACGCATCTTTTGTGTGTGTGTCTGTGCTCAGCATAGGACCTTGCCCACAGAGCTGCTGTGTGTTTATGCCGACTGACTCCAAGTTCACTGTTACTCCACTAGCCTGTCTCAATGGTGAGACAGAGTGAGAAGGGAATTGTTGTCCTCCTGGCTGAGGTTGTAAATAAGGGCCAGGAAGAAACCCACTTTGGGGAAGGCACATGTGACAGAGGACTCCCTAGTTACTGTGATACAATGACTTGTCTAGAATTCATTATGACTGAGGACATAAACTGGAAGGTGGTCAGCCTCCCAATCGACCTGGGGCGTGGCTGTGCCTGTCCCTGTCAGGGCTTCCCTCAGAGAATGGTGTTTTGCAGTGTTTTGCACCCAAGCAGGCAGCACAGATAGCATCACTTTGGCTTTCCACCACTAGGTTTCAGGGGTGTGGTGGAACCGGAATTGATCTTTCTAACAGCTTTTTGGATAAACAGACTGTCAGTTCTCAGTGATACATAAACTGCTATCAGCCATCTGAAAAAGACAAAATGACAGCAATGTACCAAAATACAAAGGGACGCACACCTCAAAACTCCAAGCTATTCAAAACTTGCTGTGGAATCCGTAACTTCTACTAACTCCATTTCCCAAATTGATCAGGATCGTGGTATAAGGAAAATAGTCCAGGCTTTGGAGCCTGGCAGGTCTGGGTCTAAATCTAGCTCTGATGTTCTCCAGTGGTGACCTAGGGCTAGGCTTTTAATTTCTTAGTGCCTCGTCATCCTCATTCATAAAGTGGGGAGAGAGGGGGAATATTTCCTAGTCCATAGGGTTGCTGTGAGAATATAAACAGACTAGATATGCAAAGCACCAATATGCTATTTGGTAAATGATAGTGCTAGGAAAGATGACGCTGATGGTGGTAGTTGTGGTGATAATGATGATGGTGATGGTTATGATGGTGAAGGCAATGATATTGATGGTGATAATGGTGGTGGTGATGATGATGTTCATGGTAGCAGTTAAGGTGTTGACGATGGTGATGATGATGACATTATCATGTTGATGACAACAATGGCATTTGAGGACCTGGTTTGGACCCAGACTCTGCAAGTTTATACACAGGAAGTCTGAAAGAGAATTGCTGCTTTAAAAAGGAATGTTTAGTGAGATTAGACTAAAATGCGTGAAAAACTAACTATGCAACTGTTTTATTATTAACAATGAGGATATTTAATTAACATTTATTCAGTGTTCACTCTATGAACATTGATGCCAGGCATGATATCAAGTAGCTTATGTGAATTTCAGTTAATCCTCACAATACCCATTTGAAAAACAAAGTAGAATTAGCTCCATGTCAGATTAGAAACCCCAGGCTCTGAAAGGTTAAATGTCTTATCTGAGGTCACCCAGTAGGAAAGAGCTAAAGCAGGAATTTAAGCCCACAACTGTCGGGGATTCCAGAGCCCAAGCTCATGACCCCCACACCATATTGCCTGCATCCTGATAGTAGCTGTTCTAAGGGAAGAGGCCAGGGTGCTCTGAGATAGTAAGGGTTACGAAGGGCTCGTGTTGATGGTTCATAGGAGAAAATTCTCACAAATAGATAAGTGTATTTGAGACATATAGGAGATTGCAAACTAGCAAATCAGAGAGATACCTTGTTGACCCCAAATAGCATTTCTACATTTAAGATCAGATTTCACTTTTAAAATCCAGATTTCTTGCTTTTAACCCTTTGCACTCGCTTGCTTTTTTCTCGATTCCTTTATTCTAATGCTAACCGTGTCGAATCACACTCGACATCCGAGTGCAAAAGGTTAAAAAGTTAGATGTTCTAGAAAAACTAGACTGTATTCTAGAATGGTTTCATTTAACTGGAGCAGCTGCTACCTTTACCTTAGGTGTATGTTCTTGAGTTCACTCAGTGTCCAGAACTCCCTGTTTTCTTTTCCTGCAAATTTCACTTGTTTGTACAACTAGCCTGACACTATAGATATTTGAAGAGTGCCCCACTATTGAGACTCGCACATGGACCAGGGCACAGGTCAGGTTGCAGTTAATGTTACAGAATAGGAAGAGTTCGTGCACCTGGCACTGGCAGAAACAACCCGAAGACACCAATAATTGCAGTGGAGAAGTATTGGCTATTTTACTGATGAATGGAGCCACCCAGGAGAATGGGAAGCTAATGTTCAAAAGCCTAAACTCGCCCTAGCTGGTTTGGCTCAGTGGACAGAGCGTCAGCCTGTAGACTGAAGAGTCTCAGGTTCAACTCTAGTCAAGGGCACATGCCCGGGTTGCAGGCTCGATCCCCAGCAGGGGGTCATGCAGGAGGCAGCTGATCAATGATTCTCTTATCACTGATGTTTCTATCTCTCTCTTTCTCCCTTCCTCTTTGAAATCATGATACACACACACACACACACACACACACACACACACACACACATATATACACACACACCTATATATACGCACACATACACACACACACTAGGTGTAACAGTTAATCAGATTTTTTTCAATAGATGGAGTTACACATATGTTGATATATATGTGATTTGATATGTATGCTATTTTGTTGTATTGACAACAAGCTTCAAAACCTCATATGTTAAATTTGCTGAAGGTTTTAACATCATAGATATTTTAAGCTTAAAAATGTCATATTTCGTGCCAAAAAAAAAAGAGCATTTGCAGGAAGTTTTAATTCACTATTTTATTTTGAAGAAAAGTGCTGCTAAATACTTTGGGAAGCTTATGATGCACATGCTCCATCTCAAGATACTTATGAACACTGGTTTAAATGCTTTAAAAGTGATGATTTTGATGTGAAAAACAAAGAATGTCCAGGTCAACTGAAAAAGTTTGAAGACAAACAATTACAAGCATTATTAGATGAAGATGCGTGTCAAACTAAAAAAAAAAAACTTTCAGAAAGATTAAATGTTGCTCAGCAAACAATTTCTGATCCTTTACAAGCAATGGGAAAGATTTTAAAGGAAGGAAAATGGGTGCCACATCAACTGAATGAAAGACAAATGGAAAACAGAAAAGTCATTCATAAAATATTGCTTCAATGGCATGAAAGAAAGCCTTTTTTTGCATCGAATTGTAATTGGTGATATAAAGTGGATTTATTTTGAGAATCCCAAATGCACAAAATCATGGGTTGATCCAGGTCAACCATCAACATTGACTGCAAGGCCAATTGCTTCAGAAAGAAGACAATGATCTGCGTTTGGTGGGATCAGGAAGGTGTGGTGTATTATGAGCTTCTAAAACTAGTTGAAACCATTAATACTAATCGCCACTGACAACAAATAATCAATTTGAACCATGCTTTGATCATGAAACAACCAGAATGTTCCAGAAGACACGGCAAAGTAATTTTGCTTCATGATGACACACCATCACACACTTCAAAACCAGTTAAAGACATATTAAAAGATCTTGCCTGGAAAGTGTTAACCCACCCGCTGTATTCACCAGACCTTGCTCCTTCAGATTACTACTTGTTCTGATGGATGACACATGCACTTTCTGAGCAGCACTTCAAAATGTACAAAGAAGTGGAAAATTGGGTCTCTGAATGGTTTGCCTCAAAACAAGAAAAGTTCTATTGGGACAATATCCACAAATTACCTGAAAGATGGGGAAATGTGTAGCTAGTGATGGACATTACTTTGAATAAAGCATTTTTGATGTTTCTCTTGAAATTATCGTGTTTTCTTTGATTACAAACTCCACTATTATTCACAGGTACACCTAGTATACTAGAGGCTTGATGCATGAAATTTGTGCAAGGGGCTCGGCCCTTGCAGCCCCAGCTTCATCCGGGAGGATGTCCAGAAGGACATCTGGAAGGATGTCCAGAAGGACTTCTGGAAGGCCATTCGACTGTCTGGTCAAAGTAGCATATTACGCTTTTAATATTGTGTATATATATAGATGATAATAAAAGCGTAATATGCTACTTAGACCAGACTTCATTCCAGAAGCCCTTCCTTCTGGACAAAACCATGGCGGGCAGGGGCCAAGGCAGAGGCCAACAGCCGCCATGGCAATGAGGGGCCGAGCCCCTTCCATGAATTTTGTGCATTAGGCCTCTAGTGTGTGAGTGTGTGTGTGTGTGTGTGTGTGTGTGTGTGTGTGTGTGTATACTAATAATAGACAAATATGTAAATTGACCATACCTCTGTGACACCCACAGCCAGTCAGGAGTGAGTATGCAAATTAACCTAAGATGGTGGGCCTGTGGACAGTGCGCACACGTGCAGTCGCCAAGCAGCCCCAGGGGCAGGGCTGGGCGGGATGCTGGTGTCATCGCCCAGGCAACGAGGTCCGATGGTTTGCCCGCTGTATCTGCCTCCCAGGGGCATGCCTGCACCGGCAGCTTCTATGTGCGGTTCCAACCACTGAGGAGCAGTCAGACCCCAGGGCCACTGTTTCTGCCGAGAACCAGGAGGCCACTTCCCCAAGGCCCAGGTGAAAGCATGGCTCTGCCACCTGCTTTTCAGACCCTCTAGGACACAGGAGCAGAGCCTGACCTCTCTGGAAGCAGCCTCCCAGGGCAGGTGAGTGGGCTGGAGATCATGCCTCGGGCTACACATCTTCCGGCAGGTGGGGAAGAGGCAGCTCGGCTCCTCTTCCTCCCTAATCCCCTTCCTTTCTATCCAGGGGCCTCACTGGGAACTTAACTTTCTTTGTTAAACAAGGGAATTCTGGACAATAATTGTCCAACATCTGCAAACCCAGCAGGAGAACATGTCCAGGGCTGGGGTGCCCCCGCTGGCCCAGGACCGGGCAGTGACTGTGCCCAAGCACACACCTTTCTTCCTGCGGAAGATGGATGGCTGCTCAGAGAACTCTGTGGAACAGCAGGGATCCGCTGAGCCGTTCCCGGGCATCTGGTGACCAGTCCGCCTGCGAAGAGGTTACAGGAGAAGAGTGTCTCTCTGTCGCAGGCGCTCCCAACCAACCCCTCTGACACTCCCAACAGCGAGGTTTCCCACAGAAACCGCAATGCAGAGCCAGACCTGCATTTCCTCACCACCGAGCTCTCTGAGACACTAAGAAAGAGGCTTCCAAAGCTGTGACTGTGAGCACTTCATGCAAACCCACACGACCGCCTCCCCAGCCAGCACCTGGCACCTGCTATCACCCACGGGTCTTCCATTTTCCATTCACCCAAACCTATGACAGCACATCTCCATCACTGTGAGCTTAGGGGACCGTGATGGAAGAAGGCACCATGACTGCTCCGGGGACGCAACAGTGGGGAGACTCAGGGTGCAGAGAACTGGCCGCATTCCCAATGCCCGGATCTGGTTACTGCGCAGGATCAAGGCTTCGACTCCCCAGGCCGTCCCTTCCCCGTAAGCTACACACAGCCTCGACGGGCACCACACTGCTGAGCAGCACAGAGCAGATGCATGAAACCCCCCAGCCCAGGAACGAGCCAGTCTCAGGCAGCTGGTCATGAACTGGCCACTGCAGAGATGGCCCTGCCGGCCGTCCCCGCACTCAATTGCCTGCCGAGGTCCTGACACTATGGTTTGGTTCACTCCTCTTCCTCCCCAGCCCCCTTTGGAGACTCGAACTTGTATTTATATAATCATCTGAAGAAAGAATGATTCAAAAATTTCCAAATTTAGTAAAATATAGTAGAAAATATAAACCCACAGATCAAAGAAGCTCAGTAAATAGCAAGCACAGGACATAAAGAAAACTACATCAAGACACATAAAAATCACATTGCTCAACACCAATGATGAAAAGAAAAATCTTTTAAGTAGTCAGAAGAAAAGAGACACACTATACACAGGAATAAACATAAGGATTACAAAAGATTTCTCATCAGAAATAGTGTAAGAAAGATTGTAAAGCAAAATCATTAAAGTACTCACAAGGGGGGGTGAAAATCCTCTCAATTTATAATTCTAGACTGAGTGAAAATATTCTTTTAAATAGTTAAAATATATTTTTCATATATAAAAGATTGAATTTTTTATCGCCAGCAGATTTGTAGTGTAAGAAATGTTAAAAGAAGTCCTGCAAGCAGAAATAAAATTTTGCCAGATACAAATAATGATCTATGCCAAGAAATGGAAAACACTAAAGACAGTAAATGCATAGGAAAAAATATAATAGACGTTTCTTATTATTTAAATATATTTAAAGATAATTAACTATTTAAACAAATAATAATGTAATGTCAGTTTTATAACATCTGTGAAAGTAAAATACATGACAACAATAGCACAAAGATTGCCCTGGAAAAATGAAATTTTGTTACAGTGAAGTTTCTATACAAGATGTGAAGTGGTATAATACCCACTTGAAGATAGACTTTGACAAGTTAAAATCCTATATAATAAAGAGCTAATATGCAAATAGTCATCACGCCCTCATGCCATCACGCTGTAACAGCTCACACACTCAACACTGGGGAGAGAGGAATGGGGACCAGCGAGGCTGCGGCCTGAGAGAGGGACAAGCCACCCACTACAGGGTCCTGGGTGCCAGCAGCTTCACCTGTGCCTCTGGCCCAGGAGAGGGACAAGCTGCCTACCCTGCTGTCCTTGGGCATCAGCAGCTGGGGCTGCAGCCCAGGAGAGGGACAAGCTGCCCAGCCTGCAGTCCTGGGGGCCAGCAGCTGTGCTGCACCTGCGGCCCAGGTGAGGGACAAGCCGCACGCCCTGTGTTCCCGGGTGCCTGCAGCTGCAGCCTAGGAAAAGCTGCCCACCCACGGTCCCTTGTGGCTATGGCCAGCCTGGGTGAAGCTGGTCCAGGTCCTGGGTGCCTGTGGCTGGCCAAAAGGAGGGAAGCCTGGGTCCCAGGTGCGGGGCGAGGAAGAGGCAGCTAGGGGCAATCAGGCCAGCAGGGAAGAAGTTACAGGCAATCAGGCCAGTAGGGGAGCAGTTAGGGGCGATCAGGCAGGCAGGCAGAGGCAGTTAGGAGTGATTAGGCAGGCAGGCTGGTGAGCAGTTAGGAGCCAGTGGTCCCAGATTGCGAGAGGGATGTCATGTAGGGATTGGGCCTAAACCAGCAGTTGGACATCCCTGAAGGGGTCCCTGATTGTAGAGGGTGCAGGCTGGGCTGAGGGAACCCCACATCCGTATACGAATTTCGTGCACCAGGCCACTAGCATCCTATCTAATAAAGCGGGAAATGCTACTTGACTGCCCCATCCTCAAAGATGGCAGTGCCCACAGCCAATAAGGAAGGAATATGCTAATTGACTGCCATGCCCTCAAAGATGGCAGCACCCACAGCCACAAGATGGCAGTGGCCAGTCCCCTCAGCTCCACCAGGGCGCCTGCCTCTGGATCCCCCAGTCCCCTCAACTCCCCAGCTGCCCAGGGCTGGCCCGAGGCACAGGCAAGCTTCAGATGGCAGCTGCCCAGCCTCCCAGGGCCTCCCAAGGCTGAGGTAACCAGGATCAGCCGAGGTTTAAGCCGCTGGCAGTGGCAGCAATAGAGGTGTGATGGGGCATCATCTTCCCCTGATCGCCCAGTCGCCTCTCTCCCCTGAGGACTCCCAGACTGTGAGAGGGACCAGGCTGGGCTGAGGGACCCCCCTCCAGTGCATGAATTTTTCATGCACTGAGCCTCTAGTATATATGTATGTATGTGTGTGTGTGTGTGTGTGTGTGTGTGTGTATGTATAAATATATATATATATTTTTTTCTTTTTAAATGAACTCCCCTGGGTAGAAGTTAGTTACAGATTGTATAGGGCAAATCACAAAACACCGTGGATTAGGGGGCTTGGGATTGTACTGGGAGCTGATTGGTTGGAGGTGAGGAGATGAATAATTTCTTCAGGTCTTGCAGACAATTCTGAGGTCTGCTCAGTGTCCCTCCAGTGTGGTTTCATGGGAAAGTAGCCAGGACCATTCCACCATAGGGCTCAGGTACTGAAACATAATTTAGGTCAAGATTCAATATGTTATCTTTAGTTGACCAGAGGTCCCAATTGCATGATCATTATCTAGGCTACTGTCTTCTGCTGCCTCAGGGGTTGCTGATTATGCAGGGGAAAGGCTAGGTTTCTGAGGGGTGGAGGGAGGGAGAGAGAGAGCTGATTTCTAGAGCTAGGATGCAAAGCTAAATTTAATCAAGGTCATAAGAACTCTTGGTCTCATTAGCAGAGCAGACAGATAACTTAAGAAAGTGAGGAGGACCTAGACATCTGTGTACCAGGCCACCTCCACCCAGGAAAGATCAATCTGTTGCTCTTGCATGGGAATTCTCTGTGATCAGTTCTACCATCAACCAAGGCCTACTAATTACCCATTGCCTGCTCTTCCTCGCTCCTTGCTGGCTGCTGAACATCAGCTTCTTTTTCTCCTCACAGCAATATTTTTGTTCACCTTTCTTGCTACTCATTTTGTTCACCTTTCTTACTGTGGCTTCCTCCTAAAGGTGTTTAGAATGTTTTTTGTTTTTTTTTTCTCATTTGAAATACCTTGTTTTAATTTTCCACCATTAGTTCCCCAAGTTCATGAAAAAGCAGGCCCTTAGGAAGCCAACAAAATAATATAATGCCTCCTTCTATACCTTTTGAGAGAAAGAGGTGGGTGTAAATAAAAAACAGACATAAGAAAACATCTTGTTTATATCACACGTCACAATTTTCAAGGAATAGTCACATCTACTTTGTTTGATCCTAAAACAACCCAGTGAGGTGAACAGAGTGGGAGTAAAGTGTTCATTTTCCAACATTACAGCTCAGAAGTGAATCACTATCAAAGGTTCAGTGGTCAGTAGGTAAGAAGATGTGGATTAGTGCCCAGGCCTGGACTGGAATGAATCAACCCAGACAACTCAGCTCTTGCCTCACCGTAGTTGGTTTACTACTTTATCATGGACCTTTGCTCAGAGAGAACTGAAAATGAAACCTGAAGACTAAGGATCTGTTCAGGGAAGACTGCCTGTCTTCCCTTCTTCCCTTCTTCCCACAAATGTGCTAGGCATGGTGCTAACCACGGCCACACAAAGGATTCCGTGTGCATAATGCCAAGAGAAGATGGCTCAAATACTACAGGAATGCCACCATGTAGTTGTATGGCTTTTTATGATTTTCAAAGCCATTTTGCAGGAACCCTATGTGCTGAGTATGTACCCATTTTACAGATGGAATTCAGGCTCTGAAAAAACTACGCGACATATAGCTAGTAAGCTGTAAAGCTGAAATTCAATCCCAGGTCTTCATACTTTGGGCTCAATGCTCTTTTCACTACTGATAATGCTTGAACCTAATAGTGCCTGGCATACAATAGGTGCTTCAGAAATTATTGCAAAGCATAAGTTAACATCACATTGCCTCTCAAAATAACTAAAAACAGCTAGCATGAACATTTCTCTTTCAAGGCCAAGAAAACAAGGCCTCTCAAGAATCTTGCAAATCTATAGCTCAATAAAAGCCAACAGTGCCTGAAATTATCATATTACTTTCACCTAAAACAACATATAAAGCAAGAGAGATAGAAAAACAAACACCTTGGCTGAGGCAGTAACTGCAGATGTTTGTTGACATTCTTCTTTGCCCAAGGACAGTCAGCTAAGAAGAAAATAAGTTTCCCTATCTATTTCAAACCACATTTCAAACTCAAAATCCAACATTGGATAGTAAGTAGTAGAGCAAATTGTTTACCCTTCTCAGGGGCTTTTTCCTGAGGTGAGTTTCCAAGTCTACCATAGAGAGGGCCCCAAGGGCCTCCTCCTTGGTTTTTGGTTTCTGTGTGTTGTTTTTTGTTTGTTTTGTTTTGTTTTTGTAATTTGCTGGGAGATGCATGGGGAGTAGCTGGATAGGAAAACGTTGGCTTGGCTCACAGATCAGTACAGAAATATGGGTAAGTGATTCAAGAACCAAATCTGTGGTCTGCCCTTCCCTGTTGGAGGTCTGGCTGTGCAGACCCCTCACCTTGGAATGGCCCAAGAGGCTCTGTTGACACTCCTTTCTAATCTGGTTCAGCTCTCCCTGAAGAAGGCCAGGCCACAGTTAGTTCTCCCTCTGGAAAGGATGCTGGTGGGTGACTGAGTTGCTGTATAATTTACCAAGTTCACAGCCTCCTGTCCCCTCTCTGCTGGTGACCCTCCTTGCCCTTATGCTTGCTATTCAAGCACCTCTCTCTGCCCTCCCAGAATTAATAGGCACATTGGTCTGGTGGTAGAAGTAATAGACAGCAAGAGTGTGGACCATGAAAAACAAAGGCTATGGAGCTGTAAGGGAATAAAACTTTTATATTTAATCCTCATGCCCAGTGTCTTTTCCATTCTTATTTCCTTGTCTCACTGTTTAAATCAGCCAGTGCTTTCCAAAGTGTAACCACTGGACCAGCAGCATCAATACCACCTGTGAATTTGTCAGAAACACGGATTTTCAGGTCCGGGCCCAGGCCCAGTGAGTCTTCCCAGCTGGGCCCAGCAATTTGTGTTTTAGCCAGCCCTCCAGGTGACTCTGATGCACACTCAAGTCTGAGAACTACTGGTCCCAGTAATTTATTCCTCCCACTGGGTATCATTCCCCTGCTCCCCTCACAGCTTTCTAGCTTCTAATATTTATATAAATAGACAAAGATTTTATTATCACACTAAATGATAGTCTTCAAACCATAAACTTTGAGACAAGGTTAGAATAAATCTCAACTTCTGAACAGTCAGCTGAAAGATGTCAGTAAGGTGTGGTGCAGAGAGCATGGACTCTTAAAGCAGACCGCTCTGGGTGCAAGTCAACCACTTCCTGGCTGTGGGGTTTTAGGCTAGTTATTCACACCTTCTGTACATTGTCCATGAAATGTGGATATAAGACCCAACTTATGGGGTTATTACGAAGGAGATGGCACATGTGAAGTGACCATTACCCACATCAGTCACCCAGGACACATTTCTTTCTTCCTCTTCACCTCCATCTCCAATAAAATCACAATAAAGACACATACCCCTGACCTTGCCATTCCTCCTTGCCTCTCCCAAGGCTTTATCAAGGAGCTCAAGCTATCTCCTGAGGTCAGTCAAAAGACCAAAGTATCTCTCAGTCCATTGTCTAATCAAGATGCCCAGCCTCTATTCTCAGGGTT
Source organism: Eptesicus fuscus (assembly GCF_027574615.1). Lineage (NCBI taxonomy): Eukaryota > Metazoa > Chordata > Mammalia > Chiroptera > Vespertilionidae > Eptesicus > Eptesicus fuscus. Next base: position 82,320,246 of record NC_072478.1, on the reverse strand, counting down.
GGAATGTGACCAATATAAATAGGTTATAATGTAGTCCTTTCATGGTCTAATAATAAGACCATGGTCTAATATTTTGGTGACTGTCATTGGAAGTGGGTAGAAGTGAGCATGAAATGGAGATTCAGTGTGAGAATTTGTCAGTATTTATTTGTCCAAAACTATCCAACAGAGAGAAAGTGACAGGTACTTCATCAGAGGAACCCTAATGATTTTGGCCCTAAAGAGGAGGAGGAGGGACAATTCAAATTTTTCCATAGTTTGGGCAGAACAGTCTTTAAAAATATTCTATTCCCTTTGTGCTGAGTCTGTACCCATAATTCCTCATTTATTGACTTCTCACGATGTGCCTGAAACTAAACTGTTACATGATGCATATGCATTAGTATGTTGAATCTGCAGAAATATATATTATTGCCCTCCCCTCCTCCAGCCCTCAATATGCAGATGAGAAAACAGAGATTTAGAAATGAAAGCTTCCTTGCCTGAGAGCACCAAGACCTGGATGTGAACCTGGGATTCCACTCCAGGACCACTAAATTTTGAATTCCTAATTCAGTTTTCCAGGTAGCTCAATACAAGGAAGAGAATCTCCTGAGTAGTAGAATCTAGTCCTCTAGCCACTGGAAAGTTTAATGCTCTCTCTACTAATCAGGCAGTTGGCATTCTGATTTCTAAATCCATCTCCAGTTAGTTTCCTTATGAGTCAATCCTGGGAGTTTGATAAACTCAGGGACAGGTGAATGTATAGTTTCTAAAGCTACAAAGGTGAGGATTAGGTCTTATCTGAGGTTCCCTCAACAAGAAATTGCCTACCTGAGCAGGCCTGCTGGAGGCAGCTAGCCAGTCAGCAAATTATCTTCGTTCATACCACTTTAAATGTAGTACAATTCAACCACTGCTATACCATACTAGACAATTCAGAGGAAAATTTAAGACAATTAAGTTGGAAGAAGCAAACCTCTAGGAGCTTTAAGGATATAGTGGAGTTAAGTGCTGCCAGAAATTTTAAGCTAAAGATGGCAAATAGAAATCATTTTAAGTGACACATTCAATCAACTGGTGGTGAGATTTGTCTGGGACTCTGCATTAAGAAAGCTTATGAGGCCACTTCTCAACTAAATAATAGAGAATGTCACAATTGATCAGATATGTCTCCCTTGATCATAGGAGGTGGGTATGGGGGCCATGTGTCATATTTATCATTCCTTCTCTAAGTGCTAGAATCTCAGTTGATATTGACAATAATATTGAATGTACTGTCCAATTACATTTAGGTAGAAAATAACATATTTTGAAAATATTTACCAATAATTACTTGTATGAAGTCAGATGGGAGGGTACTTGCTGGTATATGTGCAAACTTGAATTTACTTTTCAGCACCTTTGTCCCCAGAGATTAGTTTCTAACTTAGCATGGTAAAATGTAAAAGGAAAACATTCTTTCAGTGTAAGAAATTTGGGGGTTCATTTGGGTGCTAAATTTTCTTATGAATAGGCATAGATGTTGCTTTGGAAACATGGGTCTGTCTATCCGACATAATCACAAAATTATAAGTTAAATATTTTAAAGAGCTAAAAGCAGTTTGCTTTTTATTTTAAATGTTGTGAGAAGAGATGTACCAATTCTATAATTTGACAATGTAAGCCCCCCAAACTACATTTTAACTGTAATGATTTGCAGATGACATGATTGTGTACACAGACTTTTTAAAAAATTTACAGCTGGACTATTGAATTAATACTTGAATTTAGCAAGCTTGGTGGATACAATGTTAGTGTACAAAAAATCAAGTGTATTCCTGTATGCCAACAACAATTAGAAAATGACATTTTAAAAATATAACATACATGGTGGGACAAAAATAAGTTTACAGTTGTTCATATGGGAAACAATATAATAATTAATAAATAATAATACAAGAATAAGCTCTGTGTTTCACAAAAGCACAACTATAAATCTACTTTTACCACACCCTGTATAATAGCATCAAACAAACATGAAGTAAGCAAGACCAATCTAATGAAAGATGTATAAGACCTCTATACTGAAAAATATAAAACAGGAATTAAAGAAGACCTAAATAAATGAAGGGGTCTACCATGTTCATTTATTAAAAGACTCCATGTTTTTTCCCCCAAATTGGTCTATAGGTTAAATGCAATATGAATCAAAATCATAGCAGGTTTCTCTCTCTCTCTCTCTCTCTCTCTCTCTCTCTCTCTCTCTCTCTCTCTCTGTCTCTCTGTGTGTGTGTGTGTGCGATTTCTAAATCCACCTCTAGTTAGTTTCCTTATGAGTCAATTTTTTTTTCATTCATGCACATGAAAAAAAAATTGGCATGTTGTTAGTGAAGATAAGCTTTAAGAAGAAACCTGGAGACTTTCATTACCAGATCTTAAAATTTACTATAAAGCTACAGTAATTAAGAAATGCAGTGATGGCATAAGAACAGACAAATAAACCAATGAAATAAAACCCAGAGATGATTCCTTCATATATGGTCACCACATTTCTGACAATAGTGTCATCACTGTGCAACAAGGAAAAGATGGCCTTTACAGCAAGTAATGCTGAGTCAGTTGGATTTCCATTTAGGGAGAATAAGTAAATCATGACCCCTACCTCACATCACTAACAAAATATGTATCTATAATATACATATTTTTAAAACTCTCATAAACCAGCAAGAAAAAGGCAGCTAGTGCAGTAGAAAATGGGCAAAAGAACTTGAGTAGGCACTTCACAAAAAAAAGGATATGAAGCCCCACAAGAGTGGCTCAATGGTTGAGCATTGACTTATGAACCAGAAGGTCATGTTTCAATTCCCAGTCAGGGCACATGCCGGGTTGCAGGCTTCATCCCCAGTATGGAGTGTGCAGAGGGCAGCCGATCAATGATTCTCTCTCATCATTGATGTTTCTATCTCTTTCTCCCTCTCTGTTCCTCTCTAAAATCAATAAAAATATTTTTTAATTTAAATTTTATTGGGGTGACATTAGTCAACATGAACATATAGGTTTAATGTGTGGGTTACTAAGTTATAAAATCTGTATATTGGGCCATGTGCCTACCATGCAAAGTCAAATCTTCTCCTGTCACTTCATATTAGGACCCCCTTCTCCCTCTAACCCCCTCCCTTTGGCAACCACCACACTGCTGTTTGTGTTCAAATGTTTCAGTTTTATATTCCACATATGAGTGAAATCATATAGTTCTTAGCTTTTTGTGTCTGACTTATATTTATTTTAAAAAAGAGAATATGAAAATGGCCAATATGAGGGCTCAGCATCTTAAACACCAGGGAAATACAAATTAAAACCACAGTGAGATACCCAACAGAATAGCTAAATTTTTAAAAAAGGAACTTCAAGTTGTAAGTGATGGTGAGACTGTAGAGCAACTGGAACTCTCATGTACTCCTGGCAAGTAAATTGGTACAGCATTGAAAATTGGCCGAAACCGGTTTGGCTCAGTGGATAGAGCGTCGGCCTGCGGACTGAAGGGTCCCGGGTTCGATTCCGGTCAAGGGCATGTACCTTGGTTGCGAGCACATCTGTGCAGGAGGCAGCTGATCGATGTTTCTCTCACATCGATGTTTCTGACTCTCTATCTCTCTTCCTTCCTCTCTGTAAAAAATCAATAAAATATATTTTAAAAAAAAGAAAATTGTTTGGCATTGTCTACTATGGTAAACACATAAATACTCTCTGATATAGCCAATGTCACTCAAATATATAAGAAACAGAAATATATATATTTCTGTAGAAGAGTTCATAGCAGCATTATTTGTAATAGCAAAAAACTCAAAACAACACAAATATTCATCAGCAATAAAATGGAAAATATATTGTGGACTATTCATAGAATGCAGCACTATGCAGCAGTGGGAAGAAATGAATGCCTCTGCTCCACACAACAACATGGATGAATCTCACAAGCAGGCATATGGTTGAGTAAAAGAAGCCAGTCCTAAAAGAGCACATACTGTGTGACCTAAGTCCATGCATACAAATTCACAACCAAAACTTATTGTAAGAGACGTCAAAAGAGCAGTTCTGTTTGGGTGGAGTAGGGATCCATCCGGGTTGATGAAAGTGTTCTGTATTTTTACTTAGGTGGTGGTGAGGACAATGATTTCACTTTAAAAAACGAATCCATAGCAATGGAAGTCAGAGTAGTGAGGATGCACTTGAAGGGGCACAAGGAAGCTCCTGGGAGTGGTAGGTGCTACCTCTCTTGATCTAGGTGGTGGTTACAATGCTTACTTTGTAAACATTCATCAGCAGAGGTTTCTGCCCCTTTTTGTGTGAAATTTTTACCTCAATAAAACTTTACTTTGAGCCCGGCTGGTGTGGCTCATGGTTGAGCATTGACCCATGAACCAGGAGGCCACAGTTTGATTCCTGGTCAGGGCACATGCTCAAGCTTTGGGCTCAATCCCCCCAGGGTGGGGGAGAGTTGGGGGGTGCAGGAGGCAGCCGATCAATGACTCTCTCATCATTGATGTTTCTATCTTTCTCTCTCCCTCTCTGAAATCAATAAAAAAAATTTTTTTAAACTTTACTTTGAAAAACAAAGTTGAGTATTTGAGGAAGAGAGGGCAATAAAAGCCAAAATAATATGGACTGCCCATCCTCATTGCCAACAACTATAATAGAAAACATTTATTGAGTGTGTAATACAAGGCAGGTACTAGGCTAAGGACTATATGTGAACACTCTCATTTAATTCTCACATTCTCCATGAGGATCAATCCTCTTATTATCCCCATTTTACAGATGAAGAATCTGAAGCTCGGCAAGCTTGTGGGACTTGCTGAAGACCTATGGTTAGTGAGCAGCAGAGCTGGGATTTCAGCCCTGGTAGTCTGTCATATGGAAAGATGGAATTAAAATAATGTTTCTCATATATATATATATGTGTGTGTGTGTGTGTGTATGTATGTTTTTTGTTTGTTTTTTAAATATTTTTATTGATTTTTTAGAAAGAGAGGGAGAGGGAGAAAGAGAGCAACATCAATGTGACAGCAAAACATCCATTGGCTGCCTTCTGCACACCCCCTACAGGGGATGGAGCCCACTGGACATGTGCCCTGATTGGGAATTAAACCCGTGACCTACTAGCCAACTAAGCCACACCAGCCAGGGCAAATGTTTCTTTTTAAAGGAAGAAAAAAAAGGAGTGTGTGTCCCTGACGTTAGGCCATGGATGAACTCAGAATGCTGCCCTGTGTCCACCTGCCCAGTGGATTCACCCCCAGTTTCTCCACCCAGCAGAAGGAGGCTGGGAACTGGCTTTTCCTTCATGGTCCTCAGCCTCCAGGACCGAGGAGCAGCGGTATGTTTGCGTTGGATCTCAGGGAATTGCTGTGGCTGAGGCTGGCACTCTGGATTTCCTGTAACTGGAAGAGTGATGTCATGGTATTCGACTAGGGTGGAAAACAGGCCTCCCCATGAGCGGGTGTGAAACTGCCCTCTGTGGTGCCAGGCCTCACACAGGCCTCCGCCGTGCATCCCTGGCACACATTCCCTCACACCTCCTCTCCGAGCCCCTGAGACCGCTCTCTTCGAAGAACCCCATGACTGCAAATACTGATATTTGGGTCATTTCCAAGCACCAAGCACTGCCTCTCACTGAGAACTGAGAATTGCTCATCTGCGGGAAATGTTTCCCTGGTCTGAGTTGGAAGGGAAGATGGGGCATTTTGCTGGGAGAAATTCTGCAGAGGTTTTTCAGAGACCTCATGGTGAGCGGCCAGTTTCTGTTATGTCTTCAAGACTGTTAATAACCCTAGTAGCAGTGGCCATGAGACTCCAGGAGTCAGGGGAACATACTAGCATTTACAGATCAGGAGCCTCTTTGGTGGTGTGGAGAAGCATAAGACAGACTCCACAATGGAAACCTTCGGCTTTCCTCAGAAATATGAGCATGGTGTTTGAGCAGCTTGGGGAGACACCGTCTCCACCTTTAGTTACTGACCTGGCTGCTACAGTTCCCTTCCTCCCAGCGTTCCAGAGGGATTCCATGAGATTCTGCTCTTCCCAAGTGTCCTCAAGTACTTAGAATAGGTTTTACCAATAATTCTAGAAAAACCACCAGCACCCAAAGATTTGCCTGCCAGTAATTTTCCATTGGGTTGCCCTGCATTTATACTACAGTAACCCAGTCTCATAATTTATCCACTTGTGTTTTTTTATTAATTAATTCAGTGGCTTACTTTCTTACTCATTTAACAAAGGTTTATTGACTACCTACCATGTGCTTTAAGGAATCAGCTGTGAATCAGAGACACTCTTCTCTTCTTTCTCAAGTCACACAATTAAGTGTTTCTAATTAAATATTTAGATATAATTGTATATCCAGATAGAATTTATTGAGCAGCTACTATATGCTAGGCACTGTTCTCTTTTACATGTACTGATCTCAATTAACCCTCACAGTACTCCAGGAGAAATTTCTATTTTATATATGATGACACTGAGACAAAGAAGCTAAAAATAATTTTTGTTAGCCTTCCTTGCTAAGGCACACAGCTGGGATTTAAACCAGGCAATGTTATTCCACAGCCCATGCTCCTACCTACTTACTATGTCTATCCGGAGGAATAGAAAAATATCTGGAGGGCTATAATCAAATGGCAATCAAAGTTGTATTGTTATTTGAAGGTAGGGAGAGGGTGGAATGACTAGTGATCTATATTTTATTCTTGCTGTATATTCTGCGCTCTCTCTCTCTCTCTCTCTCTCTCTCTCTCTCTCTCTCAGCGCGGAGGTGGCTGGTGGGCAGGACTTGCATTCAGGCTGAGTTCTGACAGATGCACACACCTTTCCCTCAGCGGGTACTATAGGAGGAGTTGTGTATCCACCTCAGGATTCCTTCAGTTCCTCTGCCCAACCTGTAAGCCCCTGTGGTGACATTGCCTGGTATTTGAAACTAGGAAGCTTCTAAAGTAGGATTTTTAGTGGCCATGCCATCCACATGAGAACAATGTGTGCTCAGGGAACAAACAGGTTGCATAATCACCAGCCCAGAGAAGGTTAAATGCACAAAAATACCTACTCTGGAGTAAGGCTTGGTGTCAGCTCAGTCACTCTGACAAGTGATTGGTGACCTGGATTGCAGAAGCCTCCTTGCCCCAATGGTTATCCTGCAGTGGAGTGACCAATTATGTTATTTTTGTTTCAGTGCCATTCTCTTATTCTGATGTCAGTACATTTATTTACAACCATAAAATGCAGTGCTGTTTCATTTGCTCAAAGAGAAGAGCCCATAATTGCACATTCATATTGTGGCAGGCATTTTGCCCTTTAGGTTATTGAATCTTCATTGCAAATGTATAAAGTAAAATATGAACATCCCCATTTTACAGACGAGGAAACTGAGGCTGGGAGGGTTTAAATAACTCATCATCTAGTAGTTTTACAAGAGATGAGCTAATAATCAAAAGGAAAATAATCTTTTAAAAAATAGAATAAACTTAGAGAAAATGTTGCTACCAAACAAAATTCATCCTCAGATCACCTGTGTGGATGTTGAAAATGAAGGGGTTTGGGGAGATACCTATTCTTTTTGTTGTTAATCCTCATCTGAGGATATTTTTCCATTGATTTTTAGAGAGAGTAGAAGGGAGGGAGAAAGAGAAATACATTGACTGGTTGCCTCACACATGGACCCCAACCAGGACCAGGGATCACAACTGTAGTATGTACCCTTGATGAGAATTGAACCCAGAACCCTCCAGTCTGCAGGCCGGCACTCTATCCACTGAGCAAAACAGGCTAGGATGAGACACCCATTATTTTGAGAATTCATTTGCTTTTCGTAAAGTTGACCTGAAAGCCTGTTTGGTCACCCAATAGATATATTCAGACCAAAGTTCTATCTTCTGTACTCAACGTAACTTGAGGTTACATTGGGAAGTTGTATTTAAGTCTGAGAGCAATAGGAAGTCACTGAAATGTTTTTGCCAGAGGACTGGCTAGATCTGATTTGTGGTTAAAGCTCATGCTGGGTGCTGAGATGATAGTGGATTGACAGTTAGCTGGACACTAAGCCCTGTTCTTATTTACTACTTAGTCACTTATCCCTGTCTTTGTCCATTCAAAGGTCAACATGGAATAGGGACCTTGTCTATTTTCCCATGACTGTATCACTCATGGCTGGAACAGTGTTTGGTCTAAATAGGCTTCTGATAAATATTTGTTGAATGAATGAATGAGTGAGTGAGTGAGTGAGTGAATTAATAGAAGAACAAGCAAATGAAGTATCACGCAGATGAACATAAAGTGTGGGAGTGCTGGGAAAGAAAAGCATAGAGGGCCAGGAAAGCATACAGGAGAAGAATTTGACTAGGAGGGGGAGGGCAGTAATGGTTGTAGCTTCGAGGCAGAAATAAAGAGAACTAATTTAAGCCTGGCTGGTGTGGGTCAGTGGTTCAGCATCAACCTGTGAACCAGGAGGTCATGGTTCAATTCCTGGTCAGAGCACATGCCCAGGTTGCAGGCTCAATCTCCATTGGAGTTGTGCAGAAGGCAGCCAATCAATGATTCTCTCTCATCATTAACATTTCTATGTCTCTCTCCCTCTCCCTTCTTCTCTAAAATCAATAAAAAAATTTTTGTTTTAAAAAAGAAAAGTAATTCAAGACATATTTATGACATAAAAGTAATCGGACTTGCTGATATATTTGATGTGGGATATAGAGGCTAGGGGATGGCACTAGATATGAAGGTATGCTTCCTTTCCTCAGCCCTCCAAACTGGATATTTCATTCAATTCAACTTAAGATGAGTGTGTGACTGCTTTCCAAGTTGTTTATCAGCAATTTGCACAGAAAACCTGCAGAACAGTGAGTATGATTTTCTAAGTAATGCGATTCTCTCACTGAAAATAGGAGAGTAAGGGTGATTATTTTTATAGTGTCTATAGGAATCAGTTGGTAGCAGTCTCTCCTTCAACACTCCCTCCCCTAATCTCCTGATATTTCTATAAGGTTTCCATGGCTAGGTTTCCATGACACCACAACAGTCAGTTTCATCCATTCCGTCAAAACAAATGGTCAGAAAAAAAGTGTTTTTCTCTTTTCCTGCATCTGAATGAATGTACCTACTTTTCACCACCACCACCCCAAGATGTGTGCGCGCGCGCGCGCGCGCGCGCGCGCGCGCGCGCACACACACACACACACACACACACACACACACAGCTCCTAGCACGCACATATTTACAACCACCATCAATTGGCTTGCCTACTTGGGGGCAAATAGCGTCCATATCTTATAGACTTCTGTGGGCCATCTGATGAATATTTATAAAGAGTAAGTAATTTCCAAGTTAAGTGTTCTTCTACTCTAGATTCTGAAAGTGATTCTCTTGAGGTTAGTGGCTGAAGGCAGACACTATTGTTTTACAAATTACAAATAAAATTCCTCTCATGTTTTTGTCCTTGAAGACCTGATGTTGTTTTATTATCTTGATTTCAAAAGCTAGTAGCCAAGGAGATTATTTTCATATATATGTATGTAGCATAGTTTCCTTTTCCCTTCAGCCTCCCTGTTCAGAATTCGTTGGCTAGACCTGAGCCCTCCAGAGCTTGTCCTGTGATGGATTTTATTTGCATTTTTTTGCATCTTTGACATGAATGTTTTGGTTGAGCTCACGGGGGCGTTCAGTCACAAGTTTCAGGAGGTCTTCACTCTCCAGACCCAAGTTGTGCTTTCCTGCCTCACAGTGGACTATTGACTCCCTGTTGGATGCATTTCCCTGTTAATGTTTCCAAGTCATAAAGCTAGGATGACTAAATAAACAGCATGTGACTCCATCACTTCAGGCTTCCTCTTTTGACTGCAGCATGTTGACTTGGGTGGATGCACCTGTCTGTACATGGTGGACATTTTTTATGAAAACAACTGAGTGGCTGTGGTATCTTCTTAGGCCACATGCTTCTGCAAGGAAGTAGCCGCATAAAACACATCTTAATCATCAAAACTCTTTGGGATTCAAATAACAGGGTGAGCGTATGGTGGGCTCTCTGACACCAAAGATGTTGTCCAGGGGTCTCAGAAATGCCCACACTCATTGATCTAACTCAGGTTGCAGCAGATCCAGTTTCTATTGATTTTCCAATTTGTCTCCATAAGTGTGAGGCTCCACTAGCTCTATAAACACAATAAAAGCCCAAACTACACCCTGAGCTACAGTCTTATGGCTCCAGCTGGGAATTTTGTACCTTCTTGATGCCTGCAGAGTAGTCATATAATTTTTTTCTTTTTTATTAATTTGAGAGGGGTGGAAGGAGGGAAAGAGGAAGGAAGAGACACACACACACACACACAGAGAGAGAGAGAGAGAGAGAGAGAGAGAGAGAATATCATAAATTTGTTGTTCCACTTATTTATGCATTCATTGGTTGATTCTTGTATGTGCCCTGACCAGGGACTGAATCCACACCTTTGGTGTATCAGGACACTGCTCTAGCCAACTGACCTACCAGGCCAGGACCAAGTGGTCATATACATTTATGTGTCTCAGTTTCATAAAGGGTTCCATAAAGGAGTTCTTTGGTGCACAGTTCACAAAATTAAAGGAATGTTTCATATATTTTTTAATTTTTTGTTAATACTTTACCTGAGGATATTTTCCCATTGATTTTTAGAGAGAGTGGAAGGGATGGGGAGAGACACAGAGAGAGAAACATCGATGTGAGAGAGACACATTGATTGGTTGCCTCCTGCAAGCATCACGACCAGGGCGAGGATTGAGCCTGCAACAGAGGTATGTGCCCTTGACGGGAATCAAACCCTGGACCCTTCAGTCCTTGGGGCAACACTCTATCCACTGAGCCAAACTGGCTAGGGTGGGAATGTTTCATTTTTTTATAAAACCTCTTGGGGAATTTTTCTGCCATGCTTGTGCACAGAACCTTAGATAAGAATATGATACAATTTTAATAGACAAGTATCTAAAATATAACATAGTGCCCCATTGGCTTTGGGACATGTGTTTCCTTTTTGTTTACCATGTGTATAATGTGTGTGGGGTTGGGGGAAGAAGAGCATTGTTCATCATGCTTCAAACTCTTCAAAGTTTTGCCATCTCATCTATTTCTTGCCATAGCTGACAGTGCTCTGAATGTTCTAGGCCCTGTTTATCCTCATTTCATGCTCAGTCACTTGACCTTGCTTCTCTGTGGTCCAGCCACCTGTTATTTTTTCAATTCATTGACACCTCATCTTCCTTCCCACCCAGAGCCTTCATATATGTAATTTTCACTGCTGGAAAACTTATACCACATACACATGCCCACACACACTCACTCACCCACCACACACTCATCAATCACAAACTGTCTTCTACCCAGTTAACTCCCAGTCATCTTCCTATCTTAATTTAAACACCACTTCTGCAGGAAAGCCTACCCTGACCCTCCCAGGTTAGATTAAGTTCTTATCTTATACATCTTTATAGAACCTATTCTTTTCCTTCAGAGCACTCGACTGAGTTGGCAAATATACAGCCACTCCTTATCAATGACAGTTTCTACTCAAGGTTTTTGTAAACCCTGTGAGAACTGAGAGAGGCTGGGTCTCATTTTTTACTGACCTCAGTAAACAGAACTCAGCCTCACACACAGAACCTGGCAACTAGTTGGCTTACAATAAACATTGCATGGATGGATGGATGGATGGATGGATATGCATGGGAGAATATATGCTTCTGTCAGGGAATGGAAATATTGTCAATTTAACTTCCAGAGTGCATTTTTGTTTTTCTTTAAGTCAGACTGTTCTGATAAATGGCAAGTAGAATTAACAATCCTATATAATAAAGAGCTAATCTGAAAATTGACCATTACTCCAACACACAAGATGGCACCCCCATGTGGTCAAAGTTGGCCGCCCCCACTTGGACACAAGATGGCTGCCAAAAGATGACTGACAGGGGAGTGTAGTTGTGGGAGATCAGGCCAGCAGGGGAGGGCAGTTGTGGGCAATCAGGCCAGTAGGGGAGGGCAGTTGGGAGGGACCCAGGCCTGCAGGAGAGGGCAGTTGGGGGGGGGGGAACAGGCCTTCAGGTGAGGGCAGTTGGGGGGACCAGGCCTGCAGGGGAGGGCAGTTGGGGGCGACCAGGTCAGCAGGGGAGGGCAATTGGGGTGGGACCAAGCCTACAGGGGAGGGCAGTTAGGTAGGACAAGGCCTGCAGGGGAGGGCAGTTAGGGGGGACCAGGCCTGCAGGGGAGAGCAGTTTGGAGGACCAGGCTTGCAGGGGAGGGCAGTTCAGGGCAACCAGGCCAGCAGGGGAGGACAGTTAGGGGTGACCATGCCTGCAGGGGAGGACAGTTAGGGGTGACCATGACAGCAGGGGAGGGCAGTTAGGTGCAATCGGGCTGGCAGGGGAGCAGTTAGGCATTGATCAGGCTGACAGAGGAGTGGTTAGGGGGTGATCAGGCTGGCAGGCAGAAGCAGTTAGTGGCAATCAGGCAGGCAGGTAGGCGAGCGGTTGGGAGCCAGCAGTCCTGGATTGTGAGAGGGATGTCTGACTGCCCAGTGGGATCGGGCCTAAATGGGCAGTCAGACATCCCTCGAGGGGTCCCAGATTGGAGAGGGTGCAGGCTGGGCTGGGGGACACCCCCTCCCCGTGCATGAATTTTGTGCACCAGGCTCTAGTATTCTTCATATGAGTAAACCTCTTTGCTAATTCTGCATACAGAATCAGCATTCATTCAGTCACATAAACATCATAAATGAATCATGCGCCTCTGGTTAGCATTCAAAGAAGAAAAATCTATTTATTCGACTTATGAGTGTCATATAAATACCATGTCTCGTTAACTGTTCGTCTGTGTTCATTTCAACTTAATCACAGAAACAGCAATTACTCCTCTCTAGCATCATTAACAACCTCATAATGTGCCAGAGATAAATTACAATAAACGAATGTTTAAATACATTAGCAGGGACTAATTGAGTGTTATGTTACACACTCTGGACAGTCAGCAGCAGTCACCTTCCCTTCCTTTTCCCTTCCCTCTCCACCTCCCCACAGTGGAGCAGCCTGTGGAATTTGGGATAGCTCCAAATAGATAGGATGGAGAGTACAAATATTCTCAGACGCTTATAGAGAAACGATACAGGAAGGCCCTGTCAGCCACTACTGACTGGTACAATACAGCTGGGAATGCATTTTTGATCATGTACCAGATAATTCAAATAGTTGCAGGATGGAGAAAGGTTGATAAAAGCACATGAGGAATCAGGGAGCTTAAAATAGTCAAGATTGCATACCAAGGCCAGGTTTGAATTCTAGCTACCAGTGATTCGTGCTCATCCAAAAGCTGGCTTGGGGAGAAATGGTCATAGTGTATACTCTGCTAGTAAAATTATGTTTGAACACAGAAACCAAGGCCTTTCAGAATTACCTTATACTTTTGTTTCCAAGATTGCAGTCTTGTCTTGCCTAACGGGTCTAACAATCCATGGAATCATGGAAAATGAGTTTTGTGGTTCATTAACAAATCCTCTTCTGGATTTACTCTATGAGGACTATAGTGGTGAGAGTTCAATTGCAATAGAAACCAAATGCCCATATACAGTCCTGAATTTAGCTTCTATTTTCTTTTAAAATTTGTCAAACAGAATAACTAATTTTTCAAAGCTTTAATTAATTTGCATGAGTTTACCATCATAGAAACCACCCTCCTAAATGTACTGTTTGGGGTGTTTTGAAAAATAAAAGCAATACATATTCACTGAAATAGGTATCTAAATCTATAGTATATAGATATATAGACATCTATATAGATATATAAATATAGATATCTACATAAAGTAGTACTTATATTTATAAATTAAGAAGTAAAAGCCCTTAATTTGCTCCTTCTTCTGCTGCAAATCATATCCTGTTTACCAGAAATATTTACTATATTTACTTTTATTTTTACACAAATAGGATGCTACCATATATAACATTCTGTAATCTTTTTTTCTTTAGGATGTATTTTAAGTGTCCTATGGGGAAAGCTGGATAAAGGGTACATGGGACTTATTTTTTAGCTTCTTAGGAGTCCATAAATATTTCAGAATAACATGTTTTTTAAAAAGCAATAACACTTTTACTTTAAAAAATGTGTCAGTTATCGTGCCACTTCGTTACATTACAACTACCTCATTCTGTTGAATGGGGTAAGATATTCTATTGTTAAGATTGCAGACCAAAGCCAGAGCCTTCATATATATAGAATTACATGAAAAAAATTTAACTAGTCTCCTATTGACAGGCATGTAGGTCATTTCCCAGTGTTTCAATATTATATGACATCATGGACAACCGTGTACTGTTACCTCTAGTTGTGATACAGTTTGACAAGCTAAGCACCTCACCTCTTTCCATTGTTCTTCTGTAGGAGACATGAATCTAAACATCACAATTTCAGGTAATTGTGTCAGGAAAGTTTTTGTATTAGCCGATTTGCATTTCTGTAAGAAACATCTAGCCAGAGCAGATGCAAGCATATTACTGGAAGTTTGTGTCTACTCCCAGCATGCGTCTGTTTTTCGGCTGTGGTTTCTCAGGGGCACATGTTCACCAGATCCTTCCTTTGTGTTTGCAGGGGACTTGAGGAGGCCTGCATGACTGAGCAGCCTTCAACCTTGACAATCAGACAAACAAAACCCAAGAGGAGAGAAAGAGCATCCCTAGTTGGTTGAAAACAAGAGGCTTCTAAAAAACAATTGCTTAAAACTGGGCAGTTGCCAGGCTTCCTAAATTTGGCACCTCTTCCTATTTGACAACCACTGACAGAAATTAATACCTCATCCCTAGGATAAAACCAATTCATTGGAATTCAATACCTCATCCTTAAGATGAAGTCAGACTAGTTTTTGATGTTAATATTTGTCATCCTAAGACATCCCCATTTTTATATTTATTTTTAATTTATTTTTTAGGGAGAGAGGAAGGGAGAGGATAGAGAGAGAGAAACATCAATGAGAGAGAAACATCATTGATTGTTGTATGCTCACTCCCTAGTCACCCCGTGCTGGGGATCAGGGATCGAGCCCATAACCCAGGCATGTGCTCTGACTGGAAATTGAACTGGTGACCTACTGGTTCCTAGGTTGATGCTCAACTACTGAGCTACACCAGGCAAGCTTTATATTTATTAATGTAACAAATGTAGGAGCCTCTACTCTGTGCAGGGTGCTATGACATATGTATTGAGATACAAAGATAAATAAGGCACCTCTGTATCCCCCAAAAGCGCTCTGTCTAAACCGGCAGTTCTTAGTCTCTTCTGCACCTGTTGATCCCTTTGAGAATATGATAACTGTGGAACTAGAAAAATGTGCACACACGCATACACCCAAAACCCAAGTGATCTTAACTAGTATCCTAACCTGGAAGTCACCATTAAGCTATGGGCTTAGATTAAGATCCCTTTATCTACTAGACATGCAAGATGGGCAACTGGGAAAACTAGAGGACATCTAGCTGAGAAGGTTCTCTAGTGACGACTGTAGTCATACCTTATAGTACTTCTCGTTTGCCGAGTGCTTTCTCTGTCAACATCCTCCTGTGGTAAGCCAACTCTATTTTTGTCAGATGAGGTAGTTTGCTCAGAGAGAAGTTTTGATTAGCCCAAGGCCACTCAGCTATCAGCCGAAGAACTCTGACCAGAATCCAGGTCTATGATGTGTAGTCTGTTTTGCCAAATGGAGTCGATGGCTAATGTGAAATGCCATGCGCAAGTTTTTAAAAAGAAATCCTAGTGTCCACATACTGAGATGAAATGTTCTGACTAATCATCAAGATTACCTTTGTATATGCATACTTACAAATTTTAGACAGTATTTCTCTCTCTTTCCCTCCTCCCCCTTCCCTCTCTCCTTCTATCCTCTTTCTTTCTCACTTAGTGAGTATTTGTTTCAAGAATCAGTTCCCTACTAAATTACATATTCCTTAAGGACAAGGACTATGATTGGTTCATTTCCATTTCCTTGTTCCCTAACAAAGTACCTGGCATAGTCAGCAGTAGTCTGTTAGTGAATGAAAGTTTATTATACCAAAGAAAGAAATTAGCAAGATTAGCTGCTAGTAACTGTATTCTTCAATTCATGTTCTGCTTTCAAAGATTATCTCTTAGGACATGAAAAGTGTCATCAGTTCATTGGCATAGTACTCATTGTTTTTCCTACATTTTTAGTTTTCCCTTGTCCCGCTAAGATAAATAAGTTTATAAATCCTAAAATAATTTCAAACAACCATTTCTCTCTCTTTATCCCATGGAGTAATCAGCAACGGTTTAGACATATTTTCTTGTCAGTCTTTTGGGAGTCAGCTTATCATGATGCAATGTTTGGCCCATCCCCACCCCAAGCTGAAAGAGCTACAAAAGACCTAGATTGCCTGAGCTGTTTAGATCATCTGTAAACATATTTTCCCCTTGACTATATGTGCATCCATTTAATTCATAGACCTATACTCAAGTGTTTCCATTTCATCAACATTTATTCTTCTATGCGTCAAATGTATGCAGGATATTTTTAGGTGCAACAGGACACAGTGCTGCATCTAGGAATGCTAAAATGAGTAGGATCATGACACAGTGGTCAATGAGGCTGGGAGAAATGCTGTATAAAGACAGTGTCCTACATACACTGGACCTTCAATAAGTACCTGTACACTGTAGTGCCTGGCTTCCAAAACTAGCAAGTAAGTAGATAGGTATCATGGTTTGATCATAGGCATTTATCATGTTATTCAAGTTAATCATTAGAAAAATATATACTGAACCCTTTAAATATACCCTAAAAGTGCATATACAAAAGATTCTAACAAGTCTCATGCTCAAGGACCTTTCATTCAGCTGGGAAGACAATATCTAGTATGGTTAAATGTAGAACCAATATGTAGTGTGATTAGGACAGTAAACAACACAAGAGATAATATAGTTGCCATGAAACTGAAATGAACTTTAACTGCAACATGCACAATCATAGGAGAAAGAGGTCACAATTGTTAGGTCTTTGTGACCTTCATTCACTGACTGACACACTTAAATTCAAGTGGTGGGGGTGAAAGGGATAGGAAAATTATTCATGTTTCTTGAATATTTATTCCTTTTATGCTTTCTATAAATATACTTTTTAAATATAATTTTATTGATTTCAGAGAGGAAGGGAGAGGGAAAGAGACATAGAAACATCAATGATGAGAGAGAATCATTGATTGGGTGCCCCCTGCACCCCCACTCCCCTACTAGGGGTTGAGCCCACAACCCTGGCATGTGCCCTGACTGGAATCGAACAGTGACCTCCTGGTTCATAGGTCACGCTCAACTGCTGAGCCAAACCAGCTGAGCACAGATATATATTTTTTACACTTGATCTCATTTCCCTGCACAACTATATGAATTCAATGATATG
Source organism: Eptesicus fuscus (assembly GCF_027574615.1). Classification (NCBI taxonomy): domain Eukaryota; kingdom Metazoa; phylum Chordata; class Mammalia; order Chiroptera; family Vespertilionidae; genus Eptesicus; species Eptesicus fuscus. The sequence goes on along the minus strand of NC_072478.1, from coordinate 82,302,822 downwards.
ATATGTATTTTAGAGATAAGGAAATGGAATCAAGATTTAGTCATTTACCTGCAAAGAGAGGATTGTAAGTAAGTGATGAAACTGGACTCAAACCCAAGTCTATCTGTCTCAAACCCTGCTCTTAACCAGACCACACTCCTCCTTGAAAACTTTTGGTGAGAATAGAAGAAGATACTAAGCATATCATGAGAATAATCAACAGGTTAGCAGATTAGACATGAACATAGATGCTGCCTGATCAGTATCACAGCAAACAAATGGTACATCTTATTTCTTTTCTACAGAACCTGCAGGATTTTGATGCCATTTTTATATGTAGGGGACTCTGAGACAATTGACAGAACCGGTAGCTGGATGCAAAGATGTGCCCATTTGTAGACCTTGTAATGAGCACCCTTTTACATCCCACACCTGTCTATTTGCTTTGTGCTTATAGAACTGACTGAAAATAAATGAGTATTTCCATTTGTTTGGATTCATCATTTAAAGTGTGCCTTCCCTTGAAGAGAAAGATGTGTTTTTTTAGCATGTATAGTGTAACATGCTTTGCACTTAGTGGTTGTTCAATAAACATTGGATGTTGGCTGAGTAGGTAAAGGTTGCCTTCTTTCAAGTCAAAACCATTGGATTCTTTCCAATCAAACAGAACACAAAGGTGTCCTGTCACCAAAAGCCACTTAATGTGAAATTCCAAGCAGTTTTTTGGTAGCACCTTAGTCTCTGTTTAGGATGCCTTGCCCAGAGTCATTTAGTGGTTCAACTGTTTTCTGTCATGTTATAATGTTCAACACTATATTGTCAAAGTGATGAATCAGAGGGGCAGTTTACAAGTCAGTCCCTAAGGCCTTTGAATTCCATCTTTCCAGCCAGCATAGAGTGATAGGCATGTGTTAACTAGTTCAAAAGCTGAGAAAACTTTGGCACAAAAAGAGGAAATATGAGCTAGGACACTCAGTGGCCAATGAGTAGAATGGCCCCACAGCATTCACACAGTTCATGTACGAGGAGACAAGAAGAAATCCTAATTCCTAAGGGTGGATGTGGGCAACCTCTCCTATGGCTCCATGTGTGGTGTTCATCTAACCAGAACCTTAGCTGAGGTCTAGGAAACACCCAGTAATGAGCTGGTGTGCGCTCATGGACACATGCAGGACTGGACCTGGGAAGAATGCAACCTTGTATGGCCTCTGAGCAGCAAGAAGGGGACATGCTACCTCCTGAGGAAGAAAAGATTTTGGAGGTGAAGCAGGTAAAGAAAATCCCAGGAGATATGATGAACAGAAAAGAGCATCAAGGTCTGAAGGAGCAGTTCCTAGGACTTGTCTGGACCCATTGAAAGGGTCAAGGAGCTCAGTCCTCATTCAGGAAGAGCCAGGCACAGTAAGGCAAAAATCCTTCTTACTCCTGAGCACAAGTAGTAAAATTACTTATTGCCCACCTCCCTCCCAAACTAAGCAAATTACAAGGTCAAGAAAAACATACAAAAGCTATATGCTCACTTGGGCACAATCACAAGCATATAATTGATAGAGTACTAGTAGATGATTGCCTGTTTCTTTTTTGAGCTTGGTTTTTCCCTTGACAGTTTTACATCAAATGTATTTTTAATGTGTTTTTATTGATTTCAGAGAGGAAGGGAGAGGGAGATAAAAACATTAATGAGGAGCGAGAATCATTGATTGGCTATCTCTAGCATGCCCCCAAAACCCAGACATGTGCCCTGACCTGGAATTGAACTGTGACCTCCTGGTTCATAGGTTGACGCTCAACCACTGAGCCACGCTGGTTGGGCACATTAAAAGTCTTATCTTTGAGTCTGTATTTACCATGCTGAAAGAGATTATTATGCTAAGAAAATATTCTATTGCTATTATTTCTTAAGTAACTATTAATGCCATTCTTATAAGTGGATATAACTAACTCATAGGCTGGCAGCTTCTTTTGAAATTTTCCCTGACCTCCTTTCTGAGCTTATTCTAATCTCTGACTGGAACTTGTGAACAGCTGTCTAGAATTGATGAGATGTCCCCATTTGGGTCCCCATCAGCTCAGCATCAGAGACAGTCATGCTTAGGAGCTGAGTGTCACTGATGTGGATAAAAATAACAATCTAAAAGCTCACAGGCTCCCTCTAAAGATTCCCTATACACAGAGCTGAGACTTTAGGAGGGAAATGTTAAATGAAAGTTACTACTAGAATAATAAGTTATACATGTGGTTAAAACACTCGATGTACTGAAAGTAGTTAGTTTGAAACATAATATGCCAGAGGCTTCCCCTAAATGTCCTCAAGCCTGCCTGGTCCCTCTCTGCCTCCATAAAGGGTAGAATTTGCCCCAAGAGATACAAGATATATTTTGTACCTAAGCAGAAATTCTTTCATCCAGATATTGCAGTGTGTTTATAAATGCAAATGAATAAGCCTCAGCATCACCTCTGTCCACAGAGATGGTTCATTTAAGTGACACAGAAATTTATGGAAATGGCCTACTCAGGGTCACCTGAGAAGTCCTTTGTGTCAACTGGAAATGGATATTCAAGATGTAAAAATACCTGTAGCTGGATCCAAATTTATTGCATCCATAGCAAGTACCATTGGAGGGACACATCATTTTCTTTAATCTTTACAGCAAGGCTCCAACAGTGGCCTTTCCTCAGTCTCACTGAGTACACACATAACCTCGAAACCCAAACTTCAGCCCTCCTCTGTCCTATCTTATCTGCCGCAAAAGCTGAGTTTTTAAAGATCGTTTCATGAATCACTTTGATTAAATAAGTAGTTGGCCCTATTTTCTTTTGTTCTCCCAAACTCTTCTGTTAATCCAGTGAGAAAATATTAAATATTTTGTTGCCACTCACTGTGCTAGACACAGGGGACATGCGTCTGTAGTCATGCTCCTCCCTTCATGGGAAGGACTGTCAGTAAACAAGAATCAGCCACACTGTGGTCAGTGCTATGAAGACGACAGACCTGATGAGCTGGGTGAGGCAGGTAGGAATGGATGGATCAGGGACATCCTCTCTAAGCAGGTGATATCTGAACTGAGGCCTGGAGCATAAGAATCAGTCAGACTTTTCCTTTGCATGTGTTTGTACGCTTGCATCTTACAGATTCTCATTTCTAATAAAGTAAATATCAATATTTAATATCCCACATAAACAAAAAGCTCTTTGGGGGGGTTGCGTTTTAGTTTTTCCCAGAGTATAAGGGTCATGAGACGAAAAACTTAGAAAACCACTGTGGTTTATCCCCAGCCATGATTGGTCCATTTCTTGCTCTGATTCATAAGGTGCTATTGTGATGGAACTGCAAACCACACCCCAGCTGTGATTGGTCCATTTTTTGCTCTGACCTCACAAGGCACCATTGTGATGAAATTGCAAACCACACCCCAGTTGTGATTGGTCCATTCCTTGATCTGACCTCATAAGGTGCCACTGTGATGCAATTGCAAACCACTCCTATATAAGACCCTGACCAGGCAGAGGTTTTTCTCCATTATAGCCCAGGAAGCTGATTTGTGGTGACCTGTGGACTTGGACTCCTTAGCTTGTTTTGACGGCGTTGTTTTTTCATTTTGTTATTTTTCATTTTTATTTATTTTTTTTGTTACTTTTTTGTGTTATTTTAAAGGTGCCATGTTTAATGCTTTTGCAGCCCGCTTTGCCTACAGGGAGCACTCTATTGGTGAGTATCTCCTCCTGAAGACCATTGGAAAGGGATGCTCTTCCGAGGTGTGGTTGGCTCGGCATTTGCTGACCGGGGCACAGGTGGTTGTAAAAGCCTTTAGACGGCAGGGCATCTCTAGATATTTTCAAGAAATCTATTGTTTTAAGAAATTAAATCACCCAAATATCACAAAGTTATTTGAGGTGATTGCCACCAAGGACAAGTTTTTTCTCGTTATGGAGCATGTGAGCGGAGGGGACTTACTTGAGTACTTGGAGAACTATGGCCAAATGAATGAGGGAGAAGCCCGCACCGTGTTCCGGCAGGTAGTATCCGCGGTCCAGTACTGCCACCAGAGGGGCATCGTCCACAGGGACTTGAAGCCAGGCAACATTCTCATAGACAGTGATATGACAATTAAATTAGCAGACTTTGGCTTCAGTAGGGAAGTGAGCGACGATAAACAGAGGACCTTCTGTGGCACCATCTGCTATTCGGCCCCAGAGATCTTGCAGCGTCATACCTATGATGGCCGAAAAACGGATGTATGGAGCCTGGGGGTGGTCTTGTACAGGATGCTGACAGGGGTGGTGCCGTTTGAGGGGGACAGCATTGTGAACGTGAAGAGGCAGATACTAAGTGGACATTTCCCTGTACCATGCTTTATGTCAAGGGAGGTTCAAAAACTTTTAAGAAAATTACTCACTGTCGACCCTAGCCAAAGACCGACCCTGGAAGATGTAATGAAGGACCCCTGGCTCAACAAGGGCCAGGAGGAGACGCTGAGGCCATACAGCGAGCTGCCCTGGGGTGACTTGGACCCCCAGGTAACAGAAATGATGCAGAGCCTCGGCTTTAAGCAGGATGACATCCAGGAGTCAGTAGCACAAAGAAAATTTGACAGTGCTATGGGCACATACCTGATCCTCAGAATGATGAAAACCAAGATGCCAGGCCGCACCATCAGGGTAAGGCCCTATCCCTCCCCTGACACCAGTAGCATGTCCTCAAGCCAAGAGGTTGGTCAGCCATTTGATGAGAAGACCAAAGAACCTTCTGTTCCCCCAAACTGCCTGAGGTTGAGGGTAACCACTCTCCCACCCAACCTGGAAACCATGACCACCACTCCCCCAGAGCACAGTACAGACGCCCCCAGCGCAGACCTCCAGCTTGGCTCTGCGGGCTCCCCCTCCACCCAGAGCAGCAGCAGCACCAGCAGCGGCGGTGGAGACCCAGAGGGAGCCATCTATGAAAGCTGCCTGGCTTGGCAGGAGATGGCTAGGAGGGCCTACGAGTTTTTCTTAAGATTCACATGCTGCGGGCTATCCACCAAGAAGGAACATCTTAAAAGAACAGAAGTCAAACCGGTGTGATTTTTAAAGTTGTGAACGGTTAAGGCAGGGCCACAGTCAACTTGAAGGTGCGGAGCTCCAGGAAGGCCGGCCAGTGGTATGGGCGATGAACCAGAGATTGGAGGCAAACAGCTGGAGGTGAGAGCGGGGCCGGAAGTACACAGTGTGTGTGCAGGGTGAGAGGAGTTGGTCCAGTGGACAATGGAGGTGTGTAAACTGCCAGGCTTTCTCTTCACAGGATCCACATCAGGAGGGTATCCAGCAGCGCCTTGGTCTTCAGAAGATTCTTAACCACGATGCCTGCGGGGCTTGTAGGACTGCCTGGAGCCCCCAGAGGTCAAGAGGAGAGGCTGCCCTCACTGTGGGTCCATCCCTCAGCCCCCACCTGACTGAGACCAGAGACTCGACTTTTTCCTGGGTCCCTTCCCTCCCCTGCTCTTGTGCTCCCATGTTTGTGAGTTGTGTATTAAACTATTTGGTTCTCTCAAGTTTTATAATAAACGATGTTCCAGAAAGATGTATTGCGTACTTTGTTTTTCTTCCTCTGCACAGAACTGGGGCTGTGTGTCCTGCAGTTGGGGAAGCATGTAGTGATGTAGTACTTGGACTTTATAAGGGGAACTCCAACAGGAACAGGTGTGGTTCCGGAAAAGGCCAGCGCTCAGCATGCAGGGCGGGTTCCAGGCACCGAGACGTCAGTGGGCGAAGCAGGCAGAGGTCTCCATTCTCATGCAGCTGATGGCCTGGGTGTCTATGACCTCAGCAGGAGTCACCTCTCCTGGCCTCTTGGCTTTGCTCACTTCCCTCTGTGCTGGAGTCATTCTCAGGTGGGCTTTCCCTGTATATACATGTCAGACTTTTACATTACTGGGGGAACCGTGCTCCAGGCAGAGGGGACAGCAAAGCTCAAGAAAAGAGCTCAAGTGGGAAAGAACTTGAAATTTTTCAAGGTGGCCAAAGCGTAGTGAGCTGGTGTGAGAACAGCAGGAGTTGTGGCTGCAGACGAAGGGCAGAGCATGGGCCATGGGAGGAGTGTGCAGTTTATCCTGAAAACAGTGATCAACCCATGAAGGGTTTTAAGCAAGGAAGTAGTATGATCCGATTTAAAACCAGCCAATTGTGAATATTTTTATCTGTCTCTACATATTTCAACATTCACCAGGTAGGGCATCTTTTGCTATAACCACTGAAGAAAGAAGAGCCAGAAACTGTATGTGTTTTCCCCACTTTAATCCTTACCACACCAGTTCCCTGCACACCTAGAAACGCAAATGAATCCATTGTTGTAAAAGGGAAAGACGTACCTGCCTCTCTGGAGCTGATTGTTGTCTGGCATCACTGGTGAGCTGATCTGCTTGCCCCTTTCCCTGAGGAACCTGGTATTCCTCTGATTCATCCGCCCTCCTTCCCTGTGATCCCAGCAGCACATGGCATAGACCTCTGTGGGACTCTCATCACTTTGTTGTCATTAAGTGGTTCCCTTCCCCTCCTTGCCCTGACCTTCCATTCCTGAGTCCTCGGGGGCTGGGAACTACCTCACTCACCTTTGTATTTCCAGTCATCACAGAGCCAGGTCCAGAGTTGGATACTCAGAAAATGGTGGACAAGTGAACAATCCACCTGGTCATTACAGAGTGAATTGTCCCAAACCAGGACACATTGGAATGTAAAAGGGAATGTGATTCATGATGATGCATGGACAATAGTGTAAAGTTGGGCTGGGATTTTACTGGGATGCATGGTCACCTGGGTGATCGTTATAAAGAATTATGACAAAAACTGTGAACTGCTATGATTTACTATGCCAATTCTAGTAGCTAGTATCTTGGGAGACACTATTTACTCCAGCCAGTTTAGATCAATGGTCCCCAAAGCATGGGTGACATAAGACATGTTTGTAAGTAGCAAGGGCATCAAGATTAAGTAATCTTTCACCGTGTAATTCCCTTTTCAATTCTACATTAACATGTCTGTTACAAAGAGGAGTTCTCAGTTGGTGCTAGATTATCTTTAACCCCCTCTTACTCCCACTAATCTTCCTTTTTAAATGAAAAAGGACCTCAGGATCAGGACCTTTGAATAACAAGTGGTATTTGGTGACATTTTTTAATATTATTATGGTAATTATATTTATTTAATGCTTTCCTTCATGGCAAATTATGATCATGTCCAGGTAGGATTGAGATAGAGAATTTCATTTTCAATTAATCTTTTGAAGTAAAAATGGTAAGATTTTAAGTATCTATACTAATAAAAGAGTAATATGCTAATTAGACTGGGTCAACCGGACATCTTCCAGACATCCGACTTCTTTCCAGACAAAGCTGTGGTGGCAGGGGCTGAGGCAGAGGCAGTTAGGGGTGAGATCAGGCTGGCAGGGGAGCAAGCATTTAGGGGTGAGATCAGGCTGGCAGGGGAGGGCAGTTAGGGGGCAATCAGGCCGGCAGGGGAGGGCAGTTGGGGCAATCAGGCCAGCAGGGGAGGGCAGTTGGGACAATCAGGCCAGCAGGGGAGGGCAGTTGGGGGTAATCAGGATGCAGGCAGAAGCAGTAAGGGGCAATCAGGCAGACAGACAGAGGCAGTTAGGGGTGATCAGGCAGCAGGCAGGTGAGCAGTTAGGAGCCAGTGGTCCCAGATTGTGAAAGGGATGTCCCAGATTAGAGAGGTTGCAGGCCGGGCTGAGGGACAACCCACCCCCACTCCACCCCCACAAGAATGTCGTGCACCAGACCTCTAGTATATGATAAAGGTCATACACAGATTATTGGCAAAAAGACATGAAGTTGATGTACAAATGACTAAAGTTTGGGAAACTAGATGAGATGATTCCCAGCCTATTTCTAAGCCTTAAAGGTCCACAATTTTTTACAAAATATTCAAATGAAATTAATTTAAGATAATTTAGGAAAATAAATATGTTGTGCATATACATTACTTTTATTTATTTTTTAATTCCTTTACTAATTATAAAGATATATGCACGCTAATTTTTGGAATATGATCCTGGAAAATTCATAATGGCAAAAAGATATTTTAAAAGTAAAAAAAAAAAAAAAACACATAGATTAACACAATTCAGGGAAAAACATTCAATATCTGAGTTTTTTAATTTAGTAATTTTTAATTTCACAATGTTAATACATATGTAAATCTGAATTTACATAAAAGAAAAAAGTGATATGGTTTTATTTATTAAAAACAATTAACACTAAAGTGACTTTAAATATCAAACCTCCCCTTGTGTACTTAAAAGCTTAATTGACTCTTAATTTATATACATGTAATATTTAGCCCATACTTTTTCAATAATTTAAGGCACATCATTACTAAATAAAATTTCATGCTATTTCAGTTACAATGAGGGAAGCTTCCTTTTGGAAATTGTGTATTTAGACTCCTGCTTTTCTTATTTGCCAGGGACACACACTTTTCAGTTGTTTGCACACCTACCTCTCTGCTATGGAAGAATAAAAACATAAGAGGAAATAGCTTTGACTCTACTGCCCTATCAAGCCAACAGGTATAGGGAGGTAATTATTTACTGTAAAAAAAAATGGTACAAGTGTTGAAAATATCTATTTACTTTTTTTTTCAAAGCAGAATGTCAGCATGGTATAACATTATCATCTTAATCACAAGCAGGCAAGATGGTTAGAAAACAACTACAGCAACAATAACAACCAGTCCACACCAAAATAGTAACCTGTTTTCCACCCACAGCTGCATGTTCCTCTCCAGCCTAAGGATTTCTCTATTCAGGAGAAAAATCACTTTATTTTGAGGTTACAAAGTGAGAGAGATTGGGATTACATGGTCATATTAGAGCACTTTGTCAGGAAATGTAATAATGAAGGCGCAGGGATAGCTCATGATTTTGAAACAAAACTCTTATTCATTCCTGCCAGCTCCTCTCAACCTGACTACCAATTTAAAGGACTGTAGTCTCCAGGAAGACTAGGGTTCCATGAAGTTGGCTGTATTCTCTGTGCCTTACACAGTGCTTGGTTCTTAGAAGACTCTTTAACATTGTTGAATAATGAGCTCCATCATAATAGCTGCTATTGCTAAATACCCAGGATATACTTGGTGCTATGATTTACTATGCCAATTCTAGTAGTTAGTATTATCTGTATTGTCCCATGGAGAAAACAGCTCAGAAATGTTAAGTAATGTGTCAGGTTCACAAAGTGATAGGACTAAGATTCAAACCTAGATATGTCTGAGGTCAATGCTTCAGTTTTTCTCTCCTACAAAATGCAAAAGAGTTATATGACTTCATAAAGGACTTCATATATGAAAAGGAAAACTCCAATAGTACAGATTCAAATTCTTTTTTAAAGAATAAATGTCTTTATTTTTTTAATCCTCACCTAAAGATATCTTTTCCATTGACTTTTAGAGAGTGTGGAATGGAGGGGGAGAGATGGAGAGAGAGAAGCATGGATGTGAAAAAGACACATCAATTGGTTGCCTCCAGCACACAATCCAACCAGGTCCAGGGATCAGCCTGCAACAGAGGTACATGCCCTTGACGAGAATTGAACCGTGACCTTTCAGTTCACAGACAAAACTGCCTAGGGCTCTTTATTTTTTATTACAGTTTACATTCAAAATTATTTTGTATTAGTGTCAGGTGTCCAGCACATTGGTCAGACTAGCATGCACCTCACACACTTCACATAGTGTCTTCCCATCTCTGATATTTCCCCTATACCTGTCACCATACATAGTTATTACAATATTATTGACTATATTCCCTATATACTTTACATCCCCATAACTACTTTGTAACTACCAGTTTGTACTTCTTAATCACTTCACCTTTTTCAGTCAGTCCCTCAAACCCCCTCTCCTCTGGCAACCATGAGTCTATTCTCTGTATCTATAAATTTGTTTCAATTTTGTTTATTTTTTTCTTTAGATTCCACATATAAATGACATCATATGGTATTTGTCTTTCTCTGACATTTCACTGAGTATAATACCCTCTAGGTCCAACCTGAGGTGATTGGAAGGATTAAATGGATCAAGGGTGTAAATTAATTAGCGTAGTCCTACCCCACAATGACTGGTCTATAAAGTATAGCCATTATTATTATGATAGATGAAAAGATACAAAAATGTCATTAGCTATAATCTCTGGACATAGATTTAAGAATGATTTTTATGTACCTACTAGAGGCCTGGTGTACAAAATTTGTGCATGGGGCAGGTGTGTGGGATGGGAGGGGGGGTGTCCCTCAGCCCAGCCTGCACCCTCTCTAATCTGGGACCCCTCAAGGGATATCCGACTGCCCGTTTAGGCCAGATCCCACTGGGCAGTCGGACATCCCTCTCACAATCCAGGACTGCTGACTCCCAACTGCTCACCTCTCTGCCTGCCTGATTGCCCCTAACCACTTCTGCCTGCCAGCCTGATCACTCCCTAACCATTCCCCTGCCAGCCTGATCGATGCCTAACTGCTCCCCTGCTGGCCCGATTGCCCCTAACTGCCCTCCCTTGCAGGCCTGCCCCCCCCAACTGCCCTCCCCTACAGGCCTGTTCACCCCCAACTGTCTTCCCCTGCAGGTCTGGTCCCCCCCAAATGCCCTCCCCTGCAGGCCTGGTCACACCCCATACAGCCCTCCCCTGCAGGTCTGGTCACCCCTAACTGCCCTCCCTTGCAGGCCTGGTCCCTCCCAACTGCTCTCCCCTGTAGGCCTGGTCCCTCCCAACTGCTCTCCCCTGCTGACCTGATTTCTCACCACTGCCCTCCCCTGATGGCCATTTTGTGTCCACATGGGGGCGGCCATCTTTGACCACATGGGGATGACCATCTTGTGTGTTGGAGTGATGGTCAATTTGCATATTACCTCTTTATTAGATAGGACTTATTTCCCATCCCCACCTTAGACAACCATTCTAATGTGTTATCATGTGCTTTTTTATATATGTATATTGCAGAATAGGTATTGTTTTGTATTTTTAATTATATGAGACTATAATTATATGAGTGTTTAATTATATGAGTGTTTTTAATTATATGAGACTATCATACTATCTATCTCATTGGTATTTTTCACTAGTACTGTTTTTAAGATCCCCCCATGCTGATGTGTGTACATCTAATTCAGTCCTTCTAACTGCTAGCACTCCAAAGTGTGTGTCCTCAACATCTTATCTAACAGTCCTCTCAGAGACAGGATTCCTAGGTTGCATTCAACTCTCCACCGATACAAATAACAATGCATCTCCTCATGAACATCCTCTTGAGGATTCATGTGAGATTTTCTTTGAAATAAATACCTAGGGGTAGAACTGCTGGGTTTGGAGTATGTATATTCTTAATTTGACTAAGTAGTGCCAAATGCTCTCCAGAAAGGCAGCTGTAGCACATTGGTAATGAGGAGGTTCCTCTCTCCCCACATCTGTACCAACACTTGGCCTTATCCATATTTCTAACTTTTATCAGTCTAATAAATATAAAGAGATAACTCATTGTGGTTTTAATTTACATTTCTTAGATTATTAACTAGAGGCCCAGTGCACAAAATTTGTGCACAGGGGGTGGGTCCCTCAGCCCAACCTGCACCCTCTCCAATCTGGGAGCCCTCAGGGAAGCTCTCTCCAATCCAGGAGCCGTGACAACTTAGGCCCACTCCTCTTGGTTCTCTGCTCTCTGCGGGGCCTGGCCACTCCATGCATGCTGCCCAGAGGCTCTCTGCGGCCCAGAGGCCCTCCACGGCTGGGACAGGATGCTTGCCTCATTGCCATGACAATGATGCAAGCAATCCACCCTGGCTGCTCCACATGCATGCACACGCTGCCCAGAGGCTCTCCGTGGCCAAGTCAGAACACTTGCCTCTTCGCCATGGCAACAAAGCAAGCATTCCGCCAGGCCGCTCATGCTGCCCGCTCTTAGTGGCCGCCCCCCAAGGACTGGGGGACTCCGGCGGGGCTGAGCGGACTGGGAACTGGGCTCTGCCATCTTGTGGCTATGGGTGCCGCCATCTTTGTGATGGAGTGATGGTTAATTTGCATATTACCCTTTTATTAGATAGGATGATTTGAAGCATAAATTATCTTCTGTAAATTGCCTGTTGGTATCCTTTGCTATTTTTCTATTGGGTTTGCTGCCTTTCTCTTATTGACTTACGGAAGTTACCTGCATTACTAATTTAGCTCTTGGGGGTTTTAGACATTTCTGATATTTTTCCCATATTGCCATCTGTGTAATAAATTTGTCCATGGTGTCCTCTTTGAACAGAAAGCCTTAATGCTGATGGATTCAAAGTTATCAGTACCTTGCCTTATGATTCGTGTTTTAGAAATTTTGTTTGAAAAGCTTTTCCCTGCCCTTAGGTCACCAAGATACTCTTTTACATTAAGTTTATAGTTGTACATTTTCTTCTTTGGTCTTTAATCTCCGTGGAGTCCACATTTGTATGTTATGTGAGGCAATTACCCAGTTTTATTTCTCTCTCTATAATGTGAGTCAGTTTTTCCATTATAAGCTGCTAGGTACTGACTTGTGATATTCTTTTCAGAATGTTTAAGTTTCCACATATACATATAGGTCAGTGTCTGAGCTCTCTGTTCTATTTTATTGGCCTATTTGTGTCGGGTTTTTTCACCAATGCACCACTGTTTTTGTTATTGCAGCTTGTCCTGTGTTTTAATAGCTAGTAGGATAAACTCCCTTTCTAGTCATGGTTTTTAAGCTTGACTTGGCTATTCATAAACTTTCATTCCTCCAAATAAATTTTAAGGTAAGTTGTTAACATGTTCTTCAAAAAATCCTAAGTGGAATTTTTATTGTAATGTATTAAAGTTACAGATTAAATGGGAGAATTGAGGTCTTTAGAGTATAATATTAAGTTGTCTCATTCAAAAGCATAGAATGTTTATTTTTTCAGGTTATCTTAATTAACATCTTAAAATTTTTTGCTTCCCCTGTAGATAACTCTATTATTTTATTAATATAATTAATAAACTCCTAGATATTTAATAGAGTTCTTGGTTGTGGGAATGTTATATTATTGGTTGTGGGAGTGTTATATTATTACTAGAGGCCTGGTGCACGAAATTCGTGCACTGGAGTGGGGGTCCCTCAGCCCGGCCTGTACCTTTTCGCAGTCCAGGACCCTCAGGGGATCTCCATCTGCCGGCTTAGGCCCGTTCCCCATGGGAACGGGCCTAAGCCGGCAGTTAGAAATCCCTCTCACAGTCTGGGACCCCTCGTTCCTTACCGCCTGCCTGCTCACTGCTCCTTATCACTCAGCTCACTTGCTCCTTAATGCTGCCATGGAGGCAGGAGAGGCTCTCGCCACTGCCACTGCACTCACCAGCCATGAGCCCTATCTTTCTGTGTAGTTGTCTGTGGGCCAACTGCTCTCTTCCTTCTCACTTAGGGCGAGCAGCATGTGAGGGCAGAGTGCATTGTGTGGAATGCAGAGGGCTGCCCAGAGCTGAGGGGAGTGGCCGGGCCCATAGGGTGAGAGGTGGACACAGAGGATGCTATCTCACCCAATTGTGGGCTTGGCTGGCCAGCCTTCATCTGCCTGACCCCACCCAGGGAGGGACAGAGCAGGGTGTCTGCCTCTCTATTCTCCATTCTTCCATCTGTGACACCTGTCACCCTTACCAGGCCTCCCCCAAAGTGAGTTCAGCTCAATCCCTGAATGTAAAAGGGTATGGGGGGGGGCCCTCCACTCCAGTGCCCCCTGATTTCCAGTGACAGGACCTGATCTCAGGATGGTGGCCACAGCTGCAGAACATAGATCTGTTTCAAGAAAAGTTGGGAATGCAGACTTTCGTATGAGCCCCTATTCCAAAAGGTGGCAGTTTATTCACATTGTGGCAAAGACACCTTCAAGAGTAACATAAGTGGGTAAAGTCAGGGCCAAACTGAGCCATTTCCTCATCCAATCTCTCTGAGGCTTGTGGGCAGAACCAAGGACAGTAGTCTGTCTCCATTCTTGTTTTTTGAGATTTTTTTTCATCATCGGATAAAAGGATATATACATTGCGGCAATCCTCTCAAGATACAATATTCCAGTTGCATCCATGTGACGACGACAGTGCCCCTCAGAAGGAGGAAGCCGACAGATGGGGAACAGGGAATTTTAAAAACCAAAGCAATGACAGAGATGCTAAGCCTTTCTTTCACGTGTCTGACACCTTATTTCAGGCGGCCGTCAGGCCGGGCATCTGCTGGACCTTTACCACTTGATGTCCTGGCAGGCTTCCCTTGGCCCTGCTAGGCAGTGTGCAGGGCCGCCTGGGCCTGGGGGGAGTCACAACCCCCCACCCCACCCCAGCCACTCCTGGCACAGCTCCTACACATGGGCGCTGGTCTCCGAGGGCCACACCAGGATGGCAGTGTAGATGCCTTCCATCTGCCGCAGCCCTGTCTGCATGCCTGTTCTCTGCCTGGGCCTGGCCCCTGATGCTTAGGCATCCCTGGCCGAAGCCAGGACCTCCACGAAGTGGCAGGGGAACTTGCCACTCTACAGCTTTAGGACCACTTCTGGATGTCCCAAAAGCTGTAAGCAGCCTCAAAGCATAGCAGAACCTCTCCATCCCTTTCAAGGGTGACCTCCTGGAAGTCTTTGTTCCTCAGGGTGCGGTAGGTGAGCACTCCCATGTCCCCGTTGAACAGCTCCTTGGCCATGTGCCTGAAGATGTGCTCCAGGTACCCGTCGGAGCTGGCACCCTCGCGGAGCCTCACCTCCTTCTCCTTCACGTCTCCAAACAGTGTCCACAGCGGCATCATTTGAGGCGAAGTCACTTTGCTCCATTATCTGGACAATTTCACCTGAGGTTAACACGTAGTCAGCACCCCTGGGAACTATGCAAAGCTGTGGGAACATCTTCTCAAAGGGCCTCCAGTTTCTTATCATAACACGGGGCCACAATGATGTGGAAAATCTTGTCTGGGTACAGGTTCTGCCATCTGGTGAAGTAATCCTTCACCATGATCTGCTGGGGAGATTTGGCCTGAAGAGGTGGGGGTGATTGGGTGACCCAGCACACGCTCTGCATATCAGTCCCATCTGGGGCAGGCAGAGGTCAGCATGGGTAACTGGGGCTCTTCCTCACGGTGCTGGCGGTACCGACACACAAATTCCTTCTGACTCTCCAGGATGCTGAAGTCCGCAGCTATCTTCATGTCAAAGACTGTGCGCCCCAAGGCTTTTGAGAAAGCCGCAGAGTCTTCTGGATGCATCAGTGACACTGAGGCAGAATTTAGCAGCAAAATAAGGCAGAGACTGAGGACACTGCCAGCCCCTTTGCTGTGAGGTATTGTATTTCTTATTAAGGTTCAGAACACCAAAGAAGTCCTTGGTGTTCTGTTGAGAAACTTGGACTCCTTCTTCTGTGATCACACAACTGTCACACACCAGGCAGTCACTCAGAAATATCTTGGCATTGGCCAGCTTATGGAATTCTCCCTTCTCTCCGTTCTCCTGAGCCAAACTCTGGACACTGACTACGGCATTCTCTTGATCACCGGTTTGGGTTTTTTTACTACATTCCTTCCGTGTGCAGTGATCACACTTCATCTGGAGCGGGGCAGTGGGGGGCTGGCTTGAGTGACCTGGCGGAAGCACAGGGAGAGCAGTCAGTCACCACTGGTGACCCCTGGCACTGCTGGCACTATCCTTTCTTCCTTGTGGAGTGTCTAGGGAGGGGAAGCAGCTGCAGTGCCCAAGGCAGAGTTCCAGAAAGCCAGCAGCGCTGTCAGGATCGTGCTGGCAGCACTGGTCCATTGGTGCCTGGCCTGTCCTCTGGAGATTGTACCTGCAGGACGACTAAGGAAGCCAGTCCCCAGTTCCACCCCGCCTCTGCCACCAATTGATTGGAGTCTGAGGGCCGAGAGGAGGGACCAAGAGGCCTGTCTTCCAGCTGCTCGCCAGTCCCCACCACGCCACTCACTCCGGTTCCCTGTGAGCCATCCCCTGATCAATGGAGCCTGAGGGCCAGGGGATGGACCGGTCGTCCGTTCAGTCATTACAGACCCTGGGTTTTTATATATTAAGATTTATTATGTTTTCTAGTTGATGGTGCTAAAAAAGGGGGATTGATCTTATGTGCAACAATCTACTCAGTTCTTGTACTGGTTCTAATAAGTGTCTTTTGATCCTATTGTTCTTTCTTGATAAATTATCATATCATGTGCAAATGAAGACAATTTTATCTCTTACCTTCTATATTAATCAGCTCTCATTAAGCTAATGCTATGATAACAACCAACACCCAAATCTCAGTGATTTACAACAACAAAAATGTATTTCTCACTCATGTAACATGTTGAATACCTTTTGGCTACAGCTCTGCTCTGTATGTTTTCTTATTCTGGGATCCAAACTGAAGAAGCAGCACTAATTAGGAACATGCCATTCTTGTAGCAGAGGGAAAGCATGAGGAAGCCAGCAAATCCACACAAATGGCTATTAAAGCTTCTACTCAGAACTGGCACACTCAAATCCTTTCATATTCATTGGCCAACGCATCATAAGGTAAAATCTGATGACAATAGGGCAGAAAGTTTCCACCCTTCCAGAGGAAAGCTTTGTAAATCACATGGCAAAAAACAGGCAAATGTAACCTTCTTGCAAGAGGCAGGGCAAGGAGAGTAGTGAATAACTGAGAACAAGAAGGTGAAGAGATTAGCCAAAGAACATATATGCATAACCCATAGATATAGACATTAGTGTGGTGATGGCCAAAGAGAAGGAGGGGTGGGCTGGTGGAGGTGGGCAAAGGGGGAACAGGGGATGGCGACATTGGGAATAGTGTCAACAATAAAAATAAAGTTTGGGGAAAAAGCACCCTGGCCAGTGGCTCAGGTGGTTGGAGCATCGTCCTGTGCACCAAAAAGTTGGGGGTTCAGTTACAGGTCAGGAACATACCTGGGTTGTGGATTTGATCCCAGGTCATGATGGGTGTGGAAGGAAAATGATTGATGTTTCTCTCTCCCCCTTCTTCTCTCTATCCTTACTAATAAAAGCCTAAGTGGTCGTCATGCCGTGATGCCCTCACGCTGTCACAAGATGGTTACGTGCACAGCAGATGCACACAGGTGGGTGGGGCTGGACTTGATGCTGCATGTGTGGCGGAAGAGAATCTGCCTGGGAGTCCCACCACCTCCAAGCTCCATGCGTGGAGCCGGGAGGAGACGGGAACCCCAGGTCAGTGTGGCGAGGCCAGCCTGGGGGTCCCCCGGCTCTGCATGGCGAGGCCTGCCTGAGGGTCCTGCCTCTTCCCGACTCCATGCAGCAAGACCTGCCTAGGGGTCCTGGAGGTCCCACCTCCCAGCTCCACACGGCGCGGAGGCAGGACTCCTGGCTCCAGCCTACCTCTTTGGGGCAATCCATCGAGGAGCCCTGGATGGGTGGGTGGCACCTACCTCTTTGGGGTGATTAATCACAGGGGCCCCCACAAGTGCATGAATTTCATGCACCAGGCCTCTAGTATATAAATGAAAACATATCCTCAGATGAGGATTAAAACATATATATATATGAAAGCCTTCTAACCCTCACTTTTATTCTTTATCTACACCTTCTAACCCTCACTTTTATTCTTTATCTTTTCTTTAGTCTGAGCCAAGACCTCTACTAGTAATAGCATCCTTGTGTTATTTTTATCTTAAAGACAATTGAATCTTAAACTTCGCCAATAATCATAATACTTATGATAGATTCTTTTTTTTTCAATTTTTTTATTAAGGTATTATATGTGTACATATCTTACCATTGCCCCCCCACCCCACTTCCATATATGCCCTCACCCCCCAGAGTTTTGCGTCCATTGGTTATGTTTATATGCCTGCATACCAGTCCTTTGGTTGATCTCTTATCTTCCCCACCTCTCCCTAACCTTCCTGCTGTAATTTGACAGACTGTTTGATGCTTTACTGCCTCTGTATCTATCTTTTTGTTCAAGCTTATAATGTTCTTTATTATCCATAAATGAGTGAGATCATGTGGTATTTTTCTTTCATTGACTGGCTTATTTCACTCAGCATAATGTTCTCCAATTCCATCCAGGTTGCTGCAAATGGTAAGAATTCCTTTTTTTTAATGGCAGCATAGTATTCCATTGTGTAGATATACCATAGTTTTCTGATCCAGTCATCTGCTGATGGGAACCTAGGCTGTTTCCAGATCTTAGCTATTGTAAATTGTGCTGCTATGAACATAGGGGTGCATATATCCTTTCCTATTGGTGTTCCCAGTTTCTTAGGATATATTCCTAGGAGTGGGATTACTGGGTCAAATGTGAGTTCCATTTTCAGTTTTTTGAGGAAACTCCATACTGTTCTCCACAGTGGCTGCACCAGTCTGCATTCCCACCAGCAGTGCACGAGGGTTCCTTTTTCTCCGCATCCTCGCCAACACTTGTCATTTTTTGATTTGTTGATGATAGCCATTCTGACCGATACTGCCCCTAGGGCAATGGAAGCTAAAGAGAAAATAAACAAATGGGACTACATCAAAATAAGAAGCTTTTTTACAGCAAAAGAAACTATCAACAAAACAACAAGAAAGCCCACTGCATGGGAGAACATATTTGCAAATGGTATCACTGATATAGGTTTAATCTCCAACATCTACAGGCAGCTTATACAACTTAATAAAAGGAAGATAAATGATCCAATAAAAAAATGGGCAACGGACCTAAATAGAATCTTTTCAAAAGAAGACAGAAGGAAGGCCAAGAGACACATGAAAACATGCTCAACGTCACTAATTATCCGAGAGATGCAAATCAAAACAACAATGTGGTACCATCTCATACTTATGATAGATTCTTAATATAAATAACCTTTATAAGTTAAGGACATGTTCTGCTATTCCTAGTGCTAAGATTTTTTTATCATAAATTTGTGTTGAATCTTATCAAAGCTATTATTTAATCTTGATTGATATCATCATACAGGTTTTTTCTCCATTAGCCTGTTAATACACTAATATATATAAACTAGAGGCCCGCTGCATGAAGATTCATGCAAGAATGGGCCTTCCTTCCCCTGGCTGCCAGCATGGCTTTTGCTCTGGCCCAGAGCCAACTTTCCGCCTTCCCACGCTGCCCAGAGGCCCGGAGTGGCTGGGGTGGTGCAGGACACCTGTATCATCACCATGGCAACAACGCAAGCATCCCGCCCCCAGCCGCTCAGAGCCTGTGTATGCAAATTAACCCACCATCTTTGTTGGGTTAATTTGCATACTCACTCCTGATTGACTGGTGGGTATCGTGAAGGTATAGTCAATTTGCATCATTCTCTTTTATTAGTGTAGATGAATTTTCTGTTGAACAGTCCTATATGCCTGAGGTAAATTCTACTTGATCTTGTTGTATTATTTTTAAGTCTACAGTTAAGTTAGTTAATATTTTATTTAGAATTTTTGAATCACTGTTAAGTAAAATCAGTCTATTACCTGCATTTCTGTGTTGTCATCTAATTTTGGAATAAGGCTATGCTAGCCTTATAAAATGATGTGTGCAAACTCTGTCCTTTTTCTATTTCCCAAACATTTGAGCTAAAAGTTAATATTCACTAAAGATTTGGTACAACATTCTGATAAAACCATCTGATATCAATAAAACAATCTGAGCCTGAAGTTTTAGGAGAAGGATGGGTCTTTATCACTTCAAATTATTTAATACATGTTGACATGTTCAAATTCTATAGTATTTCTTCTCTATACCAGTTTTGACTTTTCATCTGTTTTTAGGCATTTATCCATTTTAGCTAGGTCTTCAAACTTATTAAGCTATACCTAATCATAAAACTTATTATTGTGGACAGAAATATGCCAAATATTAGAAATTATTCTCAATATTAAGATTAAGGATAATTTCTATGTTTTAATATGGCCTATGTTCTTTCCAACATAGTCTGAATATTT
The DNA here is from genome assembly GCF_027574615.1 of Eptesicus fuscus. Classification (NCBI taxonomy): domain Eukaryota; kingdom Metazoa; phylum Chordata; class Mammalia; order Chiroptera; family Vespertilionidae; genus Eptesicus; species Eptesicus fuscus. The sequence goes on along the minus strand of NC_072478.1, from coordinate 82,282,902 downwards.
TACATGGATAAGCTATTGCTTTTATATAATCAGAAAAAAAATAGGCTATTTCTATTTTGCAGTGAAATTAATCCATAAAACCTACCTGATTTTTTAAGATATTTTCAAACACTGGTGCCCCACTGGGTGTTGATATTTGGTGAATCCTCAGGCAAACTTGCTTTCTCAGGCACTGAATTCCTGTGTAAATAAGAAGAGCCCTTCCACGGGGAAATGATCACTTGTACATGGCCCTGTGCACTTGCAATACTTTAAAATAATAATAATTAACAGGCACTCTTGGGTTTATACCAATGTATCCTACCTAATAAAAGCATAATATGCAAATTGACCGCACCTTCGCTATGCCCAAGCCACGCCCACCAGCCAATCAGGGCGAGCATGCAAATTAACCCAACCAAGATGGCAGTTAATTTTCATACATAGGCGCCCTGAGCGGACCCCCTGCGACGGATCGCAGGGAGCTGGGTGTCCACTCTGGCCCCAGGCTGAAAGCCTCCGGCAGAGGCTTTGGGCCTGATGCCGGAGCAGACCCCCTGCAATCGATCGCAGGGAGCTGGGGGTTTCTTCAGCCTGGTGCAGGAGTAGACCCCCTGCCATCCATCACAGGGAGCTGGGTGTCTGCTCTGGCACCAGGCCAAAAACCTCCAGCGAGGCTTTTGGCCTGGGGCTGGAGCAGACCCCCTGCCATTGATCATAGGGAGCTGGGGGTTGCTTCAGCCTGGTGCAAGAGCGGACCCCCCTGTGATCCATCGCCTGGGCAGGGAGCTGGGAGTCTGCTTTTGGCCTGGGCAGGAGTGGACCCCCTACGATTGATCGCAGGGAGCTGGGGTTCCGTTCCTGCCCAAGAGGCTTTCAGTCTGGGAAGGCCTGGGCAGGGGCTGAGCTGGTGATCAGAGGGAGCTGGAGGGCCCTTCCCAGGCCTAAACCTTCGGCCAGAGGCTTTAGGCCTGGGCAGGGCCCAGCCCTCAATTGGAGTGAACTATAGAGAAACACCTTTTATGATTGCACATTGGTCAAGCTTCCTGTATGCCACTGGTAATATTCTTAGTAACTTGGTAATAAGAATCCAAAAAGGTGATCTAGGGTTTTTCCACCACACTTCTGGAGAAAAAAATGAAGATCCGCTCTTGGAGGGCTAAGAAATGTCATATCCTGCCCTAGCCGGTTTGACTCAGTGGATAATGCCTCGGCCTGCAGACAGCAGGGTCTGGGTTCAATTCTGATCAAGGGCATGTACCTAGGTTGCAGGCTCGTCCCTGGCCAGGGCCCAGATCAGGGCTCATGCAGGAGGCAACCAATCAAAGTGTTCCTCTCGCTTTGATGTTTCTCTCTGTCTTTCACTTTCTCTTCCACATTCTCTAAAAGTCAATGGAAACATATCCTCAGGTGAGGATAAAAAATAAATTAAAAAATGCATATTCTATGAAAGACACATCTTGAAAATGCCTAAAGAAAGTTGTCATTTTTTCTTGGTGAAGAAACTGAAGTCCATGTTGATGAAAACACCTTGGTGGCTGCGGTGATTGGCAGTGGCTACGCAGCAGGGTAATGGGGCTGGTGCCTTCCCCTGATCAGCCCGGTTGCCTCCCACAAAGGGAGGCCAGACTGCAGCTTAGGCCTGCTCCCCGTGGGGCGTGGGCCTAAGCTGCCAGTAGGACATCCCCTGAGGGCTCCCAGTATGTGAGAGGGGGCAGGTTGGGCTAAGGGACCCCCAACCCCCAGTGCACAAATTTCGTGCACCGGGTCCCTAGTTTCATATAAAAGGACATTTTAACATAACTAGCGATGGGTACATTTATTTTCTTTGCAATTGAACTCTTGGAACATCAGTTATTTGTTCTGCTTGTCTTTTTACTGCCTTTACACTCAAATAGGGGCTTTATTAAGCAGTGTGTATTTCATTTAAGGTTTCAAAAACGTACCTTTGGAGTAAAAGACTTTTTTCAGTGTTTTGTGGTAAATGGTGCCTTACTTCTGTTTGGCTTTTAATGTGTGTTGTGTGTGGTTCCTGGGAATTCAATGAGGCTTTTTTCTTAAGTTGCCAGACAACACAAATTAAACTCAGTGATTGAAGAGACACAGCAAAATGGGTTTGGCTAGTTCACATACATTTTAAAGCAAATGAGAGACGGAGTGTGTGTGTGTGTGTGTGTGTGTGTGTGTGTGTGTGTGTGAGAGAGAGAGAGAGAGTGTGAGAGAGAGAGAGAGGAGAGATTTTACAATCCTCCTCTTCAATGAAATGTCTTCAGTTCTCTAGGGAAATGTATAAAGGGAGTGTGTGTGTGCGTGTGTGTGTGTGTGTGTGTGTGTACATAGAAGCATCTTCATCCCAGAGAGGTACCTTCTTCACCCCCTTTGTCTTGCAGTTATACTGAGCCAATTCTAGGTGTATTCGTACTTCTTGATATCAACAAAGGTGACCACAGGATCCTGGAGTGAATTAATTTGGGAAGGACTAGCAACCACACACACACACAAAAGAAATTTCCTTCACAGAACTCTCTACCCTTATCTTCCCAAAGAGCACATGGTTTGGGAAGGTGGCACATGGCAGATGGATTTACAATGAAGAAGCATGACCCACTAGTTGGCACAGCCCAAGTAGAAGCCCCTCAGAGCCCCAAGGATGACCAGCTGGCATCTGAGATGCTGAACCAGAGCCCCCGAGACACCGTCATCCCATAGCCATGCTGTTGCCTAGGTTCCTGGGGTGGGAATGAAGGCAGGATCCACAGAAACATGCCGGGAAGCCATTCTGACTGTGATTAGGGAACAAAGAACACCCAGGCCATTGGTTTGTGGATGTACCCCAGATGTTCTCATGCACCCCCTCCAGAAAAACTATGGCAGGGACACCAGCCACAGCGTTAGCCTGCTTTAGGAATTAGCCACTAATGGCGAAACCTTGCATTGGCGGAGTGACTCACGTCCTCAGGAGATTCTCTTGGCTCTGTGTGTCGTTATGGGTTTTACTGCTGGGTTAAGAGACCCCTTTGGCTCAGATCAACTGAGCTGTGACTTAGCTGCGCAGTGGAGGTTTGCTGAAATACTGGGTCCAGCCACCTGGGAACCAGGTGTTTTGTGTTGAAAGACAGTTTAAAATGCTCCCTTACAGTTCCTATGAGCTCATCCTTTACCCACTAGATATGGGAACCGACAGCAATGGAATGTGTACGTGCCTGGTGCTGTTCAAATGTTATCTGGCCTTTAATGCTCCCTGAAACCCAGGAATTGCTCTCCCCATTTTTCAGATAAGGCCACTTCAGATGAGGCACAGGGAGGTGAAGCAAATTGCCCCAGGTCACTTACCTGGTCATGAATAGAGCTGGGATTCAAGCCCGAGTCCATGTGAATAAGAACATGTGTTCTCTCCACCACACACGCAGCTAAATCTCTAACCTTAAAAACAAACACACAGAACTATTTCTGAAACAAAAAAAGGAAAAAGCCACTTTTCCATAGCTGACTAGGATGTGTTTGTGGATCAAATCTATTTAACAGTTCTAACAAACCAGGAGCCACATGGTTCTGATGCTCCTGTCTAAGCAGTTAGTTGGTTGTAAATACCAGGATGCAAGGAGGAGGATGGTGGTGGTGGTGGTGGCAGTAAACTTTCCTATATTGAGCACTCACTCTGTGCCAAGCACTGTGCTTAGCACTTTGTATTCTCACCCTGATCCTTTTTCACAGCAAGCCAGGGGTTTTGTGTTGTAGGGCATGTGCGTGCACGCGCGCATATACACACACACACACACACACACACACACACACACACACACACACCTAGGACACAGCAGGCCCCTAGCTCCAGAGCCTGTGCTGGGAACCACATGCCTGCATTTCGTCTAACATAGGAAACCGACATTGGAAATACTCCAGGGGCTTCCACTGTGCTGATGGCCATTCTTATAGAGTTTTATTCTGCAAGGTCCAGGCGTGCTTAAACACTAAGTTAATCATTACCTGTCACAATTTATCTGGGCTGTTCATTGTCAGAAAGTACATGCAGACTTCAGGGCCCACTCACCCTCTGCTTTCCATTACTCTTTTATTACCCAGCCATATTAATAGGTGAGTTCTATTGCTAGCAGTATGCCATTTTCGTGGAGTTGATAATATAGGTGCTCAGCCTAAGTTAACTGGATAATTGCTTCAGTCTTATCAGTAATTTGTCATCATGGGCTCTCACACACCAGACACCAGTAATGACTAAGATGTCCTCCAAGAAATTGAAAAACAGCAGAACTGAATTCTGCACAAGGTCCACAAACTTCCTGAACCTGAATTTTACATCTCTGCCCAAGAATTGCCTATCCTTATGAGAGCTGAGCTGCCCACTTGGTTACCTGACTCCTCACCTCCCTATCAAGGGTCATAGTGATGTGTGGCTACTGTGTGCTTGCCAAGTTGGCATGGCATTTCTGCTTGACTTGACAGTGGGCTTTTACACCAGCAATTTTCAAACCATGTGGTGTAAGAATTTTTAAAACATGCAGTACCTAACTATTTAATCAAGGGCACTGACCTCTTTTAGATTGTCAAATTAAAAAATGACAGCAGCCAACACAACAGCCATTGGTGTAAATGCCCTATCTTGAACCATAAATATATAGGTCACATAATAAGATTGCATCTGATTGGTTAATTCTTGGTACCAGATATCCTTATACAAGATCCTGATTTTTTTTTAAAGTCACTTGGAGCCAAAGGGTAGATAATGACTATTACTTTTTTGTAAATCAATCAAAATTATACCTATTTTTGTCATATCAGCAAAAATATATATATATATATATATACATTTGGTGTGCTGCAGAATTTTACTAATTAGTTTATATGTTCCATGAAATGAAAAAAGTCAAAAATTGTTGTTTTATATAAGTGAGGTCTTATGAACTAAAGCTACACACAGTCTCAAATCTTTTCTTGCTAGTATCAGTGTGAGAGCCAGCTAACAAGCCTAGTAAGAATCACATTTAGTTGTCAGTTTGGGAACTTCATCTTCACTGAGGTGAGGTAGCTCTTCCTAATTCTGCCTTTTACCAATCTGTGTTCTGAAGTCACTCCCTGCTGCAGGGGTCAGCCAGGAGGGAGGAGATAAAAGTCACGTACATGTGGAAACACACATAAATGTTGGTCCCCTCTCAGAGAGTCATGGTGGGATTAGCTATTAAAAGCTCTCAAGAGCCCTACAGTATAGACATATGTTAACTTTGTTTTACCCAGTGTTTCCAGGCTTAGTTGAGTACCCAGCTCTTCTTGAGGAAGGGAGTCCTACATGGCTATAAAGCCACACTCTCCCAAGTAGGCTTGACCCATGGATTCTAAAGGAATGAAAATTAAGAAAACAGCATGTAGCCCTAGTCAGTGGATACAGCATTGGCCCACAGACTGAAGGGTCCCAGGTTCAATTCCCGTCAAGGGCATATACCTCGGTTGCAGGCTCTATCCCCGGCCCAGGTCTGGGTGCATGCAGGAGGCAATTAATTGGTGTATCTCTCTCACATCCATGTTTCTCTCTCTCTCTCTCTCTCTCTCTCTCTCTATATATATATATATATATATATATATATATATATATCCCTACTCTTTTGTCCCTCCCTTTCACTCTCTCTAAAAATCAATGGAAATATATATATGCAGGTGAGGATTTAAAAAAGAAAGAAAACAGCCCAAACCGGTTTGGCTCAGTGGATAGAGCGTCGGCCTGCGGACTCAAGGGTCCCAGGTTCGATTCCAGTCAAGGGCATGTACCTTGGTTGCAGGCACATCCCCAGTAGGGGGTGTGCAAGAGGCAGCTGATCGATGTTTCTCTCTCATCGATGTTTCTAACTCTCTATCCCTCTCTCTTCCTCTCTGTAAAAAATCAATAAAATATATTTTTTTTTAAAAGAAAGAAAAGAAAGAAAACAGCATGCAGAGGCCAGCAGAATCCTAAGGGACTCCATTGACTTTATGGCACCCCACTCCCTTCTTAAAAGTCCCAAAACAACTGACCCAGAAACTTTTTCACAGAGCTCCCAAACCAAAACAACTGCCCCAAACCTCTCCCAACTATTTCAAACTACTCCTAGCATACACCATGTCTCCCTACCAGGGGTCCTCAAACTGCGGCCCTCCGAGGACATTTATCCGGCCTGCTGGGTGTTTTTGCCTCCGCTGCCTGTCCTGCTTAGCAGCCGATTCCTCCCGGCCCGCAGTGCGCATGTGTGGAATGTGCGCCTCACTCTCCGACTCCCCTCCTTCTCTCTGAGGGACAGTGAACTGGGCCCCTGTTTAAAAAGTTTGAGGACCCCTGCCACAATCATGAATTTGGGGAGAGGGAAGAGGAGCTTATCGAGCAAGGCAACAGCCTTTGTCCTATCAGGTCTCCTCTCACCTTTTAATGTGGCACTGAGGTTACGGCAAGACTCCTGTGAACCTTTACTAGATTTCAAAATCCTGAACTTACATATAAGTGGCAGGATACATTCTTCACCTTTCTCCCTCTTACATTCAGAGACTCACAACTAAGTCCTAAAGTCTAAAGACATATTTACTTAACAAAAATATTCGTTTTTAATAATTTAAAACATTTTTAAATTTCAGTTGACATACAATATTATATTGGTTTCAGATGTACAACATAGCGATATAGACCTTCTGAAGTGATCATCCCAGTAAGACTAGTACCCATCTGACACCATATATAGTTATTACACTATTATTAACTATATTTCCTATGCTGTAGTTTACATCCCTGTGACTGTTTTTGTATCTGGCACTTTGTACATCTTAATCCATTCCCTCTTTTCACCCCATTCCCTAACCTCCTCTCCCATCTGGAAACCATCAATTTGTTTTCTTTATCTATGAGTTTGTTTTTAACAGAAATATTCTAATGCAACTAAAAGACAGGAAAGCTGCTGGAATCATTTAAGAATTCTGGCTGGGATTAAAGATGGAAGGAAGGTTTGAGAGTTTTCTGCTCCCTCTGAGTTCACTGCCAATTCTATTTCAATTTCTGACTTCTGTAGAATTAATAACGTGAGAACTCAACAAATACCCATTGACACCTGACAGAGCAGTGGTGTTCCACAGAACCCAGTTTGGGAAACATTATCACCTTATCCAGGGCTTCTATAAAGGCAGAATGCTAAGAAATCTTTAAGTATTTTAAACATTCTTAGTTCTATAAGTAATAGACATGACTCAATTTTATTTTTAAAAAATTAGAACATTGCAACTAAAGCTAAGATCCCCTTTGACTAATATCCTCAATCTCAGTCCCTTCCCTCTCCTCCCAGAGGTACTGAGAGTGTTTAACCCCCTGCATGTATATACACACAACACACATACATATGTGCACTCACACATTCATAATTCATGTATAATACATAGTATGGTTTTGGATTATTTTTACATTAATAGTATCATACCATTTTGCAACTTGCTTTTTTCAGTGTAAAATGTGTTCAGGAAATCTATCATATTGATATACATCTATATCATTCATTTCCAAGTGCTGTGTAGCATCCCCTCTTATGATTTTATCATAATGTATTTATCTGTTTCTATTCTGTTGGACCTGGAGCTCATTGCCATTTGGGGTTTATTGTAAGCCATGCAGCACTGAACATCCCTGCCCGTGGCCCCCGAGTGCATGCACAGGAATCACTAGGGTGCTTCTGCTGGGTCACAGTGTACATTTTCACTGTCAAATGATGCTGCCAAGCTGTGAGCAAAGAACTCTCATTGTCAAGTGAGCCAAGGGAAGGAATGCTCACAATGGTTCAAGGAAGTCAGAAAGGAAATGAAGGAGGTGGTTGCACCAGCTGCTTTTGAAAAACCTCTGAGATTCATTTTCATGCCACCAGTTCCCAAAACCCATTCACTGTCAAGACTATAGCCATGGCTCCTTTTTCTCAGCCCAAAGGCAGCCTTCTGCCTTTCTGAGCAAACTCGTAGTATGTGAATGAAACGTTTAAAAAGTTTTAATCTAATTGCTTTGGGGAATTGTTCATGAAATAAGTCTAGTTTAGCCAGCTACCTGGGCTGTTTCTTCCTGAGACAGTGAGTTTGGGGGCATTTAACAATGTCTGTTTCCTTCCTTGAACAAGCACATTTATATGCTTGTTTTCAAAATTAAAACCACTCTTGCTATTTTATAAAATGTTAGAGCCAATTTAACAGTCCCATTGGCCTTAGAGAATGGTCTAGAATCTCAGAAAGGCGCGAAGAACTAGATATTATAAGGGGTGCTGGGATAAATATGTATTTTTCATGATATCCTTGGGGAAATGAACACCTAACAGCCATGAACTTGTAACTTGTGCCTATTATAACTTACAGCATACAGTGATGATTTCTTGTCACTAAAAAAATGTTCAAAGTTCCTTGGCTAGAAAAAGCATCGGAGATGAGCCATGGCCTGTTTGAAGCTAACTATTCCTCTGGAATAATAATACAGCACATAACAAATAATGCTTTCCAGAGGATACTAAGATTTAAATGAGAGGTGCTAAAACCTATTCTCTTCTCTGCACTCAAACACTTAACTATTACTCCAAGGCCCTTCATCATGTACCCACTAAAATAACCAAGTTGGTATTATTTAGCACCATTTGTACTTTTCCTTCTGATTTGGCACCTATTCTGTGACTTTTATCATAAATCTAAATTTAGTTAAAATGCTCCATGGCTCTCTCTGCAAATATGGGTTGAGAATTGTGAATTCAAAGACTATAAAGTAAAATGGTTTACCCCTCTCAATCATCACCTATTGAACCAGAAGACAGCTAGAGCACTGATCTGAACACCAGGCTCTGGGCATCAGTAGATCAAGTCTTATTAAGGCCAAAATTGTGGATTCAAGTCTTCATGTGGGTTTATTTTACTTACATATTATGCAGGATTCCAGAGACTATTCCTCTAGTAATTTTTTATGTCCTTGATGGAAAGGCAATGAGATTGAGAATATAAAAATTAGTCAAAAAAATAGCAAATGTCACTTCACAGCCATTGGACATTTGTGCTCCAACCTGCATTTACTATCTTATGTTAGGTCAAGGTCCCCATCACCTCTTGTAAATTAGATATCAAACAGATGACACCTGGCCCTAACTGGTTTGGCTCAGTGGATAAAGCATCAGCCTGCGGACTGAAGGGTCCTGGGTTCGATTCTGGTCAAGTGTATGTACCTTGATTGCAGGCACATCCCCAGTGGGGGGGTGTAGGAGGCAGCTGATGGATGTTTCTCTCTCATTGATGTTTCTAACTCTCTATCCCTCTTTCTTCCTCTCTGTAAAAAACCAATAAACTATATTTTTTAAAAAACAAACAACAACAACAAAAACAGATGACACCTGGATGGGAGTTACCAAACCAACTATTGACTTCCCAACCCTGGAACTTCCCTTCTTTCAAGAAGGCTAAGATAATTAGATGCTTTTTGCTTAAAAAGTCTAGTGATTTTCTTCCTTCAAAATTAATGTCCTTATGTGCGCTAATGCTTTTAGCCCAACCCTCAATATTTTCTAACTTTTGCTTTCAATTCTTATGCTTGCTCTATTTTTGCAGCATAATTATTAGGAAAAAGTTTGCTCCAGGAACAATCAGAAAATAACCCAAATCCAAGCAGTTGAATAATCACAGTCATCGTCATCGTCGTCATCATCATCATCATCATCATTATCCTTATAAAAAGGTGCCAAAGGTCAACCTGGCTTTAACAGATTCCAGCAAGCTTAAAATTCTTGAGTGTTCCCTCTGTGTTAAATTAAAACTGAAAAATCCACATTCTCTTTATTCCTTTTATTAAACTCTATATCATAGTTCAAGAAAATAAGCTTTTAGGAACTTTTTGGAACACTTAAATGGCAAGTTGAAAAATCAAATGGTTCTGACACAATAGTGATTTTAATGAGTTAATTGCCAATGAATATATCACATGGATGAAATTCTTCCCAAAGTGCATGTGGGTGTGTTTAAGGGTAGAGCACTTGGGGCCAAACACATTTTAAGCTTTTCAAAAACGTGTATATGTGAACAATCATTTGATGTATTTTTAAAAAGTTTTTACTGATTTCAAAACTAGCCTATTTCAAAGACAAAGAATTCTTGGTATTTTCTAGGCATTTTCCCTCTTTTTTCTATATGAGCATACTCCTTCTTATTCTCAGAGGAAAGAAATGTCAAATTTTAGAAACCCAGAGCTTATCCACACATTCAAGTCTACAAGCAAAACAGCAAGTTGGAAGGAAGAGACTCAAAAATTCAGTTCCAGTGCTGTTGACCTATCCTATTCAACTCTAGCAGCCCATCATTGCCCTAGGATATTTTGTAGCCACACTATTTTATTGATTCATATGGAGTTTAAGGTAAAGTCTTTTATCATGAACTGCTAGCAAGCCAAGCTTCCCCAATCCCAAAATGTAATCAACCCATAATTGAATTTTGATTTTTAAATGCAAGAATTGATAGCTGTTCTCATTAGCCTTCATCTTGTTAGTTTTGATTCACTGTTTTAGCATATTAAGATTATTTTGAAACTGAATTCAGTCGAACATTCAGATTTATATTATCCAAGGGGATTTGGATCTAAGGTAGTCTGTTATCAGTGGTCTTCTAGATAAGGCTCAGAATCCTTCACAGTGTTCTGACTCCTGTGATCAGTCTGAGTTGGCATTTGAAATTAAATCTATTCACAGTGCCTGCTTTTAGATGTTCCCTTTTCTCTTCATTAGAATTATTCATAGGTTGGCAGTCAGAATAACTATCTTTAATACCTACATGTCTCTTAAGTTAAATCTATTTTAAAATTTCTGCCCATAACAAGTCATTTGAAAGCTATCTTCTCCAAACCTGAGATACATATGAGTGCCTAGAATCATCTACCTTTAATGGCAGGGTCATCTTCTGCCAGGTTCTCCTCCTCTCCACATCACCAGTGAGAGGCTGTTGCTCATAGGAAAAGCAATGGTGACCTGTTGTGGTTTTGCACATATTCTGACTGATAAAATCAAAGCAAATAAAAATGTATCAAGTTATACAGAAGAAAAGAGAAAGCAATAGAACATTAACCATGGTTGTTATTGATACCAGGCTAGATGGAAAATGCTTTCCTTGGAACAGATTATGGCAAGAGAACACTGCTTCCCCTAATTTATATCCCAGCCAAGAGTTTCATCCAAACATGTGTTAACAATACCTGTGAGATAGTTCTTGCTTTCTCATATTCCAACTTCCTCATATTCCAACTTTTTTCATCACATCTGAGTATTTGTATACACATTATAAACTTAGAGAAGGCAAAGGTTTTGACTTATTCATCTCTATAACGCGAGTGCTAAGCATGGTGCCTAGTATATATTAGATACTTAATAACTATTTAATAAATGAATGAATGAATGAATGAATGTGAGATTTCAACAATTCTCTATTGTCTCCTCCTGAGAAATATTTTCTTATTCTACCATAGTTTTTACATAAAGGCAATTTGAATAAAAATGAACAGTTGTTATATTTATAAAACTTGTTAAGTAGGAATAACTGATTTCCAACATCTCACCCATCTCTCCATCCTCTGTTAATATTAAAACAAACACAACACACACACACAAAGGACTAGTGGAGGCAGTTTAGAGCTATAGTTGAGTATTTTGTTCAATAACAAAAATGGATTTGCACACAGAGCTATCCATACTGTCCCTTCAATCTCCTATTCAAGAATAATTTTTTTGCTAAATGGCTGGATTAGAGTTAGGTTAACCAGTCAGCTCTGGAATAAAAAAGGAACAAAGTGGCTCCCATAAAATAAAATCATCAGATTATCTTGCTGGCTGGGTACCGTCCAGCTAACCATTCATTGACAGTCGCATAATCGTCTGCATTCATCCAGAACAAACAAAACAGCTCCTGATTCCAATAGGAATAAAAGGAGAAAAAGAAACATTTCTGTCCCATTTATCTTTTAAATAAGAGACAAAATGTAAGCTAGGATGTAATATCAAAAGCATGGGTTTAGTAAGATCACAGTGGCTAAGTCACTTTGGGTACAAAGTGTATATTTTTTAGTGTGCCTGGTGCTTTCAAATCAGGACATTATAATTGAAAATTACAGGGCACTGATGGAGTCTCATGATTAAGAGCACAGTCTTTGAAGTTATGCAGACCTGAGTTTTGTCACTTTCTCCTGTGTCCCTTGAACAAATTATTTAATCCCTGTGTGCCTCCATTTCCTCAGCTGTAAAAGGGGTGCTAACGGCTTCTATTTCGCGTGGTTGTTGTAAAAATTAAATGAGATAACCCATTTGCCTGGCACAGGGAAACACTTGATAAATATTTACTATTATAACCACGATTCTCACATCAATCTGAGAGAAACTAACTTGGCAGGAAGGTTGATGGATTGAATGGGAATAGCACTATGTCTTATCACTAAGAACATAGCCTTTCTGAGAAATTAGCCAACCACCAAGCCCAATAGCTCATTACAATTCACTTGGAATGAAATGGAGACAAATGTGTCATTGTAAGAACCAAGATAGAAAATTGCTAATGAGGATTGAGGCAGTGGTTTGAGGGGGGGCATTGAGGAAGGCAAGTCAGTACACTGTGCTGTGGACAGAACCTCTGGCTGTTGGCTCCAGATAAGAACATTCTCTGAAAATCTTCATCTGAAAACTGCAGCAGAGTCTTGAAAAGCTGAGTCAGTCCTGTTGCATGCCTGCCCTTTGGTAGCCAACAAAATGGTACTTGGGGAGGTAGACACCCTACTTGGGAACTGACAAAGACCCTTTCTAAGACTTTCTGTGAGGAAGACACATGAGGGATGCTACACTGGGGGTCTCTAAAGTCCTTGAAATTGGGTGTCCAAAATAGAGGTCCTTCCAGTAGAAGCTCACACTCCAAGCAGGTCCATGTTCCATTAATTTCTTTCCCTTGAGTCCCACAGACACCAAGGTGGACAAGTCCTGGCCTCATGGAGCTCACAGCTCATGAGAAGGTGACTGATTGGTGTGACAGGTCAGGATGACTGACAGGGATATGTTCAGGGTGTTTGTGGAGCTCAAGAAAGAAACACAGAACCAGTCTTGAGGGTGAAGAGTCTTCTTGAAGAAAATATAATAGATGGGACAGGAAGCATGAATAGAGTTAGAAAGGCAGGAAGGGTGAGACTAGGAGAGGATGAAAGAGGAAAGAGCATGGGCCTAGGTCTAGAGGAGGAACTAGAGCATGGCATATTGGAGGGATTAAAACATGGTCTATGCGACTGTAGCAGGGAGCAAGGAGCACATTCATTTTCATGATGGATAACAGACATTAATTTGCACTAACTCTGGGCCAGGCCCTGTGACAAGTAGACCCATTATCAGTATTAACTCATTAAATCTGCACAGCGATCCTAGAAGCTGGGGCTATTTTACTAATGGGGAAATTGTGAATTGGAGAGGTTAGGATTCGAGATATTAAGACCTGAGTTGAATATCTCATGTCCTCTTAGAGAACTGGGATTTCTACTTAGGCAGTCTGGCTTGAGCGCTCACACTCTTAGCCACCACCTACCCAAAGGTATGGGACCTGCCACCACAGGGCAGCTCATGCCAAGGGGTCTAAGCACCGGGGATTAGAAAGTGCTTTTGTGTTGACATTGCTTTCTATGTTTTGCCTAAAGTTAAATTGAAATGATCTGTCAAGAAAAATTATCCAAATATGTTTCTGAGTGATAGGAAGTCTGACCACAGGTTTTTGTTGTTGTTTTTTAATATATTTTTATTGACTTCAGAGAGGAAGGGAGAGGGAGAGAGAGATAGAAACATCAATGATGAAAGAGAATAATTGATTGGCTATCTCCTGCATGCCCTCCACTGGGGATAGAGCCCACAACCAGGCACGGGCCCTGACCAGAAATTGAACTGTGACCTCCTGGTTCATAGGTCGATGCTCAACCGCTGAGCCACTCTGGCTGGGCTGACCACAGGTTTTTACTTCTACACAATTTTTACACGGGTTTTTACCTCTAACAGACTCCCACTTCTTGCAAAGTCTTAACTGAGACTATTTTGAAATCCTTAGGGTGGAAAAACAGCAGCATCTGAGAGGGGCTGTTCCATCTGGGACTCAGGTACAATTCCTGTGTGTGCCTGAGGTGGAATTCTATCCAAATACCAAGGAAGGAAGATTTTTGCCCAAGCTCTGAGCTTCCAGGTACCAATTTGAGAAAGAAGAAAACTCACTATGTATTTATAACAATTTTACACACAATAACCCACCAAATTATAAGCCATGCCAAGGTCCCACAGAACCTAGCACAGTACCTTGCACATAGTAAGTGATGGAAGAAAAATTGGAAATGAATGAATAGATAAGAGCATGGATAAATAAAGGAAAGAACTTTGTATTGCTTATTTGTTTTTTGCCTTTCTCCTTAACATGGGGTATAACAATGTGAGGAGAAAGATATCTGACTGGGGCCAGAAGCTATAAGAACAGATACAGCCTGGCCAGCATAGCTCAGTGGTTGAGCATCAACCTATGAACCAATCAGGGCATATGCCTGGGTTTGCAGCCTTGATCCCTGTGTAGGGCGTGCAGGAGGCCGCCAGTTGATGATTCTCTCTCATCACTGATGTTTCTGTCTCTCCCTCTCCCTTCCTCTCTGAAATCAGTAACAGTATATTTTAAAAGAACAGATACAACTTTTATGACCACTGAGTCATACCATCTTGAAGAGATTTTTGCACACCCTTGTTGACAGCAGCAAAATCACAATAGTCAAAAGGTGGAAGCAACCCAAGTGTCCATCAAGGGGTGAATAGGTAAACAAAATGTGGTTATTTATACAAAGGAATATTATTTAGCCTTAGAACAAAATTCTCATACGTGCTACAACATGGATGAATCTTGAGGACATTATACTAAGTGAAATGAGCCAGTCACAAAAAGGCTGATTCCACTTATATGAGGTACCTAGAGTAGGCACATTCATAGAGAAGAAAGCAGGATGGTGCTACTATTATTTTCTGCTATTTTACAGATCAGGAAAGTGAGGTACCCAAATGTGGAATAACTCTCCAAAGGCACACGGCTAATAAATGCAGCTGTGATTACCCAAAGGAATAGCTGAAGGGTGGTAGCTGCATTGATGCCTTATGACTAGTTGAGGGTGTTTGGTGCACCTGACCAGTAATTTGGAGTAGCCAGGCCAGAGGCCCCAGAAGTTTACGACCTCACACCAAAGTTCTCCAACTACAGCTGATCAATAATAATAGTAATATAAATGGGGCCCCTAGCGGCCTGGTACCAGAGTGTGGAGTTTGGATGCATCATGTCCAACCACCCAACAACTATAAGAGGTATGGGCCACTACTATCCCATTCAACAGATGAGGAAACTGTGGCACAGAGAGGTTAAGAAGCTTGCCCAAGGCTGTACAACTAGGAAGTGGTAGAGCCAGGATGTAACCCAGGAGGACATCTAACACTGAATTTTGTGCACTGACCACAATGCCAGAGTTTCTCAAAGTGTGGTCCAAGATTTAACTGCTTGGAATTTTTTACAATAATTATAATGAGTTAATATTTATTAAGCACTCACCATATACTGGGCTAAATGCTTCCAATGTGTTACCTCCTGGATGCCCCAAAAGGACCCTCTGAGGGAGGTATTGTCATTGGCCTCATTTTACGGGAGGAGAGAATGGACCAGGGCCTCCCCACCACAAGAAGGGCAAGGATTCAAATGCAGGAGGTCTTCAGAGTGTGTGAATGAGAATAGATCTGCCTCTTAACAAGCTCTCAGTGATTCATGTGCACATTGAAGTCTGAGAGGTGCTGGACTGCATTTCAATCCCTTCCTCGAAGGCAGGCCACAAGGGCATAGCAGTAAACCACGTAGACAAGGTCCTGCCTTCCGACAGGTGCCACACTGGTGGAGGGAGGCGAGACAGACCACAGATAAGGAAAGGATTACAAAAGTGCTTTTCAAGATGCAGTTTCCTTGTCTCCTCCCCAGACTTACTGCATCTGAGTCTCTGGGGGCGGACCTTGGAAGTCTGTATTTAACAAGGTTATTCAAATGCTCTCTCAAGTTTAAGAGGTTCTCCCTGGTTCTGCTCGGGGAGGAATCAGAGAGGGAAACACCAGCATCTTTCCTACTTTGCTCATTGTCTCAGTCCATAGGGCCAGAGGGATGGACTGCAAGAAACCTCTCCAAATGGCCAGCCAACTGACAATCAGAAGAGTATGAATTGGATTTGGCGCCTCTCTGTGCACTCATTTAGAATATTGGAGCTCAGAGATCCATGTGGTCCTACTTAATATAGTGAATAAGGCTGCAGTCACTCACAATTGACCCTGGGGGTGTGACCGGTCCCTATGGAAAACCATTCTTGCTTCTGAGCCTGCCTTTGCCAGTCTGTTGCAAAGAGAAGGCCATCACCCCCGCCCAGCACCCTTGGGGCAGGCCTAACATGACAGCAGCTGCCAGGCCCTAAGCAGACACTAACCAATGCCATGAGCACATACATCTCAGCCAGGAACCAATTCTCATCTGAAATGCTGGCTTGATGCCTGGCTCCTAAGGAGACTCATACACAAATAATTTATTAGCAACTCGGACGCTCTCCTCTCACTGACAGCAGCTAACCAGTCTCCACAGAAAGAACTAGGGGAAGACAGGCAAGTTGTTCCCAAGACTTTGAAGCAAAAGATCAAAGAACCAAGAGGAAAGGACTAAAACTGATAACTTGCCTTTTTCCAAATAGTAAGAATCATAACTAACATGCAGAAGTAGTCACTGCATGCTAGGTACTGCACCAAGGAATCAACATGTCTCATTTAATTCTCCCAACAGCCCTGTAAAGTCCATGTTATTTTAATTATCTCTACTTGACATAGACATGGAATGCTGTCACTTTATAAGAAAAGAGAAAGGGGGAAGGAAAAGGAGGAGGAGGGGGGAGGGAGAAGAAACAGGGAAAAGGAAGGGGGAGAAATGGACAGGCATCTCAGCTTTCTTCTGGGATAGAAGGGAAAATGACTGAAAAACATAAAGCAAAAAAAAAATTTCTCTGAGGATAATGAATAATATGAATGGAAACTGACTTGTTACCTAAATTTGGAACAATGGAAATACTCAAGAGATGGACTTGTTTCGTGTTCTGTAAACTCAGACAAAAGCCAATGGCTGAATTTTAATCATCCCCAATTAATACACACACACACACACACACACACACACACACACACACACACACACGGTGTTTGTTTTCCTAATTAAAAACTTCTTAGGAATTAATGGAAAATTTGGCAATTCTATTAACTGTAGTTAAAATACAATAAAATACCACTAACTGGGTGTCTTAGATGCCTTTGTTTCTTATTCTGCTTGGAAGATTATCAAGAGTTTAATGAAACTAATATTTTGGGATTTAGATCTTTCATAATCAGAAACCAGAGCATCTCCCATACTAACAACTGGAATTAACTTCAATTCGTTGAGCCACTGAGTACTGGGTGCATTGTCCCACCAAGTCCCCTCACAACCCTACAAAAAACATAGGGTTAATGATTCCATTTTACAGTTGAGGTAACTGAGGCTCAATGAAGTTGTGTAACTTGCCTAAGTGGTAAGTGAAGCAGCTGGAATGGGGACCCAGACCATTGGACTCCACAGCCTCCCTGCTTAAGCAGTATGTTAAACAATATCCTAATATATAAAAACCCTGGGTCATAACAACCAGTAACCACCAGAGGCTGACCAACTGGAAGTCAGTGCTGGCCCCGCCCCCAAGCAAGTGGTAAGGGGCAATCAGGCAGGCAGGCAGAGGGGCTAGGGGTGATCAGGTAAGCAGACCAGCGGTTAGGGGTGATCAGGTAGGTAGGCGAGTGGTTAGGGGCAATCAGGTAGGCAGACGGCCCCTCAGAGGGCTGGCCCCACCCTCCAGCAAAGAAAGAGGGAGGCCCAGGACAGCCAAGCCATTGCACCCCAGCCTGTCGCCTACAGAGGGAGGCCACTGGTGGCAGGGGAGGGGGGGCAGTGCTGCACAGATGGCAAGCAGTGGCAGTGGTGGGGGGTGGGGCCAGCTGCCTGCAGCCAGGGGAAGGAAAGCCCCGATAAGCCCTGATCTCAGGCCAGGCCTAGGGACCCAACCCGAGGGGTCCCAGATTGTGAGAGGGTGCAGGCCAGGCTGAGGTGACCCCCCACCCCCCAAGTGCACGAATTTTCGTGCACCAGGCCTCTAGTCTATAATAATGAAAGCATAATATGCTAATTTGACCGGACATCCTTCTAGATGAAGCTGGGACTGCAAGGGAAGCCTGGGTCCTGGGTGCTAGAGGGAAGCCGGTGCCGGCAGCTGGGGGAAGGAAGGCCTACTCTTGCACAAATTTTGTGCATCGGGCCTCTAGTGTTATAATAACATTGTCACAAAAATGCTTTACTTAAGTTGGCCAAATAGGTTGCTTGGTATTCTGTGGCAGCACAAAAATGTAGTTTGCCTAATTGTTCTTAGTGGTTTTGTAGACAATGCCTCCTAGAGACATCATCCCACCAGGACACTGAGGGAATGGATGCCCAGGGTTCCAGAATGTTGTGAAGAAGTCCCTACACCACCTAGTCATTCAAACTTCTCTCCTGGGAGCCGCACGTTCCCCACAGGGGTCCATTGGGCATGGCAGATTGCCTCGTGGGGCTGACTTTAACCAACTGACTACCATGTGCCAAACACCGTGCTGGGCACTTCACACACTATTATTCTTTAATCCTCAAAAAAGCCTGGTGAGGTGGATGCCGTTATTATCTTCATTTTATAAATGGGGAAATAGAAATTCGTAGTGTTAACTATAGCTGCATTCTCACCAGGTCTGCTGTCGGTTCACTCTGGAGCACTATGAACAGTGAACATCAAAAGGCAGACATGAGGCCCTGGCCACATAGCTTAGCTGGTCCAGATATGTCAAGGTTTGAACCCTGGTCAGGGCACATACAAAAATAAGCCAATGAATGTATAAATAAGTAGAACAACAGATCTCTCTCTCTCTCTCTCTCTCTCTCTCTCTCTCTCTCTCTCTCTCTCTCTCTCTCTCTCTTCCATCTCCTCTCTCTAAAATCAGTAAAATAAAACAAAAAATACAGACATGATACCCACCCAGGAGAAGCTGTCACACCAATAAAGGAGAAGTAGATTCACTGTTATGGAAAGTACTACATGGTTGAAGTAGAAAGCCCTATCATGTATTAAACTGACCTAGGAGGTCAGAAAATCTTCCCTTAGAAAGTGATAATTCAGTTGAGAACTATAATGTGGGTAGGAGTTAACTAGGCAAGGAGGAAAGGGAAAAGCATTTCTGATAGACAGGAACAGAATATTTGAAGACGCAGCTGTATTAAGAAATATTGGCATGTTAGAGGGGAAAGGTGAGTTGAAGATGCAAGAATCTGTTGAAACAACCTTCCACTGTCCTCATCCCTTCTTGTGTACCTTCTTGTGTCTTTCCCTCTACCTAGGGAGGAACTAGCCTCAGGTTAAATCCACCCACTATCAAACTCCTCACTGTGTGCCCAGTGTTGCCTAACAGACAGTCAACATGTCATTGATAAATGAATAAAACAAGTGGACAAGTGCATGAAAACTGTTTGGTCAAATGTGCTAGGGAGGGGGAAATCTATAAAATCAATTTTTCTTATCACACAGATACGTTTTAAGCTGATTTTGTAATATTTACCTGTGATTTTAAAATTATGTAAACTAATGAGAAAAAAACGTCTTTTCAACAAAGCTAGAAAAAGTAGATATGCACGTGCAAAAGAAGGAAGTTAGACCCCATCCTTTACATTATATGCAAAACTAACTCAAAATGGATCATAGACTTAAATGTGAGCATTAAAACTGTAATACTCTTAGACGAAAACATAAGTGTAAATCTTTGTGGCATTAGAATAGGCAAGTTTCTTACATAATGCACCTAAAGCACAAGAAATTTTAAAAATGAGCACCATTAAAATTAAAAATATGTATGCCTCAAAAGATACTGAAAAAACCCTCAGAATGGAAGAGAATATTTATTTTCAAGTCACATATATCTAGCAAGGGATTCGTATCCAGAATATATAAACAACTTTACACCTCAATGATTGAAAACACACACAGTTAGCCTAATTTTAAAATGGGCAAAGGATTTAGACATTTATCCAAAGAAGATATTCAAATGGCCAATAAACACATGGAAAGATGTTCAACATCATCAGTCACAAGAAAATCAAAACCCCAGTGAAATACCACTGCACACTCATTAGGATGGCTATAATAAAAAAGACAGATAATAACAAATGTCAGGCAAGGCTGTGGAGGTTAGAACATACGTTGCTGGTGGAAATGTAAAATGGTGCAGCCACGCTGAAAAACAGTTGGGAGGTTCCTCAAAATGGTAAACACACAGCTACCATGTGACCCAGCAATTCAACTCCAGGTTATCTACCTAAAAGAAATGAAAATATATGTCCATCAATGTTCATAGAAGCATTATTCATAATAGCCAAAAAAGTGGAAACGAACTAAATGTCTGTCGACTGATAAATGGGTAAACAAAAAAATATCATATCCATATAAAGACATACTATCCATCAATAAAGGAAATGAAGTACTGGCACATCCTACAATGTTGATGAAACTTGAAAACATTATACAAACTGAAAGAGGCAAATCACCGAAGACCACATTTAATGTGGTTCTAGTTACGTGAACTGTCCAGAATAGGCAAACCCATGGAGACAGAACATAGATTAGTGGTTTCCTGAGGTTGGGAGAGGGATGTGGAAAAAGGGGTGGGGAGTGGTTGCTAATGGGTATGGAGTTTCTTTTTGGGGTGATGAAAATGTTCTGAAATTGATTATGGCAATGGTTGCACAACTCTGTGAACATACTAAAAACCATTGAATGATACACTTTAAATGGCTGGATTTTTATGTAAATCATATTTCAATTAAGGTGTTAAAAAACCATGAATCAGAACTAGTGTCACAACCCTCACATTTACTACAACTGAATTTTCTTTCTTTTTTCCTGTGCTGCTGCTGTTGTTGTTTTACCCTCAGCTCCTGAGGAAAGGCTTTGCTGTAGATGGTCTTTTTGCCCCTCCCCCAGCCTTATATATTTCTATATGAAAATAAAAGGCACTGTTCCCAGGATAGACGCAATGGGAATGAAGATTGCTCAGGTCTTCTCAATGTTCCACATCTACAGCCCTATCTAGTCATAGCCATCTTCCTCCTAAGAAGCCCTGAAGCTTTGTAGAGTCCTGAAGTATGCAAAGATTAAAATATTTCCCTCTACTGTATTTCCAAGCCTTCCCCTCACCTCCCAAAAAGACTGTGAACAGAAAACTTGAAGTATTTCTTTTTCTTAGTCCAAGCTAAGCAGAACAGCAGAAAAAAACAACAATAAGACCAACCCAGGCCCCAAGAATTCTAGTTATGTGGGTTTTTTGTCTACAGTTGTAGCAGCATCTTTGAGGCAGACTTTGGCTACAGTGTGAGGAATTCAGTGTATACAAAAGTTATTTTCTTAGAAAATTGCTGAACAATGGGCTATTGAGCAAACATGTAAGTCTCGCATCTACTGACATCTTTTTAAAAAGAAAAATTTTAATAGACTTTTATCTGTGAACTTCAGATTACAGGACGTTTAAGTCTCCCATACAGTAAGAGAGTGGTCGCAATTCCTTATAATCCCCCTTTGTTCCTATTACCTATAATATTTAATGGTTTCCCTTCAACTCTACCACTGTTTGCGACCCCTCCTCTGTTTTACTGTTGTTCATTTTCAGCTTAATAACCACCTCATTCTATGCACCATCTCTCTGAAAATTTCAGGGAAGAGCCATGTAGGAGAAATGCGCTCTTTGAATTTAGAGCAGTACATGATGTGTATACTTTTATATTACGTTCCATTTGTGCTGCTCCCACAGCATCGGCCGAGCTCAGCAGCAAACTGAAATGACTGTGATGTCTTCCATTTAGAAAGGATGGCTTATTTAGCAGATACATAATAGCATTCATTTTCTTTACCATTAAACATAGTTCGGTGTCCTTGCCTCCCAAACCAGTTCTAGGCATCAGCCTACCAAGTTCGAGCTATTTGTCCTGGCCAAGATTATAACCTCAGTGCTTTTATTTATTCTTTTAAAGCCCTGAAGAACAGATAAACTTATCAGAAAAGCTCTGACTTTTAAGTTTTACAGGACTACGGCACTATTTTTAGCACCAGTTACAGTCTCTAGCAGACAGTAAAAACAACAGTCACTATTTATTGAACTTTGACAATGGCCCAGCCACTTTTAAAGAGCTAGATATTGATGTAGAGGTGGATGTGGACATGGGCATGGATACAGATATGGACAATTAATGTACGTAACCCCAACAACAACCCTGTAAGCCAGGTGCTGTTATTATCCCTGATTTACAGGTGAAGAAATTGACAGACAGAGATATAGAATAACTTGCCCAGGATCGCACAGCTGGTAAGGGGCAGCATTTAGATTTAGAGCAGGAGTCTAGCTCCCAAGGCACCATGCTGTATTGGCCTGGTGGCAGGAGCTTACAGTGGAAGCTACAGAGCAACTGTGAGAGCAAAATTCCACCTACTCATCTACACCCATCCTTTCCAGGCATCTGCCCTCCGGGAAGGCTCCCCAGGCTCCGGGCACAGAAAGGACATTGTTCTGTTCTTCCTCCTTCCTGCCCTTCCACCTCCTTCCTGGCGCAGAGACCTTTCCAGGGGAAGTGTTTATGAAAAGCAACGTGAGCTCACAGAGCAAGCCAGATCCCAGGAGCCCAGATGGCAGTGCGCAAATCCACCAGGTACATGTGCCCTTTGACTCATTCTGACCACAAGCATAAACCAGGAGGCTTCTGGCAAGGCAGAGACGGATGGCAAGCGTTCTGCAGGCACCCAGAGCTCTGCCACCGGGCTCTAACCTTAGCAGTCGCAGGAGACCAAGATGGCTTGATGAACATTGGATGTTAGTAACACATTTGAAACCCTCTCTCTGGTTTCTTACTTATTAATCAGACAAATTAGGCTGCTCTTTCTCAGTTTCCAAATCAGAAGTCAATATTTCAGGTCAAAAGCGTTTGGCACATCTAGAAGCTTGCAGTGGTGGCAGCAGTCTTTGTTGACTTAACACGTAGGAGCCGCCTCCGTCGTTTATTCAGAAGTGTCAGGAGACACATGACAGCTGATAGAATGGCTACACCAACACTTTTTTTTTTTTTTTTTAATGTGAAAAGGAGTTGAACTGAGGTCACTGAGACCACGTGAGAGGAACAAAAGCCCAGCGACCTTGACTCACCTGTTGGGAGATTTCAATGAGGCCTGGTTCTGAGGCACATCCAGAAGGGGCTGCTGAGTTTGCTGCTTTACACACATTAGCTCAGTTAATCCTCCCAACAGCCCTATGAGATTCTTTTATTATCCTCATTAAAAACCAGGAAAGTAGAGACAAGGTTTAAATCCAGGTCTTTTGAGCTCTAAAACCCATACTGTGACCATTACCAGTTATCCTACCTCAACATACATCTGAGCATAGAGACACAAACTTCAAAATAAATACCTTTCTGGAACCAAGTGGAATCATTTCAGCAATTTCGTCAGCAGGATTTTAAAGGCAGTGGAATCTCAGGGATCAAATATATTTCTCCCAAGAGCCAGATTGTCCCCCAGTCTGTCCTTTGCCAGGAAGGCATTATTTCTATAACACCCCAGTTAAATGTAGATAGGAGATAATAAGTTGTAGGTGATAAGAAACTTAAAAATAGGAGGCAGTAAATTACTTAATATTCTAATCATATTGTTTTATTACAACTCTCTGGCCATTTACACTTGGGAATATAATTTGGTTGGTGTCCCAATGTTGCATAATACACCAGGTTTCAACATCTTTTTTTTTAGAAGGATGTTCTTTCTAATAAATATATTTTTATTGATTTCAGAGCATGAGGGAGAGGCAGAGAGATAGAAACGTCAGTGATGACAGAGAATCATCAATAGACTGCCTCCTGCAGGCCTCCTACTAGGGAAGGAACCCGAAATCTGGTCATGAGCCCTGACTGGGAATTGAACTGTGACCTCCTGATTCATAGGTCAACACTCAACCACGGAGCCACACCTGAAGGCAGGTTTCAACATCTTTTTAGCAACACTTTTTCATTTGATCAGTGTAACAACCTTTCGAGGTAGATAGATAAGAGACTATTATTCAAATTTGCAGAATGAAAAGTGAGACTTTATATTCCCAGTGTGGCATAATTGCTATGCAGTTGAGTCAGTACTGCAATTCACATGTGTTTAACTCCCAGGTCAATGTTCTTGTCACTATTCCACACTGCTTCTCAAAAATCCATTGATGCTGCCTGGCAGGTATAGTTCAGTGGTTGAGTCTTGACCTATGAACCAGGTAGTCTCAGTTTGATTCCTGGTCAGGGCACATGCCCAGGTTTCGGGCTCAATCCCCAGTGGGGGGTGTGCATAAAGCAGCTAATCAATGATTCTCTCTCATCATTGATGTTTCTCTCTCTCTCCCTCTCCCTGAAATCAATAAAAACATATTTTTAAAAATCCATGCCCTAACTAGTTTGGCTCAGTGGATAGAGCGTTGGCCTGCAGACTGAAGGGTCCCAGGTTCGATTCCGGACAAGGGCATGTACCTTGGTTGTGGGCGCATCCCCAGTAGAGGGTGTGCAGTAGGCATCTGATCAATGGTTCGCTCTCATCGATGTTTCTAACTCTCTATCCCTCTCCCTTCCTCTCTGTAAAAAAATCAATAAAATATATTTAATAAAAAATAAAATAAAAATCCACTGATGCTCATTTTCACACATGTTAAAAGATGCCAGTTATAGACAGATACACACATCTATAATAATAAAAGCATTATATGCTAATTAGACCAGACAGCCGAACGACCTTCCAGATGTCATTCCGGACATCATTCCTGACGAAGCTGTGGTGGCAGGGGCCCAGGCAGAGGTGGTTAGGGGGTGATCAGGCAGGCAGGCAAGCAGTTAGGGGCAATCAGGCAGGCAAGCAGAGCAGTTAGGGGTGATCAGGCAGGCAGGCAAGCAGTTAGGAGCCAGCAGTCCCAGATTGAGAGAGGGAAATCCGACTGCCAGTTTAGGCCCAATCCACAGGGATCCCTGCAGGACTGGGGCTAAACTGGCAGTCGGACATCCCCCAAGGGGTCCTGGATTGCTAGAGGCTGCAGGCCTGGCTGAAGGACCCCTCACCCCTGCATGAATTTTGTGCACCGGGCTCTAGTAAACTATAAAGGCAAGCAAAATAATACTGTAAGTTTGAATATGTGTGTAGTAAAAGTATTAAAAATTTATGGAAGTAGTTATAACCAAATTCAGACTACTAGTTGCTTCTAGAAAGCAGAATGTGATCAGGGAGTGGTAAGCAGGGACTTCAACTTGTATCTGTAGTCCATACCTGGTGGTTGCATTATTTTTCTTTACACATTTATGTACATCTTGAATATAATACCTTTTCCAAAAAGAAAATAAAGAAGGTATCCATTCATTCTGCAAACACTGACGAAGACCAGGAGGCATGCCAGGCATTGTGCTGGGTGTTGTAACAGTGGTGACAAGAGAGACCCTATCCCTGCCCACACAGACCCTCTGCTCTTGCAGAGAAGACAGAAGCAGCAGCATTTGTGCCAAGAAGCACAGAGAGCTATGGAAGCTTGTGACAAGGAGACCCAATATAGTTCTGATGACCAAGGAGAGCTTCCAAGAGAAAATGAAGCTTAAGCTGAGACTGAAGAATGTAAGTTTTGATGATTAGGAAAGGGAAGAACAGCTCAGATTAATTGTATTCAAAATGTTTCATGTCCAAAATTAAACATTGGAGCAAGCAAGGGAGAGGGAGGCATGAGATAAGGCTGGACAATGAGGTTGGAGCCAGATCGTGCAAGAGGACCTCACGTCCACTCCTGGCCAATATTTTAAATTGATGGAGCTCCATGGATGAGCCTGGGATGGGCTGCAGGCTGGCAAGTGGAAGTGGAGGTGGGGAAGGAAAGAGAGGGAAGCAAAGTATTCTAAAATGTTGTAGTGACAGCTTCACCCTCTTGCTAGATCCAGAACTGGCCCCAAATCCTATTCTAATGCAGACGGAATTTCAGCAATTGCGGGCAGGGGGCAAGAGACAGGGGAGCAGAATGTGCCTGTGAGCCGGCTAGGGCTTTCCTCCACCTTCCTACAAAGGAATCACTCTGGCAGATTTCCACATTGTTGGTATTTTACCATTTGTCATAGGCAAGTTACATAACTCAGTTAGTGATTAAATTACCAACAGAGCTGCTATTTGAGTTGGGAAGGTTCAAGGTTGTTTCTTGCTTCTGCACATTGGTTGAAAGGGAATTGAATTAATTCTTTCTTAATCTCCTGGGTTAGAAGAAAACATAAAAGTCATGCCCGGTCTCCAGTAGACAGTGTAAAAAGCAACATTCAAGCTCATTCATCAACAGCCAGAGTCCCTCTGTCTAACCTTGGTCCCATGTTTAGATTTATAAAGTGTGAGATCATTGTCAGTTTTATTTATCTCTGTTATTAAATTTACTGGTCCTCCTGCAAATGACATTATATCTTCTTATCTAATTCAAATAAATGCCTTACTCATGGCTAGAATGTAGATGATGAAATCTCATTGTTAACTCAATAATTGAGATAATCTCATTGTTTTGCTTTCCTAATGGAATCTTTAATTCATTGCTCATGCCTGGAATTCTACTCAATTTCACCAAACTTTTCTTAAAAATACTGCTTTGAGCAGTCTCTGTGTCTCAGTGTACCTACCAGAATGAAACATTCTTGCCCTATTCTTTAACCAGCATTTATCTTGGTCTGTTTATCTTATACAAAATAATCACTCAATTTGACATTTGCATTTATTTTCACTAATTATGATTTAACATACTTGTGGCACAGTGTGTAAAGGCACAGGGTTTAGAATAAATTTTAATTTTAAATTCTAGCTCTGTGACCCAATGGTGACCCAATATAGTTCCCACATCTATAAAATGGGGGATAATGAAAGCTATCTCATAAGGGTGTTGTGGAAATCAAACAAGATTATTTTCAGTGCATTGCCTGGGCTGAGTAGCTCATAACGACCATTCAGATACTAGCCAAATAGAATAAGATACTGTACTCTGTCATTAGCTTGAGTAGAAATATGGTTTATCTTTTAAACCTCAAGAAGCACACTCGTGAGTTGTAAGAATTTTTAAAACATGCAATACCTGACTATTTAGTCAAGGGCACTGACCTCTTTTCCCTTAGATTGTCAAATTTAAAAAATGACAACATCCAGCACAACAATAACCGTCCAGTGTGAATGAATCAAAATTATACCTATTTTTTGTCAGATCGGCAAAATATATATATATATATATATATTGTATGTGTGCCATAAAATTTTAGTAATTACTAGTAGTTTTTGTATACCATGAGATGAAAAAAAGTTGAAAATCACTGATTTAAAGGTTTGAACCAACCCTCTGAGTTGTGAGGGATTCTCTTTCTGCATTTGAATCTGAATCACTTGTATTTCCTATGTCATGTATATAAACCAGAATCTTAGTTCATTTGTTTGATCTGGTTCCATCCTTTTGGTGACTTTCTTTAGCTGCCAGAGGTGGATCCCTAAATCTGGAAGAGAAAGTAGACGGCCTTTCCTCACCTGCTCAGGTGACTATCCCAAAACAGAGAGTTAGAGGTTCCCAGATCCAACAGCCAGTGCTGCCTGGTAACCAAGAACAACAGCCTGTGGGGCTGGAGGCAGCCAAGATAATGGAATGGGATTATCACCCACAATCAGCCCTGAAACAACCACCCCACACCCTACTCACTTTGTTAAATATGGGGCTTTATACAGAACTGTAATCTCTTCCTAAAACAACCTTCCCTACACTTCTTGTTCAGACTAATTCCTACTCATTTATCGAGTCTCAGCTTGTATATCACCTTCTCCAATAAACCTTCTCTGACTCCACAGTCTGGATGGGAATCTGTTTTGTATCCCCCATGACATTTTCTAGTTAGCCCTCTTCTGCGTCTCATTTTGCATAGTTCTGGTATGTGTAAGCCCCAATTGCAATGACTTTAGTTACATAACATCAGTCCTCCAACACAGCAGTTCACACTTTACTTCGAACTTCACAATGATGCACTGTGGAGTGAGTAATTACATAAATAAAGTTCACTGCTTGCTTTTTCAGCCCACAAATCACTTCATCAAAAAGGTTCACATCATGATCAGTGACACATTATATCACTTCTTCCAAAGTCTACTGGTGACTGGTCGCTGCACACTTGTTATCCAGTTTCCACATGGACAGCAACCCCACGTGATGTTCTACAAATATGGAAAATCAAACAAGGGAATTAGCCAGAAAAGATGAGAGTGCAGCAAAGAAACAAACAAACAAACAAAAAATGATTACCCTGGAAGTCAAATTCAAGTTGAATGGAAGTGGAATTAGAGAAGAAATGGAATGTTGACACCGTCCCATTGGATACACTCTAGATATACAGCCAGAAGAGTTTAGCGAAAGGTAGTTGTATTGACATAAATGCACAAAGTGGTCATGGCAAAAGGGATGATGATGCCCCAGAAAAAGTGATGCTAGCAAACCATTTCACATTAAAAAACAAACAAACAAAAAAATTCTCACATTGACATAGGAAGAGCAAACATTTAAAGGCTAGAAGCTGATCTGGGTTTTGGAAGGAATATGATAATTTGCCAACGCATGCAAACCATGTTTGCTCCACGTTGTTATGTGATGAGAAGGCAATCCCTGTACAAACAACTCCTGATAAGATGTTTACACTCATTCTCAATGTGTCCAATGTTTTAAATTACAGTGTACTAAATAAATCATAACTTTACTATTTTTTCCATTTCCATATAATACATTTATAACCAACAGCAAGAGAGTTTTTAAGTCATGGAACCATCCTAATTTTTCCCATCGGTTTGGATGAGCACTTGGCACAGTTTTCAGCTTGCACGGTAAGCTTTACAGTCTGGAACTACTGTGCAAAGTGAGAACTGCTACACTGGACTTAGTTACTACACACACTCACAGAGATATAATTTTGAGCTTGGATGAATGACGAGTGAGTGAATGAATGAATGAACTCGATAAGTGGGCTTTACCTTTATAAAACACTAGGAATGAAAGAGGATATTCTCTTCTTCCCTCACTAGTATAATTTGTCAAAGTTCTTCCCCATCTCAATGCTCAGCCCCAATTCCAAAAAGTAGATCTGTTTTTGTGTTCAAAATACTAGTAATTTTTATAGCCCTAATAAAAGCCCTGCAAGCAGGGTCAGCTCCCCAGCCAGCAGGTCAGTGCAGCCACTATGATTGACTCCACCAGGTCTAGGCTCAGCCCCTGTCAGTCAGTCACTGTCTCAATGCAGAGGAGGATTTATGATTCACATACTCCCAGCCTTAGACTGTGGTCATGAGGCATGGAGATATCTTAAATAAATGAATGTATTGTCCTATCTAATAAAGAGGGAATATGCTAATTGACCCTCACACCATCACAAAAATGGCAGCACCCACCGCCAATAAGGAGGGAATATGCTAATTGACAGCCCACCCTCAAAGATGGTGGTGCCCACAGCCACAAGATGGCGGCGCCCAGTCCCCTCAGCCCCACTGGGGTAGCAGGTGTGCGGCAAGCCTCGGATGGCGGATGCCCAGCTGCCCAGGGCCGCCCAAGGCTCAGGTAACCAGGGCTGGCCAAGGCTTGCACTGCCAGCTGTGGCAGCAGCAGAGGTGTAATGGGGGCATTGCCTTCCCCTGATTGCCGGATCGCCTCCCACCCCTGAGGGCTCCTGGACTATGAGAGGGGGCAGGCTGGGCTGAGGGACCCCCGCCTCCAGTACATGAATTTTCATGCACTGGGCCTCTAGTTATAATATAAACCTTAGGCTGGCCAATGCCTTTCACATCCTCTCTTCCCACATCCTTACTAGAACTGTAATAAATATCCAGATTTCATACTCAGCTTTTCATGAGGGGTTGTAGTAAAGTGGCCAAGATGTCAACATTTGCCTATGGCCCTCTGAAATTCATGCAATCCCAGGATAACTGAAACACCTAACTCTCCTGGCATTTTCTCTCTACTTTTATCATTATGATCCCATTGGCAATGCAACTGGGAAGAGACAGACGATAAAAGGGGCAACATTACCATAGTCTCAAGATGCCAATTAAGAGGTTTCCAGGAAATACCACAAACCAATTATTTCTGTTTCTTTTTCCCCTGGGATGCTCCTCTGAGGATATTTTAAAAATTAACCTCTTTCCAAAGGCCCTTAATAATTCCTTACTCCACTGATACATTGACATTCCCTTCCAACATGTCGCCCAGGGAGTAACTGGGAGTTTCATTCCTTTATTTATTTGGCAAACGTTTATTGAACACCTACTCTGTCCCCAGCTCCATGGTTGGCCCTGGGATCAATGCCGAAGAGCCGGACGCGCCCTCCTGGGTTGTACAGACTGATGGCAGAAGCAGAAAATACCCAGATGGGCAAATGGGAACACTTGGCGTTAAACTCCCTCCATGTGCTATGAAGGAACCGGAGTGAAGGGAGGACACCGGGAAAGACCTTCCTAGAGAAGATGGTCAGGGAAGAACTCCAGGAAGTGAGACCTGAAATATCAGGGGCAGAGGGAAGACATTCCTCACAGAGGAAATACATGCCAGTGGTCTGAGACAGGAAGCATGTGGAGAGCTCAAGGACAGGCAAGAGGAAGCTGGAAATTATGTGTATAGTTGTACCATATGGAAGCCCATTTAAAGCCAGAGTAACTGGTGCGACTCTCTGGCGCTGGCCTCTTGCCACCCCGGAGAGCCCAGCGCCCTTTCCCCAGCCTGGTCCTCTCAGGCGGAAGGAGGGTCTGTGAGGAAGATTTCCACAGACCCCGCTTCCCCCACCTGCTTCCTATTTGCTGCAGGCCTGCTCTGACCTAAGGCTCATGCCCAAGGCTCCATCCAAGCCCACTTCTCTGAAATTGACTGACCTTGACTTGGGAACTTTACTAAGGGTCTCAGTTCCGGGCTAATCTTTCTCCCAAGTGCTTTCTCTTGTAACAACATAAAAGATAGCGGCCTTCTTCATCAGCTCCCACTGCCCATGAATAGGAGGCTGAGCACTGTCCGGCAGGTGCTCACAACCTGGAGGACACAGGGACCCTCCCGAGAGAGTTTTCCCACAGGTGTGAGAGGGAATGCTCTCTGGACCTGGGCCAATCCTGCACCCCAGGGTGCCTTGCCAATCCGCACCCCCAGAGAGCTTTGCTTCGTAGGGACACAGAGTCATCCAACCTATTTTCCTGTCCTTTTGGCTTCAGGATTTCAAAAGAAGCAAGCCTACATTTTTAAAGTTAAAGTATGCTTGACAGATTACATTCGTTTCAGGTGGACAACATAGTGATTCGGCATTTATATGCCTTCTGATGTGATCACCACAGTAAGTCTAATTACCACCTGTCACTGTGCCAAGTTATTACAATATTATTGACCATATTCCCTGTGCTGTACAGCACCTCCCCATTACTTATTTATAACTGGAGGTTTGCACATCTTCTTCCCCATCACCTTCCACCCCATCCCCTTCCCTCTGGCAACCAGTTTGTCCTCTGTGTCTAGGAAAGCTCATTACAGCACATAGTTGATTTGAACCAAGCCAGGAAACTACTTCCCACATGTCATCGAGTCATACAATAAAAGCTATAACAATATGTAGAATAATTTTTAAGTAATCCGTTTTAGAACTCTTTTTAGCTATTTAGTTCAACTATTCACAGGGACTTTACAGTGTTTATATGTGTTATTAACAAGGTGTCAAGGAAAGGGGATAACAGAGAACCTGATATATCCAGCAAGTCACTTCTGTCTGAGAGCCTCAGTTTCTTTATTAACTAAAAGGCAATAAATACCACTACCGACCTCACAGGACTGTGGAGGGGACTAAATAGGCTGATGTGTCAGGTGTGTGGACCAGGCCAGGTCATAGCTAGGACAGATCCGCAGTCACTGTTATTGCATTGTGATGAAACGATTTCTCTTTCAACAAAGATTTCTTTGTAACAGACTTTTTTTTTTTTTTTTTACCACTCAGACAAACTCTTCCAGCAGTGAGGGCCAAGCAAGAGTTTATTGTGTTTGCTAGGCTGGTTGTTTTTGTGATTTGCCCTCGACTTACCAGTTTTGTTAACAATTTAATAGTTGGATGTTCACTCCATGCATGGCAAGGTTCAGTTCCACCGAGAGCAATTTTGAAGCCACACATCGAATCCAGCAAGTTGATAGTAAAACTAATCAATCTGTAATAGTAGTCTTGGCTTCATTAGAACTAATGACATACAGTCTATGATATACTTACTTATTCCACTTCTGGACAAGAGACACTTTGATATTCATGACACTAAAAAATAGATAAAACTGAGTTATAAACGGCAAATTTTAACCATTGTGATTTTTAACACCAGTTTTTAAAAAAAAAAAAATCGTATTTTTTGGTTCTTAATGCGTTTCTTGAAAGTGCCCGCCACTGTGCTCAATGTTCTGTATGGATTGCCTTGTCTACTCCTCTGTTTATAAGTTAGATACCATTCTGACACTCATTGTATAGATGAGAACACAGTGGTTTGGAGCTAAGAGATGTTGCCCAAGGTTAGCCACCCAGTGGCAGACATGGGACGCAAACCCCTCTCTGCCATCTTGACTGCACTCTGTTTGGGAGAAACTTGTGCCTCCTCTTCAGGATCTGATGGATAAGAGCACAAACTCCTGAGCAAGTCACATCACCTCTCTGTGCCTTGGTTTCCTCATTGGTCTACAGGGATGATAATCCTACTTACCTCTGACAGCTGTTATGAGGACAAAATCAGATGATGCATGTTAAGCAATTTAACCAGGAACAACCGTCCTGACCCTTTAGGAGCCCTGCCTCTCCCCTCTCGAATAGCACATTTTACTGGACCAGAAGGAATTTTCCCCGATGGTCTGGCCTGACAATCCCTTGAGCCTAGTGAGGTCATGTTTTGGAACTAGCTCCACCCCCTGTTTTGGTTTTCTTGGATGGAAGTTTAATTTTTCAGAGTTATTACAGCTTCCTTAATCAGTCCCATTTGATTCCCAGTTCTAAGAAATATACATATTCCCATGATTCTTTTGATTCCTGGGCTAACAGATTTAACAGGTCTCCAGAGTCACATGCTTCTCTGTTCCCAGCTTTCCTCTTCATAGACATCTTAAGGAAATCCGTTAGGCCAGGTTGTCTGTTCGTAAAGGATGTGCATTGCAGAAGGAAGGAATGGCCTCATATTTTAGCTATAGCCAGGGCACATGCATTCATTGAGGGCCACAAACCATGCTAAATTCTTTGTCCCTCTCCCTCTCCATCTATTTCTACCTGTCTTCTCATTATTACTCATTATCATATGCAAGTCCCCTGTGAGGAAGTGTTTAAAAGATGAGCTCTATATACACCAATAGCAAACTATCAGAAAGGGAAATTAAGAAAACAAACCCATTTGCCTTGGACAGGTAGTTCAGTTGGTTAGAGCATCGTCCCAATATTCCAAGGTTGTGGGTTCAATCCCACAGGGCATATAAGAAACCAACAATGAATGCATAAATAAGTGGAAAAACAAATCAATGTTTCTCTTCCTCTCTCTTTCTCTTCCCCCCACTCTCTAAAATCATTTTTTTAAAAAAAAGAAAACAATCCCATTTATAATTGTATCAAAAAATAAAATAAAATACCTAGGAATAAATTTAACCAAGGATGTGAAAGACCTGTAATCAAAAAATTATAAGATACTGAAGAAAGAAATGGAAGAAGATACAAACAAATAAGTGGAAGCATATACTGTGTTCATGGTTAGGAAGAATTAACATCATTAAAATGTCCATACCACCCAAAGCAATCTATAGGTTCAACACAATTCCTACCAAGATTCCAGGGGTGAATTTCACAGAACTCGAATAAATATTCCAAAAATGTATATGGAACCACAAAAGACCTCTAATAGCCACAGCAATCTTGAGAAAGAAGAACAAAGTTGGAGAAATCACACTATCTGATATCAAACTATACTACAAGGACATAATAAAAGAACTGCATGGTACTGGCATAAGAACAGACATATAGGTCAATGGAACAGAATAGAGAGCCCAGAAATAAACCCACCCCTTTATGGTCAATTAATATTTGACAAGGGAGGCAAGAATATACAATGGGGTAAAGACAGTCTATTCAATAAATAGTGTTGGGAAAATTGGACATATACATGCAAAAAAATGAAACTAGACCACCTTCTTACACCATACTCAGAATAAACTCAAAATGGACTTAAATGTTAGGCTCATAAAAATCCTAGAAGAAAACATAGGCAGTAAAATTTAAGACATTTCTCATAACAATATTTTTTCTGATATATCTCCTCAGGCAAGGGGAACAAAAGAAAAAATAAATAAATGGGGCTACATCAAATTAAAAAATTTTTGCAAAGCAAAGGAAACCAAAAAAATGAAAAGACAACTCATGAATGAGAGGACATATTTGCCAGTGATTCACCTGATTAGGGGTTAATATCCAAAATTGATAAAGAACTCATATAACTCAACACCATAAAAAAAGTAAAAGATGGCAAAGAACCTAAATAGACACTTCTCCAAAGAAGACATATGAAAAGCTGCTCAGCATCACTAATTGGAGAAATGCAAATGGAAATCATAGTAAGATGTCACCTCACACCTATCAGAATGGCTATCATTAATAATTCAACAAACAAGTATTAGTGGGATGTAGAGAAAAGGGAACCCTCATGCACTGTTGGTGGGAATGCAGATGGTGCAGCCATGTGGAAAATAGTATGGAGTTTCCTCAGAAAATTAAAAAATGGAACTGCCACTTCTGAAAATATATCTGAAGAAAACCTGAAACGCTAATTCAAAAGAATATATGCACCCCTATGTTCACTGCAGTACTATTTACTAGTTTTGGAAGCAGCCCAAGTGCCCATCAGTAGATGAGCAGATATGAAAGCTGTGGTACATTTGCACAATGAAATACTACTTGGCCATAAAAAAGGAAGGAAATCTTACCTTTTGGGATAGCATGGATGGACCTGGAGAGCATTATGCTCAGTGAAATAAGCCAGAGAAAGACAAGTATCATATGATCTCACTTATATGTGGAAGCTAATGAACAAAATAAACTAAAACCAAAGTGGAGACAGATTCGGGGATAAAGAGAATAGACTGACAGCTGTCAGAGGGGAGGAGGTTGGGGGCTGGGTGAGAAGGGTTAAGGGATTAAGCAAAGAAAAAGAAAAGAAAGTCTCATGGACACAGACAACAGTATGGTGATTGCACCTGCCATGTGTTCACTGCTCAACTGAGCATGGCTGGATACTGTGGGATACTGAAGAGACAAAAACAGTTTCACTTCCAAGAACTTGACCCAAACTGGAACATGTATAAAGGCATAGGTGTAGGGATGCTGATTGCGACATTATTTGTGATGGCATAAGACCAGGGTACTTTTTAGTTAAAAAGACTAGGATAACAAAAACCTATTAAAATTAATACAAACTAAGCAAGTTAATATTTCTCTACAGATCTTTTGAGCACAGTTTTCATGGAAAGTATCAGACTTTCTATAGATATTGTGGAGTAACAGGCTGTGGGAACTATGCACGGACTAGAGGAAAAAACTGGGCCTTGTGTATCTCCAGCTCTTACTCTCACTCCTGTTCTCTCTCATTCTCTTCCTCTCTCTTGAGAGCTGTCCAACTCCAATTACACAATGGCACTCACCTCAGGGTCTGCTAGACCTGGGCACTCAACTCTGTCTCCAAAACAAAAAGCAGTTTCTCTCTCCTAGTTTCACACTGAGAAGTCCCAGGGATGGTCTCTGGCCAGGCCTGGGACAGGCAGGGTGATAAAGGTGAGGCTGGGTAGCACACACATGATGACAGAAGCAATTGCTACACTTCAGTCTCTCACCCCCATTTGGATCTACCACATGTTAAAAAAAAAAAAAAAATACCTGGAGAGTCAGGCGAAGGATTAGGCTTTTTCTTTAAATTACAAAAAAATGTTGTGTGGCTTAAATTAACCCAGCGCACTGTGCATTTCCCTTTGCATGTGTAGACACAACCCTTTTAAAATCTGTATTAAAAAATAGAATTGGCAGTGGCTTTTGCTCCCACTTGAGCTTGCCAAAAAGGATGGAAACGAGCATGCTTCTTCCTGCCTCTCTTGGCTGTGGTCCCTATTCGAAGTTGGGGGAGAGAGAACCTTTCTCTTCCTCAACTTCCCCTGCATCAGTAAGTGGACTGAGGGGTGGGGTCCAGGAGAAGGGCCCCCCGCCTTTGACAATCAGGCAGGTGGTGATGTATAAATATCAGGTACTGGCAGCAAAATTTTGGAGCTTCTTGATCAAGTTCCCATGCTGCTGTTTAATCCTTAATCATCCCTCTTGGCATGTTTCCCATTGCTACTGCTTGCATAAAACTGGAAGGGACTAATTGCCTCAATCTGTATTTTCCATAAAGTTATACTTAAGGCAAACCCCACAGGGACTCCTTTTATGATCATTTTGACCTAATAGGCTGTTTTATTTGCCTCCAAGAAGTCTCTTCTATCTTTCCCTTACATTCTACAATTTTCTTAGTCTCAAGGGACAGTTAGCAACATGGGAGATAAACATTTCCTGCAGAGACAAAAAAGTTAGTTGAATTCCATACCCACCTCTCTGAATGGGATAAATTATCAATGGGGGTTTCTGCTATGAAATGTCTATTTAGGTCCTAAGCCCTCTTTGACTTGCTCTGTTTAGCCAGTCTTAACTATTTTGTTTTCCTATAGACTATTCTGGGGACAGAGAACAATCATTATTTTTCAAAGCTTCTACACACACACACACACACACACACACACACACACACAGTCAGATTTTCTCAGCTAATTAAAATTTAAATTTGAGATCTGGAGCATGTCACTCAACTGTAGGCTTTCTCAGAAGAAAATAAGTTCACTGTACACTTCAGGAATGAACATATAAGATCCACCCAAGTTCTTGCATAAACAAAAAATGCTCAAGGCTAATCGATGCAAATGCAGAGTCCCTACGTGCAGTCCCTTTGCAGCCAGAGAGAACCATACCCTAAAATATCTATCCCTATAATGCCCTTTGTAAAAACTGCCTTAAAACCCTCAAAAACCATAGGAGGAAAAATATAATCAATCCTTAATAGCTTGTAGTCTATTTGTTTGTTGCTTATGTATTATTCGTTAAGACTGTGTCTCATGCCAAAGAGAGGCTGGGAAGGTATTGACAGAAAGTGGGTGGCAAGGAAAAATGAGTTCTATAATTGTTATATTTCACCACTCTGCCACAGTTACCATTATTTTATTTTCCTTTTTTTTTTGGAAAAAAAAATTCTGTCTGATTAGACCCCTGATCCAATTAGCTATGGCTAAGGTACAAACATGGCAAAGGGTCCATTACTCTTTTTTTCCCCCACACTTTGAATTATTTTTTATTTACATTTTTATTTGATTCCATTGACTAAGGAAAGTCAAGCATTATTATCTTTTCTTTTTAAAAATCTTTATTGTTGAAAGTATTACATATGTCCCCTTTTTTCCCCCATTGACCCCTTCTAGCCCATTCCTGCCCCCTGCCCCAGGCCTTCACCACCCTATTGTAGGTGTCCATGGGTTATGCATATGTGTATGCAAGTTCTTTGGTTAATCACTTCCCACCCACCCACCCTCACCTTCAAAAGGTTCATTACTCTTAAAAAAATATTATAATGTAAACACATGCAAAACACACCCAGCTAAAAAAAAATAAAACATCACAAATCCAATTGAAGTGTCCTGTCTACTTGTTCTCAGTTGCATTTCCTTACCCTGGCCTCATAACCAAATACTATCCTGAATTTGTACCTACTATTCCCACACGTATTTTCACTCTGAATGGTTATTTTCATAATATTGCTTAGGCTGTTTTAAATTTTGTGCAAACACTGTAACTTGGCCCTCTTTGACTTGCTCTGTTTAGCTAATTATGATTTTTGAGAATTATTCATGTTTATACATGTGACCTAGTTCACTCAATTTCACTGCTGCATGATCAGTATTGCTTTGGTGAATATAGCACAATTTGTTTATCCATCCTTTCATTGGTGGACGTGTAGATTAGTTACAGTTCTTTGCTACTGCATTGCTGCAATGAACTTCTTGTAGGTGCTCCTTTCTGCATACACAAAATTACTTTCTGAGGCATACACCCAGAGATAAAATTGCTA
The DNA here is from genome assembly GCF_027574615.1 of Eptesicus fuscus. NCBI lineage: Eukaryota > Metazoa > Chordata > Mammalia > Chiroptera > Vespertilionidae > Eptesicus > Eptesicus fuscus. Next base: position 82,244,501 of record NC_072478.1, on the reverse strand, counting down.
GGTCAAGGTTTTGTGCTTTTAATTTTTTTGTTATTGTTTTTTAAATTTATTTTTATTTCTCTGATTTCAGAGAGAAGTGAGAGGGAGAGATGAGAAACATAGATCATCTGCCTCCTGCACGCCCCCTACTGGGGATTGAGCCCGTGAACCTCCCCTCTTCTCCACTGTCCCCCCACCCCCCATCACAACCATTACAGGTTTAAAAGCAGGAAGAAATGTTAAAATTCTTTACATTTACCCAAACCAGGCATCTGGTATTAGGCAACACTAAGGAATTGAAGAGCAGTACTCTCTCACCTTCTGAATATCTATCTATGTGCCCTGACCCAGAACCAACCAGGACCATAGAATGATGCTTAATCAGCTGAGCCACACCTGCCAAGCTGCACTTTTAATTTTATGTAATATTCCCAAACAGCTCTCCAAATTGGTTTATCAATTATCCATTCAATTAAGTATTCTAATTGCTCCATATTCTCATTAACTCTTCATATTGTCAAACTGTTGCGCTTTCTCCAAACTCATGAGTGTGAAATGGTATATTGTCATTTAAATTTGCATTTCCCTGATTACTAGTGAAAGTGAGCATTATGTCAGATGTTTATTGGCCATTTGGCTTCCATCTTCCATTAATTTTCTATTGACATCATTGGCCCATTTTCTCATTGATTTGTTGTTTTGTCCTTATTATTCATGCCTTTCTGTGTCTGACTTCCCCAACCAGATTGTGAGCATCTCTGATTAAGAGTCCTGGTTTCCGCCATTCATTCAGTTAATAGCCACTGAATGCCTAATGTGTGCCAGACACTGTGGAAGCGTTGGAGAGACGGGTCCGTGCCCTGGAGATACTATTATGTCTTTACAATTCTAGGAGTGTGTCTGACACACAAAGAGAGATTCATTGAATGAATGAACAGCAAATAAACACAATTCTAAAGAATCTGACAAGTCCTCAAACTTACTTTGTGTAGCTCTAAAGGGAAGAGTGAGTATAAACAGGTAAAAGCCATTTGGAAAGACTTGGACTCAACCATAATAAAAACTTTCTAATAATCAGATGTGTGCAAAGATAGAGTGGTGAACACCCCATCACTGGAGGTACAGCCTGAGTCTACCTAGCAAACCTGTTCTGTAAGGAAGAGAGCATTAGATAAGGAGTTGGACTAGGTAGGTTCTCTATGCCCTGAAATTTTATGAAACGCAATGTATCTTTTCAATTAACTCAAGATCTCACTTTTTAAAAAAAAATCCCTCATGAATATAGTCATTAATACTGTAATAACTATACTAGTATATGGTGCTAGGTGGGTACTAGACTTATCAAGGGATCGCTTAGTTAGTTATATAAAAAGTCTAACCACTATGTTATACACCTGAAACTAATATAATAAATGTCAACTGTAATGGAAAACTTTTTAAAAAGTTAATTTGCAGGAACTCCAAAATTCAGGATTCTGTTTTAAATCATTGAAATTAAATAATACCCCCCAAAAAACACAAAAACCTCTCATAATTAGGTTTAAAATTCATATCGGTCAATCTGATGTTTTCATATTAAAATGCCTGTAACTGCTCACCAAATGCCATAAATCTGACACTTTCTTATGTCTGTGGTTGGTTTCATAAGTCACTTCTGTTGTAGCCCTTTCACCTTACATAACCCTTCACTTTATAACAGAAAGGACTCAACCTTTTATTTCATGTAGATGACCTAATGGGTTGCAACATTTTGCTTGAAAAAAGAATGAAAAGGTATTTGCTTCCTATTCCAACATTACTCTGTAAGGAACAAAATGACTATTCTGAATCCAGCCCTTCCCTTACCACACATGCATCTGAATACGTAGAAGCATTAGGCTTGGAATTAGGCTCTCCATTGGTCAACACACACATATTCTCCTAGAATTACAGGTTTAAAGGCAGGAAGAAACGTTAAAATTCTTTACATTTACCCAAACCAGGCATCTGGTATTAGGCAACACTAAGGAATTGAAGAGCAGTCCTCTCTCACCTTCTGAACATCTATCTTGTTTGTACATTATGGATTGCAATATGGCTGCTTAAGCAGTCAGTAAACATTTATTGAGTACCTGCTGGGAATGTGATGGTATGCTACAATTAAGACCTGGCATGATGTGTAAGAGACAGAATCTCTACCCTCTAGGATCTTGTAATCTTGGTGAAGAGGTCAAATGCATAGAGAACAAAGACAATATACAAAATGAATGAAAACCAGAGTCTGGCCCACAGTAGACATCAATAAGTATGCCTGTAACAAGAAAGCCCAGGACGATTCCCAGAGTTCTGACTTGCTCACTTGGATGGATGTTTAATGTCATTCACTGAGAGAAGGAACTCTAGAAGGGGCAAGATTGAATGCAGGGAAAGTGGGGAGTAGGGGAAAGGTCATAAATTTGTCTTGGGCATACTGAGGGTGAGATACTATTGAGAGTTGGATCTAAGAGTTTACAATACAGAGGAAATATCTAGAATGGAGATACAAATGTGTAGGTCATTTGCACATAGGTTAAAAACGAGAGGAGAGGGAGAGCCTAGGGCCATCCTTGGAGAATGCCACCTTTAGTGGCTGGGTAGAAAAGTATGTATCCACAAAGGAGGAGGAGGAGGACAGGTGGATGTCACAGAAACAAAAGGGACAAGAGAAGTCAACAACAGCGTTGAATGCTGCTGAGAGTCCATGTGAATGAGATCACAGGGTGGGGGGGTCAGGGGGAATGCTAGCTTTGGTTTGAGGTTGCTGAAAAGGAGTTACGGGAGAAGCCAAGGCTTGTGCTGATCCCAGAAAAATGGGGTGGGTGGTGCTCAGACATGGAGGAGAAGACAACAGGCATTCTGGGCTGGGGAAGGGGGGACAGCACTATCTAAAAGGCAAGCAACAAGGTAGCAGTTGCGGGGGGGCGGGGGAGGGAGCTTTGTGTATCAGGGTGGAACTTCCCTGTGTAGTCACCTTCCGGAAGAGGACATTGGAGAGGAAGCCTGGGCCGGAAGGGACTTGGATGTCAGGCAAAGAACTTGGATTTTTCTCTAACAAAAAGGAGTCATTGGTGGTTTCTGAGCCTGGAAGTGACTATGCAAAGCCATGGCAAGTGCTGAGTAGTTATGGGAGATATGATCCTTCTGAGAGACTGGGTGGAGACACACTTCAGACACACAAATTCAAAGTGATATTCAGCAGCAAAGGACAAAATACGCACTGGAGTGGGCCACTTCGTTTCACTGTCCTGTGAGCTCATGGATGGGAAACTCTTCACCCTCCAAGGGAAGCACTATTTAGAGGTGTTATCATAATAATGAACCTCACCTCTCCAGAGGAAAAGTAGAAAACCAGAGCTCCCGACAGGAAGAGGGAAAATAAGTAACTACTTTGCTCCTGTAATTTCTGACTTGATGAATTAGAAAAGGTGGGTGGGCGGTGGAGGGGGGTGGGGCTGTACTAGGTCCATGAAGTTGAGTTGATCTGATTCCCACAGCAGAACTTTTATCTCTTCTGCCTCCATGACCTTGATTACTTTTACAAGCAAGTCTCCGCTTGCTCTGGTAGACTCAGGGCTTTCTGAGAATTTGGGGGAGGAGTTTATATGTGTGTTTTAGAAACAAAACACTATGGTCCTGACTCCTCTTCCTCCTGCCTCCAGTCTCTAGCAGGGAAATAGAGGAGAAGGGAGGAAACATAAAGGGGTTTGGAATCCTTTCTGGGGGCTTATAGGGGGAGTGTTCTGGAGAAATCAAGAGTTGAGGGCAGAAGAAGAAAGGGACAGCAATGAAGTTGAGTCTTCTCCATGTGCCTCCCTCCTCTTCCCCACCCAAATGACAATAATAGCAATATATTCCTTCAGTGATTTGTTGAGAACTTACTACATGCTCAGCAATGACCTAGGCACTAAAAATTCCCTAATGACCAGCACAGACACCATTCCTGCCCTCATGGAATTTGCCATCTAAGAGGAAAGATAGAGATTCAAGCAAGCAATCACCTAGGTTGATATGCATTTGCAAATATGATGAGTGCAGTGAAGGGCAGCTGCAAGGAACAAAACACAGGGGACCCCTTTTGGTCCTAAGGGAGACTTCCCTGAAGAAGGGTAGATGGAGCTAGAAGGATGATTAGGACTTTAAATAGTCAAACAGCATTAAGAAAAGCATCAGCAGAGGCTGAGGAAAGGCCCTAAGGCCTGAAAGAGACTAATAATACTAGGAATGAGGAAGAAAGGCCAGGCCACCAGAGTGCCAGGGAGGTCTCCAGGGACCAAACTACCCAGGGCTTCCAGTTGATAGTGATTTAGGCGATTATCCTAAAAGCAATGGGCAGCCAAGGAGCGTTTTTAAGGGGGTGGATGATATCAGACAACAATAATTTGAATGATTGTGCTACTAGCATTACATACATGTTTGAAGTTAGGTACTTCTCCATCTCCCGTCCATAGGATTTATCCCTGACCTGGCTCTGTAATTTTTCTGGGATCGGTGCATTGATTGACTGCTAAAGAAGATGGAGAAAGAGGCAGCCAGCAGATGTTCCCCAGGAATAGTGGCCAACAGAAAACTGCTTTAGGCAGCTGGCACACACTTAGAAATGTGGGAGTCAGATAAGGGCATCTTGGAACAGTTTGGAGGTTAATCTAGCCTGCTTAAGAATGCTATGCATGAGGGAAATACCCAAGATACCCTGTGCAGTGGAAAAAGCCATGGACAAAGCAACAGGGGCAGGATCCAGTGCCCTGGATATCTCTATACATTTATAGGTATGCATGAATGTATTACATGGAAAAGAAGCCTAGAAGTCAATACACAAATACTGTTACCAGTAAGTAGCTCTGTATAATGGGACTATGGCAATATTTTTATTCTTCTTTATGCCTCACTAGGTTTCCTAAATGTTTCTCTAGTAAACCTGTGGCAGTCAATGAGTGGGCAAGAAGATAGCTTCCGCTGTCTTCCTTGAGATCTTGGCTGGTGTTGGTCCTGCCCCTCCTGGTTCTCAGATTTCCAAACACTCTTGCTCAGCATCCATCTGCCCATGGTAACCTGAATGAGAAAACTCAGCTGCTACTGACCTATTTTCTTTCAGGACAACTGCTCTCCACCTTAAGACCTCAAACTACAGTACAGGGGGACCAAGGACAGAGCTCAGTCAATCCTTCAATCAACCAGTAATCATTGAGTGTCTCCCTCAGTACCAGGAGCAGTGATTTAGATAAGAAGAGAAAAGCAGGTCACTACCCACAGAAAGAGACCAAGCCATTGAAGTCCCCTACGCCTTACCTTTGTATGTTTTACCACACATCCCACCTGCCAAGGAAGCCAGTAATTTCACAAGGCTTATATTTTAATAAGTTTACGTTACTATGATCATTTGGATCTAGAGGTAAGGACTGGCTTTCAGGATTGGCCAAAGTAGAAAACAGTCATCCATTAGATATAAGTCCCAAATATCCTGGTACCCACCCATACAATAGCTCTTGGAATCTCCATGTAGAGCCCATCCCAAAACAATGCCTTTGACATAGGAAGAATTCAGAAATGTTTCATGGTGTATTTATTAGGAACTTTTCAATAGCTACAAATGGTCTTAAGCCAAATATGGGATTCACATAACTAAAAAAATCCATGCTACAACCGAGTCTCGTTGGCCTGGCCCGGGTCATATGTCATCACTGAGCCAGTCACATTATAAGATATATTGGTTAGCTAGAACGGGGTCAGATACCAACTCCTGGAGCCTCGGGTAGTGGTCAGCCTCCCTTGACAGCTCAGATTGAATGTGGGATAGTCATTGTTCCACAAGAAGGAATTTGAAATGTTGTTACCATCAGATAAAGGAATGGGTGTCCATCAGGCAAAATAGATGCCTACAAGCCAAGGGACTCACTTAGGGCCTTCTCAAGGCACTTGATTGCAGCTGAGTCCATGGAGGCCACATAGTGTGGGAGGTGAAACACAGGGCACAGAAGGAAGAAACCAGGATCCTGGACTCCCTGGTTCTCCTACTCCCTGGTCTATCTTCAGATCCATTTTGTACGGTTCCCATGATGATTCAGCTAACATGCAAATCTAACCATGTCTCAGCTTGGAATTTTTCATTGTCACACCCACTCCACCTGTCTCCCCCACCTCAACCTCATTATCTGCAGGATCAAGTCCAAGGCCCCTGAGTGACATGCAAGGCCCTCTGCCTACTTTTCAACCTCACTATCATCCCAGCGACCCAAGTTCCCTGTAGTTAACACTCATGCACAAACGCCTATCATTGGAGCAACCCAACTTCCCTGTAGTTCATGCTCATGCACAAACACCAACCTGAGCCTATTCATGTCTTTGCTCAGGCCTTTCTCTGAAGTGTCCCTTTGCCTTTCCTCACCCAGCATTTACCTTGCCAATTCCATGTCATCCTTTATAACTTGGCCTAGACATCATCTCTGAGAAGCCGTCCCTTCTGTCCTTTCCACGAGTACCATAACAGCCTAACCATGTCTCTGTGTACTTGAAGTATTCTAATTACCTATTTGCAATTCCATTGTGACAATAATCACGGCAGGAATCTTGTCTTACCTGTATGTGCAAGCCTCAGGTGCTGGCACCCTCACTAGCCCCAAAACGACGCTTACTAAATGTTGACTGAACTGAACATTTCAGGATTCTGTTCCCTGCCGTGTATAAAATAAGAATGTTGAATTGTATGAGCTATGAGATCTCTTCTAGCTCTGGAAGGTCATGGATTCGACTAGCTCTTGTCACTTGGGAGCAAAATCAGAAGGGAATGAGACACAGAGAGAATAAGTTTTGATTCAGGAGGCAGAAATTAAGAATAAGTCCTAACCAAGAGGAGATACCCTGCCCAAATCAGGCAACCATGTATCTTTTATGCCTAAGAGGGAATAAGGTTTAATATGTGTCAAAAAAATAGAGCTATTTTATCTCCAGGTGGCAAGCTTACCACCTAGAGCACGTGAGCATTCACAGACACGATATCTAGTATGCACTTGTCACAGAGTAAGCACTCAACAACGTTGTCGAATTGAATGCCAAAACCCAGCTTTATCTGATTCTCCACCCAGAAGATGAAATGGCATTTACCTGGTAAGGGGCGAGAGTCAAGACAACATCTATCTGTATCCTACACACAGCCATAGACTTTCCTCCCTGATTCTCACATTGCCAGCAACTTAGCCGGGAAAACCTCCAAAAGGGCTTCTGCTAACCAAGAAGGAAGGACAAAAACATGAAAAATAAGAATTAAAGTCCCTTAATAGGCCGAAAGCTTAATAGCAATGGCATAGTCCCTCCAGACTGTGACCCATTTGAATGTTTGCAGAGAAGACTCATATTAGTGTTATCACCTACTTCTTCAGATTTCTTTGCTGTTCTTTTGAAGTCTGGTAAAGATTGAGTTAGAGACAGGTTGGATTTATGGTTCATAGAAAAGTAGGACCAAAAAGGCACATGTCATCATTGTTGGGTAGAATGACTTTCCCAAGAGCTTCTTCATTTTTCAAAAATCGTATGTCAGTTACTTGAAGATGGGGAATATAAGTTAAATGTTTATGAAAAATCACATGTTCGCCCTGGCCAGTTTTGCCCAGTGGATAGAGCATCGGCATGTGGCCTGAAGGGTCCCCGGTTCGATTCCCAATCAGGGCACATGCTCGAGTTGCATGCTCGATTCCCAGTGGGGGGCATGCAGGAGGCAGCCAACCGATGATTCTCTCTCATCATTGATGTTTCTATCTCTCTCCCTTTCCCTTCCTCTCTGAAATCAATAAAAATGTCTAAAAAAAAAGAAAGAAAGAAAAAAAGAAAATCACACATTCTATAGTGAAGTCTCATTAAAAGCATTCAGGCTACGTTTGCATTAAAATAAAATAATTTTGTTTGATTTCTCTAGCACTGATTTTTTTTTTTTAAATTTCTTTATTGATTAAGGTGTCACATATTTGTCCTCATCCCCCCATTCCCATCCCACCCCTCTCCCCACGCATGCCCCAATCCCCTGTTGAACTTAACCGTTGGATAGGCTTATATGCATGCATACAGGTCCTTTGGTTGAACTCTCCCCCTCCCCCCACCCTCCCCCTACCCTCCCCTATCCTCTCTCTGAGGCCCAATAGTCCGATCGATGCCTCCTTGCTTCTGGTTCTGTTCTTGTTCCTCAGTCTATGTTGTTCATCATTTCCCCTAGATGAGCGAGATCATATGTCACTAGATATATACTAATAAGAACTGAATGTGAGACGAGCAATAATAGTTATGCTGACAGGCAAATGAATCAATCTGTAGCGAGCTTCCCCCTGGACCAACAGTTCTTTTGAGACCCAATTTTAATGTCCAGTAGTTCCTTATGTGTACATGTCAGCACTGACCCCTCAGCTCTGGATGGTGGACAAATGGTGGTAATGGAGGTCCGACTCCCTCTGGTTTGGTCTCGGCCGAACCCAGGGGCACGGCGTCACCCGGACTAAGGGGCACGTGGCCTCACCCATACCCAAGGGGCGCGTGGTCTCACCCGGGCCTGGGACCCAGCCTCACCCGGATGGATCAAGGTGCGCACGGCCTCACCCGGACCCAGGATCTGGCTTCACCCTTACCCAGGGACGCTTGGCCTCTCCCAGACCCAGGGGCACGTGGCCTCACCCGGGCCTAGGTGCACAAGGCCTCATCCAGATCCAGGGACACATGGTTGCACCCGGACCCAGGGACGCTTGGCCTCTCCCAGACCCAGGGCCACTTGGGCTCACCCGGGCCTAGGTGCACGAGGCCTCACCCGGATCCAGGGACACATGGTCTCACCCGGACCCAGGGACGCTTGGCCTCTCCCAAACCCAGGGCCACTTGGGCTCACCCGGGCCTAGGTGCACGAGGCCTCACCCGGATCCTGGGACACATGGTCTCACCCGGACCCAGGGACGCTTGGCCTCTCCCAGACCCAGGGCCACTTGGGCTCACCCGGGCCTAGGTGCACGAGGCCTCACCCGGATCCTGGGACACATGGTCTCACCCGGACCCAGGGACGCTTGGCCTCTCCCAGACCCAGGGCCACTTGGGCTCACCCGGGCCTAGGTGCACGAGGCCTCACCCGGATCCAGGGACACATGGTCTTACCCGGACCCAGGGACGCTTGGCCTCTCCCAGACCCAGGGCCACTTGGGCTCACCCGGGCCTAGGTGCACGATGCCTCATCCGGATCCAGGGACACATGGTCGCACCCGGACCCAGTGACGCTTGGCCTCTCCCAGACCCAGGGCCACTTGGGCTCACCCGGGCCTAGGTGCACGCGGCCTCACCCGGATCCAGGGACACATGGTCTCACCCGGACCCAGGGATGCTTGGCCTCTCCCAGACCCAGGGCCACTTGGGCTCACCCGGGCCTAGGTGCACGAGGCCTCACCCGGATCCAGGGACACATGGTCTCACCCGGACCGAGGGATGCTTGGCCTCTCCCAGACCCAGGGCCACTTGGGCTCACCCGGGCCTAGGTAGCACTGATTTTTTTAACATTCAAGGGAGAGTTTATTTTCAGGGGCATTGCCTCATCATTGCTTGGTTTGTTTTTATAAACCCCTTTGAGTTTGGCCAAAAGATGTGTTTTGTCTCATGACCAGAGTTTTGGTAACATAAATGCACTTTGCTTCATTTAATTTATTCATTTAATTTTTATGTGGGTGATAGTCATCTGTCTTTTCTCCTCTTCTAACTCAGACTTCCTGACAATTTTATGTAGAAAATTAAAGTAATATTTTTTCAGAACCTGAATTGATTTTTCCCAGGTCTTGTTTCAGAAATAATAGCAAAGAGAAATAATAGACTCAAAGACCTTGAGTTTCACAGATTCCTTCTTTGCAGTCTGGCTTGAAGTCATAATATGAAGTCTGTGTGTGTGTGTGTGTGTGTGTGTGTGTGTGTGTGTGTGTATTTCTTTCTTTCTCTTTCCTCTTCATCTCCCACATTTAAAGAGTAATAACTTGACTATGTCACTGGTTTGTTTGACTTCGTTGTTTCTACAAAAATAAAACAGTTCAAGGGCTGGTGATTAAATCATCTGCTTATCTATTTTTTCCCTTTACAGATCACTCAGAACCAGGAAGCTCTCCCCCACCAGCTCTGCAAGGCGATGCCAAACGATCTTACTCTCTTAGGCTCTTGAGGTTGAAGGGAACCCTCGTGGCGGTGAAGTCCAACCAAATGGAGACGGGTAGGAGGGGCAACCATCTGGCTCTACATTCCAGCCCCAGTCTTCAGGTGACAGTTTTATTTGGCCTTATTTATACAAATATTTAAAAAATTATAGTGGCTTACCTTTTATCTTTTGAGATGCGTCTTGTTTATGGATGGCCTGCAGCATATGCATCTTAAGAAAAACCAGAAGACCCTTCTAGCTACCCCCTGTGGTCCCTGGCTATGGCCAGAGGGAGAGGCTGGGGTCTCACCATCAGGCTAAGCATCTTAGAGGCACCTTAGGAAAGGGGTGATGTGAATAAGGTGGAACTATTCTTCTTACCAATGTGTCTGTACTTGGATTTTTCCCCCTCAGTGGTGTGCTGGAACTTTACCGCTGGACTCCTGGGCTCCCACATAGGTACTCTCATTCCATGGGGGTTGTCAAAATCAAAGGTCTGTGTGAGAATGGCAGCTGAAAACTCCTATTCCACCATCTTGTTGGTGTCACTCTTTGGTGAAAATTTGAGAAACTTTAGATATTTTGTATGTAGGATGCTTCCCCTACTTCCCAGAGAATAAACCTTTTTCTATCATCATCATCATCATCATGTCAATGTGTATAGTCCCAACACCTGTATGAGTCACTGGGGATGCTACAATGCAAGGTCAAAAGCTTGGTCAGTTGTGCTACATTGTCAAGCCAAGTCTCCCATTTATTCGCAGTTTGACTTCAGGTAGATTATTTAACCTCTCTGAGAATGGGAATAATAATGATATCTGCCTACCTCATGGGGTCCATATGACAGTTGGGTAGAATAATGCATGTAAAGTGACTGGGATGTGGTAGGCACTCAGAGTCATGGACTTTTTATTGTTGTCATTGTTATCATCACAAAAGTCAGTATAATATGTGGTCATTTGGGGGGACTAAAATGTTTACCTTTCCTGACATGAAAAAAAAAATCATCCCATTAAACAAAATAATTAAATCTATATAATAAAAGCCTAAGCAACCATTATGGCAGAACGACCGGTCGCTATGATGCGCACTGACTACCAGGGGCAGACACTCAATGCAGGAGCTGCCCCCTGGTGGTCAGTGCACTCCCACAGGGGGAGCGCAGCTCAGCCAGAAGCCAGGCTCATGGCTGGCGAGTGAGCAGCAGTGGTGGGAGCCTCTCGACTGCCAGCTTAGGTAAGGAGCGAGGGGTGCCAGACTGTGAGAGGGATGTGCAACTGCTGGCCCGGGGAGCGGGCCTAAGCCGGCAGGCCAACATCCCCCAAGGGTCCCAGACTGCGAGAGGGCACAGGCCAGGCTGAGCCCGCCCCCCCCCCTCCGCCACCCCCGCTCCAGTGCACGAATTTCATGCCCTGGGCCTCTAGTATGTTTATAACTTGTGAGAAGAGTATTCTTCTATAATAAAAAATATTTTAAGACATCAGCAACACTAATTTTTGTAAAAAAAAAAACACCATTAACCAGAAACTATGCATTCAAACTAATTACTAGTTTGCTCTTCTCTGATCCTTAACTTTGGAAAACCTCATCGCACCAACATTTCTGTCATTATGTTTTCAGCTTCATTTGTGTCACTGAGTATAGTTGAAAGCTATAAGCTACAATTCTTTTTAATATATTCTAAGATTAAGGTTTTACTTTATTCAGTCAATGCACATAGTTCAAACAAATAAGTTTTGTGAATGTAGAAAGAGGGAAAGGGGGAAGGGGAGGGGTAGGGAGGGGTAGGGAAGGGAAGGGAGAAAAGAATGAAGGAAAGTCATTCATACATTTAGCTGAAAAAAGGACATTTGCTAGAAGACAGGTTTACTGTAAAAACAGTCTGCTTGTGGAAGATGAGCAAGGCTTAATTGCTAAGCAACTTTGGAAAAGCTGTAATGACTGACAGGTTATACCCAGTTAACTAGTCCTTTGTTCTCTGTATATTGCACAAAAGGAGGGAGCTTCAAAGAAATCAAGAACGTTGAGACTAGATGGACTGCCTGGTTATCAAACTCCAAACTGTCACTTTTAAACTTGGTTTCACACAGTTTAACCTTGTAAAGGGAATTTTAAGTTTATAATACCAGAAAGTCTCCCAGAGGTTTATCTGGAATCAATCTCTCTCCTCACTTAATTTTATATGATGTGGTTACCCAGCATATCCATTATGCAAGAAGATATCTAAGTTCTAGTAGCATTTTTAAACAGTTCAAATATTATAGATTGCATTGGCCAGGTTGTATTTCACAGAAGTTCCAAAATTAGTCATTGCAGACAGCCTGCTTTGGCTTTGCCAGCCTTCTTTCTTCTGGGAGAGGATGTTAAATACAGACTGCCATTCCCCATTCCAGACTCTGAAATCAAATTTCTGGATTGGAGGTTAGGGGAAGGACTCTACTAGTACATACCGACAAGCTCCCACGCGATTCCAATGTGCAGTCATGTTTAGGAACACCTGCTACAGGACTACAACCAAGACAGCCTTGCCGAGGTGACCTTCAAGGACTACAACCTATGGCCCTGACTACTACACATGAGGCCATAAATCCTAACCAAAACGAAGAACTCTAAATGAGAAACGAGGAGGGCAGAGGCAAGAAGATTTCAGACACCTTATAAGACATCCTCTTTATATCTCTGCTCATTCTTTGTGTTCCAGTTCAGACATTATCTGTGTGTGTGTGTAAAAACAGCTCTGTCAGTATTTATGAGCACCGCCTGGTTGTGCTAGATGAGCAACATTGGGCAGAGAATGGGCATACGTTAACTCACTCTAGCATATGCTGTGATGAGTGCTTCTTGGTGGTATTAGCAAAGCGCAGTGGGAGCATGGGGAAGAAACATTGACTCTGATGGGGAAGAGGTGAGGGCATTTCAGAGGAGGGAACTCACAAGGTGGACCACAGAAGTTACGTCACTACGCAGAGATACTCAAAGGCAATGAGGCCGTATGAAGTTTTCAGTGTCTTCAATAAATGATGAAAGTCTCTTGGAACCTCACGTTCTCCAACATAACATAGGGATAAGCAGCTATTTCAGCTAAAATGACCCAGGAGTGATGGCATCCCCGTGGCAGTGAGCATACCCAGTGCCCAGATCTTGGCTTCTAATACCATTCTCCAATAAAAGGAACCAGGGCTGCGTGGAGAAATGACCGATCCCAGAACTGGGGCAGGGAATATCTGCGATGAGCCTGTCAAAGGCACACACTACCCCAATGAAAGAGCTCTCTGCAGCCAAAGCCACAACAATGTGAGGAATAAATAAAGTAGTATTGAATTTGAACCCAAAGTATAAGATACTCATAAGTCCACACTGATATAAATAATGATGGAATGAATAAATACATGGGGGGGGGGGGTGGGAATCAAATCTCCCATGCAAGGAATTCCAAATAATTTATGTAGATGTTCTCAAGAAGGAGGAGTATAACTCCCCACTCCTTAAGTGTGGGCTATGTACAGTGACTTCCTTCCAAAGAGTACAGTGAGGAGAGAAAGGGAAAACAATATAGTGGATAAACCTGACAAACTACCTGGGCCAGGCGATCAAAGTTAGTGTCAACAGTGACAGGCCGTCCCGAGCGTATGCACCCTTACTTGGTATGAAATGCAGAGAAAGGCAATTCTTCTCTATGGTCTTCCACCTAGAAATGTGTGACCATGAGAAAAATCTCATATGAGGGACATTCTACAAAATCCCTGACCAGTACTCCTCAAAATTGTGAAGGTCATAAAAAAAAAGGAAAAGCTGAAAACTCATCACAGCCAAGGGAAACCTAACAAGGCATCACTCAATGCCACATGCCTTCCTGGCTGGGATCCTGACACAGAGTACAGCGGGGAAAAACTAAGAAAATCTGGATAGAGTATGGACTTCAGCTAATACCATGGTCTCAATTCTATGTCCAAAGTGCCACACGAAAGCAAAATATAACTAATAGGGGAAAACTGGGCGTGGGGCTCTGGGAACTCTTTGTACTGTCTTTAAACTTTTCTTTAAATCTCACTCTAAAATTAAAAGTTTGTTTCAAAAAGTATTTCACACCTCTTGCCAGCCTGGTATGGGTGACATGCATATTAATTGACGTGAACTTTCTAAACTGATGCACACCACAAGTGTAAAAGGGGGTTAAGTATTATTTTATTTAAGTAAAATTTTAGAATTTAAAAAATTCTTTTTAACTTAAATTACTTTAAAATGTTTAAAATTAGTCTCGGTATGAAGTTGGGTGGAGACTGATTATGCGGGCTGTGACCACACTATGAAAGCCCCAGAAGCTGTGTCAAACATTTTGGATTTGATTCTGGAGATAATGAACCATTCAAGATTTCTTCGTAGAAGAGGAGTGTGATTATATCTGAATTTCAGGTCTGGCAATGGAAGAGGGAGACTAGAATTGCGAAAACCATAGAAATCTGGGCAGAGATGCTCAGGTAGGGGTGGAAATGGTACAGGAGAAATCAAGGGGCAGGACCTGATCCCCTCTGACTGAGGTGATTTCCCTCTCTAGACCCCAAACCAGTAAAACCATCCAACCCAGATTTTCAAGGACAGTGTTAATCTGATATTATTTTAATATTTTTAGTAAAAGTGACTCATTATTGAATAATTATATATGAATTTATATACCTTGCTAAAACTCTTACAAAAACATAAATCACACAGACATCTTTTGTCATCCCACGCTTCTGATTTGGGTTTGAGGAAGTTTTATCATTCTCATGGCAGCCTAGCACATATCAGTGGTCAATTACTCAGCTTCACCTTCCTTCTCTATAACATGGGTATCATGATAGTACCTACCTCATAGGTTGTTGTGAGGAATAAACAAGAGAACCAATGTGCAAGCATGTGGCTCATTGCCTGGCACATAGCAAGCACATGGCAAATGGTAGCTATTATTAATGGTGGTGGTAGAAGTAACAGGCCTACTTGACATTGCTCATGAGAATTATGATGTACTAGATGCCCGTTGCACGAAGAGATTTATGCAATAGGCCTTCCTTCCCCTGGCTGCTGGCACTGGTTTTCCTCTGGGATCCGGGACACAGGCCTTCGCTCTGAGTTGCCTTCCGTCTTAGCTCTGGGCAGAGCGCCGCTCCTGTAGCTCCCTCCACCCCCCCACCCTTCCCCTCATAGCAGGCTTCCCACCCCAGCTGGCCACTCTATGCCTGCATTCATGCTGCCCAGAGGCCCAGTGCGGCTGGGGGGCAGGGCTGCTGCCATCTTAATTTGCATACTCACTCCTGATTGGCTGGTGGGCATAGTGAAGTGATGGTCAATTTGCATGTTTCTCTTTTATTAGTGTAGATAGTAAGACAGATAAATTCCTGCTGCTACTCATCTTGGAGCACTCCACATATTTGTTCTGATTAGATGCAAATAGATATTGCTAATAAGTATCAAAAGTGGGGACATCATTTACATTGAGGCTCATGTGTAAAACTACTGTTTTTGTCCTCTGTCTACTTTATCTTAATGCATAGTAAGCATTCCACAAACATCTGTGTGTTTTTTTAAGCCTCACCTGAGGATATGTTTTTTGTTGATTTTTGGAGAAAGAGGAAGGGAGAGAGAGAAAGATCGATGTGAGAACAAAGCATCCATCAGTTGCCTCCCACGTGCTCCCCAACCAGAGCGCAAACTAGGTATGTGCCCTGACCAGGAACCGAACCCACAACCTCTTGGTGCATGAGACGATGTTCCAACCAACTGAGCAACCCGACCATGTTAAACATCTATTCTTAATAGTGTTATCATGCCATGCTTCTCCCAACTGGCAGTCCTACAGACTTGTTCTATTTAGTTTCAGGTGCAATGAAGGGCAATTGCCCATCTATTTGAAATGTACACACACACACACAAAGTTAATTTTTGTGTACTCCACAGAGCCTATTTTTATGTCAGATTATCCCAAACATACCGTTCAGATTGCATAAAAGCCTACCCAGCTGTTTCCTGTAATGTGATGACAGGCAAGCTGACAGAAACTTAATTTTATGAGCGTAAATTGTGAAGGTTTTTTCTGTGACCTGCTGTTAATCTGTTACTAAGCTGTCAGCAGATGGAGGGCAGGACCTGTCCCACCCAGGCTTGGCCTGCAGCTGGTCCTCACTGGAAGGTGCTCATCATTGCCCAGAGAAACCTCCAGGAAGCCATGTCTCTTCCTAGGAGTCCTGGGCAGAGAGGCACAGCACCACCAAAGCAAACTTCCTGAAACCACAGTTTTACTGAGGTTCACTCTCCTCATGAAACTTGAATGCATTAGTCACTTCTAACAGTTCCATTTATTTTTTTTTTTAAAGAAATGGGGCTATTTCCTTCCCTACTCTACCATTACAGGAATCTCTCTGCAGATTTTTTTAAGGCAAGAACTATCTAATAATGAGTAATTTCACTGTCTATATTTAGCAAAAAGAAAGATTTATTTTTAGGTCATTACAGGGAAATTTTCAGAAACAGTGCAAGTTGGAAAGAGCCAACAGAAGGCAAATAAGTGTCAGAGATTTGTTTCCCATCTAAAGTAGAGGAATTTTTCACCAGGAATCAGGTCTCAGAGAATAGACAATAGGAACTCAGTTTCCTCATCAACAAAATGGGCATTGGATATTTACCTTATAGGGATTTGGTGGGGAATAAACAAGATAGCACATTTAAAAGCACTTAGCTTCGTTCTCAGCATTGTTGGTCCACCTCTCAGCCACCACCCTCATTCCCTCTCCTCTGGGGGACAGCCTCATGGCTAGTTCCCTACTTTTAGGCTCCTCCCTCTAATCTCCCAGTTTGCTCTTGGCCTTCCTAAAACTCAGCTCAGAGGTGTCTTTCCCCACCTTGTAATCTTTTTGGACTTCCTTCAGCCCTGGTCTAGCATTCTTGGCCCCTATTACTATACTACATCCCACACTTCCAGAGTTTGTACCCACTATTTGCCTGTGCAATGACAAAAGTTTCCCATATGTACCCTCCCATAGAGAAATAATACATAAATTAAATGAGATGACTTGTATAAAGTCGTTAAATGAGTACCTGGAACATTTAGTATTATATTGATAGCTATTTTGTTACTTTGAAATATTTTAAGCAAACAGAAAAGTTTAGTGTATAAAGTAACAAATAGTCATGCCCGTCACTCGATTTTATCACGTTATAATATTACTAGTGGCCTGATGCATGAAATTTGTGCATGGGGGGGGGGGAGGGTCCCTCAGCCCGGCCTGCACCCTCTCCAATCTGGGACCCCTCGAGGGATGTCCAACTGCTGGTTTAGACATCCAGCAGTCAGACATCCCCCTCGCAATCCGGGACTGCTGGCTCTTAACCGCTCACCTGCCTGCCTGCCTGATCTCCCCTAACCACTCTGCCTGCCAGCCTGCTCACCCCCAACTTCCACCCCCCACCAGCCTGACCACCCCCAACTGCCCCCCACTGCTGGCCTGCTTGCCCCCAACGGCCCCCCCTGCTGGCCTGATCACCCCCAACTGCCCTCCCCTCCTGGCCTGATTGCCCCTAACCGCCTCTGCTTCCACCCTGCCACCATGGCTTTGTCTGGAAGGACGTCCGAAAGGTCTCCCAGAAGGTCTCCCGGTCTAATTAGCATATTACCTTTTATTAGTATAGATCGAGGCCTGGTGCATGGGTGGGGGCTGGCTGGTCTGCCCTGAATGGGGTCCCAGATCAGGGTGGGGGTCCCCACTGGGGGCGGTGCTGGCCTGGGCGAGGGGCTGGGGCAGTTTGCAGGCCAGCCATGCCCTCATCAGGGTGGGGGTCCCTGCTGGGGGGTGTGACCAGCCTGGGCGAGGGCTGAGGGCCTTTTGGGGACAGTTTGCAGGCCGGCCAAGCCCCCGGCTTTGTCCAGAAGGACGTTCAGAAGGTGTCCAGAAGGTCTCCTGGTCTAATTAACATATTACCCTTTTATTAGTATAGATATCATTTTTAAGCAGCAAAACACTACAGATATTAAAACGTCAAAGCCCCCTCTGTATTCTTCCCACCTTCTATTCTTATCCCTCCATCCATTGCACAGTCCCAAATTTAGGCTTAATCACGCTCTTATATTTTTATCTTGTATTCTAAAATTTTATTTAAGTGGTATAATACTATATCTAGTCTTTTTCAAATTGCACTTTCAGCCAACATTATGTTTTTTATATTTATCCATGTTGAAATATGTAACTTTAATTCAAAAATTAATTTTAAAATATTCATTTTTGTTAATGTGTTGTATTTCATTATATGAATATTCTTTGATTTATTCATTTCACTTTTGAGATACATTTATATTGCTTCCAACCTTAGAGATAGAAGAAATCTCAGAAATCATTGTGCAGATGTGAAAATGCAGCTACAGAAGGAAGTGATTTGGCTAAAGTCATACAGAAGATAGTGGAGTCAGGACTTTGAAGGAGATTATAGGCCCTGACTGGGCAGTCAGTCTGTTAAAGTGTGGTCCCATGCACCAAAGTTGCCTCTTTGATTCCAGGTTGGGGCATATACAAGAGGCAACACATGAATTCATGGATAAGTGGAGTGGCAAATCGATGTTTCTCTCTTCCTCTTCCTCTTCCTCTCTCTTTCTCTTTCTTTCTCTTTCTCTTTCTCTCTCTTTCTCTTTTTTTCTCTCTCTCTCCCTCCTTCTCTTCCTTCCTCTTTCTAAAATTTTTGTTTTAAAATAAGAGAAAGAGAGATTATAATATCCTCGAATAGTCCATTTCTGTCTGCCCAACATACTTTCCCTTTTTTTTTTTTTCAGATTCCTTTGAGGAACTCATTCCTCATTCCATGAGAGCCTATAGGGAATATCAGTTATCCCCTGACCAACTAGCAAGAAAGCCTATGACTTAGTCTTTGTCAATCACAGTACTACATTTCTTATTGGTTGGAATATGCCATGGTTAGTTCAGGCAAGATAATGTGCTTTAAGCTGAGCCAATCAGAACCTTGTAACTTTGCTGAGCTGAAGTAAACTAGAGACCAGACCTAGGGTTTTCAAAAAATATCTGTCCTGTCCTATGAAGAGAATCTATATCCAGCAGAGAGAATAAAGCCAACACACAAAGAGAAGCAGATACAAACAGAGGTGAGAGAGAAGATAAAGATATAAAGAGGCTTGATAACATTGTTTGAGCCCCTGGATGCAGCATTCTTAAACTTCTCATTTTTGAAAGCTGATAAATACTTGTCCTTTTCCTTTGTTTTTAGCTAAACTAGTTTGACTTGGGTTTCTGGAACTTGCAACAAAGAGTCCTGACTCTAATTTTATTCTTCTTTCTGCTCTGTCACAACTGCACCCCCACCAGCCTGATCACCCCCAATTTTCAATAAGTAGAAAATTGAGAATGATGATCTCTACACCAAAGTTGGGCTTAAAAAGCACCACGACTGTGGTTGAAGTTATAATGTGACATTTCCTTCTCGTAGCTCTCTCACCCTGACCTGACATACATGCATTCAATGTGTATTTACCATGTTCCTACTGTGTGCCAGATGGGAACTATATGATGAGATAGCACAAAGGACACAGAGATAATGGAATACTTTTCTAAGTGCTTTATATGAAGTGGTACAGTATTAATTCTAAATAGACTGTCATTAGTAATCAATGCATATTTTAATCCCTAGAGAAATGACTGAAAAACTAATAAAGGAATTAAATGTAATATTAAAAAAGACTTGATTAGCCTAACAGGAAATAAAAGAGAATAAATAGAGAATGAAGAAAGACAAATAGAAAACAAATAGCAAGACTTTAGACTTAAACCCAAACTTATCAATAATTGCATTAAAAATAAATAGACTTGCCCAGCTGGCATGATTCCGTGGTTGAGCATCAACCTATGAACTAGGAGGTCATGGTCTGATTCCTGGTCAGGGCACATGCCCGGGTTGTGGGCTTGAACCCCAGTAAGTGTGCAAGAGGCAGCTGATCAATGATTCTCTCTCATCATTCATGTTTTTATCTCTCTCTCTCCCTCTCCCTTCTTCTCTGAAATAAATAAAAAAAATTGTTTTAAATAAACTAAACCTGCAATTAAGAGGCAGTGATTTTTATACTGGATGCAAAAGCAAGGCATAACTATTTGCTATCTATAACACATACACCTTAAATGTAAAGTTAGGTTGAAAGCAGAGGACGGGAAAAATATACCTTGCAAACTGAGCCTAAGAAAGCTAATGTGGCTCTAAAATACCAAACAAAGATTTCTTAATACAGAATAATAGCAGAAATAAAGACAAACATTTTATAATAATAAAAAGATAATTTCATTAGGAAGATATAGCAATTATAAATACGTATTAACTTAGAAACAGAGGTTTAAAATACATGAAGCAAAAACTAATAGAGCTAAGTGGAGAATTAGGCAAATTTGAAATTATGATTGGAGGTCTTTACCTTCCTTTTAACTTACTAATTGATAAAACAAGTAGACAAGTAGACAGTAATTGATAGAGCAAGGTGGTGTATATAGAATATCCAAACACTGTCAGTCACCTTGATCTCAATGATATTTACAGACCACATGAAATCATTGCAGAATATACATTATATTCAAGTGCACATGAAACATTTACCAGGATACATCATATCCTGAACTATGAAAGAACTCAAAAAAATTTAAAAGACTGAAATAAAAGTATATTCTCCAACCACAATGAAATTAAGTTTGAACTTAATAGCAATAGGATATCTAGAAAATATTCAAATATTTTTAAGTAACACATGGACCAAAGAAGAGATTAAAAGGGAAATTATATTTCAAAATAAATGCTAAAGAAAATACACCATGTCTAAATGTGTGGGATATGGCTAGAGCTATAGTTAGTGGAAAGTCTATGAATTTAAATGCTTATATTAGAAAGAAAAAAAGGGCAAAATTCAGTGATCTATGTTTCTGCCTTAAGAAACTAGAAAGAAAAGTGCAAATTAATTCCCAAGTAAATAGAAAGAAATATAAAAACAAAATCCAATGACATAAAATAAGAAAACAAATAATAGGAAAATTTAACAAAACAAGAACCTATTCTTTGAAAACATCGATAAAATTAAACTCCTAGCAAGACTGAAAAAGAAAGAACAAGAACACCGATTATGAATATGAGGAATGAAAGAGGACATGTGATTACAGATCCTATAGACATTAAAAGGGTAATAGGAAATATTACAAACTACTTTATGCCCATAAAGTTTAACAACTTAAGATTAATTGGGCAAATTCCTTGACAGACACTTCTCTTTCCTTGAAAGACATTCCAAGCATTCCCAATAAAATTCAAGTAGGTTTTTTAACTTTATTGTTGACACTATTACAAATATCCCAATTCCACCCCGCCTCTTTTCCCACCTGCACCCAGGCCCAGCTCCCCCTTCCCCCCAGCCATCACCACACTGTTGTCTGTGTCCATAGGCTATGCATATATGTTCTTTGGCTAATCCCTTCACCTTCTTTCATCCAGTCCCTTCTTTCCCCTCCCCTCTGACAGCCCTCAGCCTGTTCCACGTACTAGTATCCATTCCTCTGTTTCTATTTTGTTCATCAGATTATTTTGTTCATTAGAGTTCACATAAGTGAGATTGAGGAAAGTGATGATGATTCTAAAATGTAGATAGAACTGCAAAGAACCAAGAACTGCCAAAATAATTTTGAGCTAGAAGAATGAATTTGGAGGACTCACTACCTAATTTCAAGACTTACTGTGAAACTGCAGTATTCAAGACTCAGTGACACTGGCATAAGTATTAACAAATAGATCAATGAATCAGAATATAGACCTGCACATATTCTTCGATTGATTTTCAACAAAATAAACTAAGGCAATTTATTGGAGCAAATAAAATATTTTCAATGATTTGTTCTGGAAAAATGGGGGCAGGGGATTGGACAATAAAAATACAGGCCTTTGCAATATTTGCAAATCACATGTCTAATGAAAGACCTGTATCAGAATTTATAAAGAATTCTCAGAACTTAGCAATTAGTAAGCAACAACCCAATAAAAATAAATAAATATTTGAGCACTCACTTCACAAAAGATCTATGGCAAATAAGACATGAAAAATTGCTAAATATTATTAGTCATTAGAAAAATACAAATTAAAACCACAATGGGATCTTAATAGAGTCCTATTAGAAAGTCTAAAATAAAAAAATCTGGCCATGCCAAATATTGACAAAGATGTGGATCAACTAGAATTCTCATAAATTGATGGTGGGAATGCAATATGACACAGTCACTTAGTGAAACACTCATTCTATTAAATATACACTTGCCACATGACCCACCAATATTACTCCTAGATGGTTACTCATGTAAATGAAAACCTATGTCTACACAAAAACCTATTATTGAACATGTACAGCAGCTTTATTTGTTTTGTTTTTTTGTTTTGTTTTTTAAAACCTCATCTGAAGATATTGTTCCATTGATTTTTAGAGAGTAGAAGAGAGAGGGGAAGACAGAGAGAAATATCAGTGTGAGAGAAACACATCCATTGGTTGCCTCCTGCACTCACCCCAACCAGGGCCCGGGCCAGGGAGGAGACTGCAACCAAGGTATCTGCCCTTGACTGGAATCAAACCCGGGACCCTTCGGTCCACAGGCTGATGCTCTATCCACTGAGCTAAACCGGAGAGGGCCAGCAGCTTTATTTGTAATTGCTAAAACTGGAAGCAACCAAATGCCCTCAACTGGGGAAGAGATAAACAAACTGATATTTCCACATAGTAGAATATTACTTAGCAATTAAAAGTACACCCACACACCTGTCAGAATGGCTACCATCAATAAATCAACAAACAACAAGTGTTGATGAAGATGTGGAGAAAAAGGAATCCTTGTGCACTATTGGTGGGGATGCAGACTGGTGCAGGCACTGTGGAACACAGTATGGAGTTTCCTCAAAAATTTAAAAATGGAACTGCCTTTTGATCCAGCAATCCTACTTCTAGGAATATATCCTAAGAACTCTGAAACACCAACCAGAAAGTCTATATGCACTTCTATGTTCATAGCAGCATTATTTCAATAGCCAAAATCAGTAGATGAGTGGATAAAAAAGCTGTGGTACATTTACACAATGGAATAATATGTGGCTGTAAAAAAGAAAGATCTCTTCCTTTTTGTGACAGCATGGATGGACCTGGAGATTATTATGCTAAGTGAAATAAGCCAGATAGAGAAAGACAAGTACCATATGATCTCACTTATATGTGGAATCTAATGAACAAAATATACTGACAAACAAAATAGAACCAGAGTATTGGATCCATGGAACATACTGACAGAGGTCAGAGGGGAGAGGGTGGAGGTGACTGGATGAAGAAGGTGAAGAGATTAGCCAAAGAACATATATGTATAACCCATAGACAGACAATGTATAACCCATAGACAGACTACAGTGTGGTGGTGGCTAGAGGCTTGGCGGGGGGGGGGGAGCATGGGCCTGGGTAGAGGTAGATAAAGGGGGGGAAATAAGGAACATCTGTAATAGTGTCAACAATTTTTAAAAAAGTAATGAACTACTGATACATGCAACAACATGGGCAGATTTCAAAGGTATTATGCTAAATGAATCATGACAGACACCAAAAGCATTTTATTTTTTTTTTAACTAACACTGTATCTTGAACCTCTTTGTTAATCCCTCCCTAGAAATCAACCATAAAATGTCCCATTGATTAATGTGCTATAAGTTTCCAATCTTTTGCTGTTACAAACAATGCTATAATGAATAACTTTTTGCATAGGCCCGTCACACATGTACTGTAGGATAAATTCTTACCAGTGGAATTTCTGGGATAAAGGATATGTGCATTGCTAATTGATATTGTCAAATTGTCCTCCCTGGGAGTTTATCAGTTTACATGTCCACGAGCAATGAATGACAGGGCTTATTTCCCAGCAGCCTCACCATGAATAAGGAACAGGTCAGCCACTTGGATTTGTGTCAAAACCATAAGTAGAAAATAGTGTCTGATGTATTCTCTCTTAAAGTGAAACCGGGGATCTTGTTATAAGTTTAGATGCCATTTTTTTGCATTTTTTGTGAATTCTCTTTACCTATTTCTTGCCCATTTTTCTATATACTTGTTTGTTGGTCTTTTTCTTATTAGTTCCAAGTCACTCTTTATATATGAGACATAAATACTGTGTAATACAAATTGCAACTAGTTTTTCCAGTGTCATTTGCATGTTGTTTCTGCATAGGGGTTTCTGCCATGCAAAATTGTTTTAATTTTTACATACTTTAATTTAATTAATCTTTTATTTTATGGCTTTGAGATTTGAGTCACAATTAGAAAGGACTTCACTTTTTTTTTAAGTTGGCTATTTTATTATACACTAGATCACAGTAAAAAAAAAAAGAGAGAGAGAGAGAGAGATTGACAATATCAGTGTAAAAATGGAAGCCTTGAGAGTATTAAAAGAAAAGACAGATGCTTCTTGACTTGTATCCGCTCTTATTTGAATTGACACATTTTGCACGTTTGGGGACACACACAAGTCTACATTGGACACAGAGAAGGAACTTTGCTCATCTCTCCTAAAGTCATTCTACTTTGTCTATTGCACTGGCCGGAACATTCACCCATCAGCCTCACCAAGAACTCCTGTTTCTCACTCTGGATGTGGGCTAAACATTTTTTCTCTTTAAGTTGGTGCTTTTGTTTCTTTTCTGGTTTTGGTTTTGCTTTCCAAGTGAGTAGGAAAAGCAAGCTGTTGTCAACCACAATGACGCAGAGACCCTTATCATTGCCTCTATCTGCCTAAGGAGCAAGTCATGGGAATTAAATGGTTTATTCGTGCACTCATCCAACAAATAAATGTATTCAGTATCTATATATATAATCTATATGTATATATTATGGAGAAATATGCAAATTAGGTCAGGATGCCATAATGGTCACGACCAGCTCAGGAGGAGGGGCCGGGCTCAGCTCTAAGCCTGAGAGAACAACACACAGGGGCACCTGTGCGCACACACACGTAGTGCCTGATCCGAGCCTCTGCAGCACAGCTGAGGGCAGGCCCCGCGCGGACACGGACACACACACACGCACACAAACACACACACAGGGCGCCTGCTCCAAGCCTCCATGGCGCGCTGGGGGGCAGGCCCCCAGCTGACACACACACACACACACACACACACACACACACACACACACACAGCACCTGCTCTGAAGCCTCCACGGCACAGTCTGACATGCCCTCATCCTTCTCCCTATCTCATATCCTGGAATTATTGTTCTTTATTTTGACAGTCACTTGAGTGAACCAAGTAGCACCATCACCTCCCAGTTAAAAGATCATCAATTACAATGAAACTATACTTTCACTTCATCTCAGCCACTATTTCCAAGGCTGTACTCTGAGCCTTATCACCACCTGCAACTGCTCACATCAGAAATCATAGCATGGCCCTGGCCAGCGTTGCTCAGTGGTTAGAGCATCCACCTGCCCACTGAAGGATCTCAAATTCAAGGGCACAAACCTGGGTTGCAGGTTCGATCCTCAGCCCTGTTCAGGGCAGATGCAGGAGACAACCAATTTATGTATCTCTCTCACATCTCTCTCTCTCTCTCTCTCTCTCTCTCTCTCTCTCAAAATCAATGGAAAAATATTCTCTAGGGAGGATTAACAAACAAAAAAATAAATCATAGTATGTTGTCCCTTATGTCCTATTATATGATTTCTTCTTTTTTTTTTTTTTTTGTCGGGCCTATCAATGATCTCCTCCTCCTCCTCCTCCCCGTTCATAGTATTCTTTGCATAGGCTGGGCTGTGGGTTCACCTGCATCAGTGGAGAAATAGAGCCCCCACTAGGTATTTCAAACTGATAGAATTTAATATTGGGAATTGGTTACCAAAGGGTTGGAAAGTAAAGGCTGGAAGAGAAAAAAAAAGTGAAGTTAGAGATTAATAGTTACATGAAGCCATTCTCACTCTCATGGATGGAGGAGCCAGACCATGAACTGCTGAGGCTGCTGAGAACTTGCTGCTGCCATTGGAACGGTGCTGCCAAGGAGGACAGCAGCCTGCGGACTGCACTGCCCCTGCCCCTGCCCCTGCCCCTGCCCCTGCCCCTGCCCCCGCCCTGGCCCAGCTGAGCCCAGTGAGGAGCAGAGAGCAGAGCTTCCCCACTGTGTCCATGCTCCGCAGTGAGAAGGTAGCTCCAGGGGCATCTAGGAAACGCAGTTTCCCCTGAACTACAGGAAAGCACAGAAGGGCATAGATGGAGCTCTGAGCCAACAGACAAAACCTACCCTTTTCCTGTTCAGCATTTATTCTCACCCTTTACCCTATATTAAACTTCCAGGAACAATAGCAGGGTCACACAAATACCCCTTAAATAATTGAAGATGCTGTCACTTTCCCAAAAGAGAGTCACAAGGCCTCATCAGTCATTATTTTCATCTCTAGGTGAGCTGCTGCCATTTGAATTTTCTTAGAATAAAGGTAATCATCAGTAATATTTCTTATCTATAATAATAAAAGCGTAATATGCTAATTAGACTGGACAGCCGAACGACCTTCCAGACATCATTCCGGACATCCTTCTGGACTAAGCTGTGGCAGTGGGGGGCGAAGCGGAGGCAGTTAGGGGTGATCAGGCATGCAGGCAGAGTGGTTAGGGGTGGTCAGGCAGGCAGGCAGAGGGGGTTAGGAGAGATGAAGCAGGCAGGCAGAATGGTTAGGGGCGATCAGGCAGGCAAGCGAGTAATTAGGGGTGATCAGGCAGGCAGAGGGGTTAGGGGTGATCAGGCAGGCAGGCAGAGAGGGTTAGGAGAGATGAGGCAGGCAGGCAGAATGGTAAGGGATGATCAGGCAGGCAGGCGAGTAATTAGGGGTGATCAGGCAGGCAGAGGAGTTAGGGGTGATTAGGGAGGTAGGCAGAGTGGTTAGGGGCGATCAGGCAGGCAGGCGAGTGGCTAGGAGCCAGCGATCCCGGATTGCGAGAGGGTGCAGGCCAGGCTGAGGGACCGCCCCCTCCCCTGCACAAATTTCATGCAGCAGGCCTCTAGTTATTAAATAAAAGGCAGCCTGCTTATGCTAAGCAGGCATGGTGAAAAAAAAGCAAACAAAATTGCTACCCTCCTGAAGCTTATATTCTAGCAAAAAGGATAGATCTTAAACATGTGATAAAAGGTAAGTGCCAGGAAAATGTCTAGGGTGTTGTGAGAGTTTATAACAGGGAACCTGCCAACAGGTAGGATGGACTCCCTGAAGAATTCTCTTTTGAACTGAGCTCTGAAGGATGAGCAGGAACTAAGCAGGCAAGGTGCAGTGTAGGAACTGAAAGAAATGTGAGGTGACTGTTGGAGGAGGACAATGGCACACAGTCACATGCGTGCTGTGGTCAGTTGGGTTCCTTGTTCTTGGGATGACCAGCCAGGGAGGGGAGAGGAGAAGTGGGAGTGGATGAGGGAGAAGATGGGCTGTGGTGCCATCCTAAAGAGACGTCAGTCAGCCCTGCAGAGAGCTCTGAACTAAGAGGGCCCCTCAATGTGGGGAC
The DNA here is from genome assembly GCF_027574615.1 of Eptesicus fuscus. Lineage (NCBI taxonomy): Eukaryota > Metazoa > Chordata > Mammalia > Chiroptera > Vespertilionidae > Eptesicus > Eptesicus fuscus. The sequence continues at coordinate 82,216,812 of NC_072478.1, read as the reverse complement.
AAAGGGGACTGGCCTTCATGTGCCCATTATGAGCAGCCAGGGCTGACAGGGGAGGGCTGTCAGGCAGCCAAACTCCAAGAGCTGGAAGGATAAGTCCTTCTGTCCTGGAAGGTAATCTGGGACGCAAAGCACAGGACCTACAATAGGAGTCAAATCCTCTGGGCATGGCTCAGTGGTTGAGTGACAACCTGTGAACCAGGAGGTCATGATTCTATTCCTACTCAGAGCACATGTCCAGGTTGTGGGCTCAATTCTCTGTGGGGTGTGCAGGAGGCGGCTGATCAATGATTCTCTTACTCCCTCTCCCTTCCTCTCTGAAATCAATAAAAATATATATATATATTTCTTTTAAATCCTCTGGGCTGGGAGAAGGGGGAGAAAGGAGAAGGAAATGGGAGATATCTGTAATACTATCAACAATAAAAAATATATTTACAACCAATCCTCTGGGCCTTTTAGGTCATGGTAAGGAATTTGAATTTCATTCCAAGTTCTGGCTGCTTTATGTACGTAATTTAAGTGGAGTGTGTGGAAAAAGAGGAAGCACTGAAGAGGCCTTGGCAATGGTGGCATGAACTTAAGTGGTAGCAGAGGAGAGAAGCAGGAGGTGGGAAGCAATTTGACTGGGTTTGGCCATCATGTGGACAAGATTTACTGATGGGTTGAATGTGGGTTTGTGGAGAAAAAGAGAGGAATCATAGATGATACCGAGGTTTTGGACTGAGCATTTCATCGATGGTGGTGCCATTTGATGAGATGAGGAAGACTGGGGAAGGAGCGCTGCTCCAGGCCGTCTCATCACATATCCCAGGAAATCCACTTTGAAATATAGTCGTCTGCTATTTGCTGCTATTTCCTAAACTCACAAGGACACGTTGCGTATTCCTGGGGCCATGGTTTTCCCTTACAGCACGAGTCAGTGTCCAGCCTTCAGTGTCCAGGTCCAGTGCCGCCTCCTCGGTAAAGCCTTCCTTGGTCACTAAACATTGGTGTGTGCATGTATCCTGCTAGTTCATAATGGAGGAAACTAGAGACTAGGGAAAGTAACTGACTTTCCCAAAACTGTACTCGTTACAAAAGAGCTATAACTAGACATCAAACCTCCTGATTCAGTGGCTTAAAACTGCATTAAATCAAAGAAGAATAGTTAGTCAACAAAGGTGGACAGGGTGAATGCCAGGTCAAGTCCAGGCAAGTGATGATGGTGGCTCGGCCTGGAGTGGGAGTGGAGAGAAAGACTGAACATATCTAAGACGTTTCCAGGAAGTAGAATGCCAGGATGTGGTGTTGGTTTTGGATGGTGGGAGGGAGGCAGAGGAAGGTGTCTAGACTAACTCCTTCGATGACCTGATGTCATTCACTAAGCTGGGAAGCCCTGGGAGGAGACACAGTTTGGGGGAGAAGATCATGAGTTTGGTTTTCATTTCAGTTCAAACCCCCAATGGTGACTGCGTTGCCTGAACTCCTATCTCTGGGATTAGGGGTTTGGCACTGGGACTTCTCGGCGGGATCACCAGGTGGCTGGTACTTGAACCTGGGATGGGACACTCCAGGGCTGGTGCTCATACTCTAAGGGAAGTGTGTCACTGATACTTGGAACGATGGGCTGGAAGGGCACGCTGCACCCTCTCCCTGCCTCCTGCCTTCCTATTTCCCCCACTGCCTCCCATTGGCAGACCTAACATGGAAGCTCAAGTGTCTGGGAAATGCAGCATCACAGAGCAGAACATGGGGCAGTGGGCTTAGGGCTGAAAGATATTAAATAATACCCGGCACAACAGCTTTAGGGAATGAGCCCTGGCTTAGGAAGCAGAAAACTTGGGTTTTATTCCAGCCCTGCCATAACCAGGCGTATGACCTTAAACATGTCACTTCCCATCTCTGGGTCTCTTTATTCTTCTTTCAGATGTGTAAATATCTCTTTGATGTTGCACATACTTAGGTGTCTGTCTTTTAAAAAGTTTTCTCTGACCCCCACCCCTTAGTAGGATTTGGTGCCTCTCCTGTTGCTCATATAAACTCCTCTCTACCTCTTTTTTTGAATTTGAATTTTTAATTGAGAAATAACTAACATACAATTAAAATCACAGATCTTAAATGTTTGGTTTGACAAGTTTTGACAATAGTATTCACCCTTGTAATCTGCAACTCATACATCTTATAAAATACTTTCCCCTACCCCTTTCCAATTAAAAAAAAAAAATCCCACAATCCTGGACACAGACAATAGTGTGGTGAAGGCCTGGGGAGGAAGTGTGAGGGGGGTACAGGGGGTCAATGAGGGGGAAAGGGGGACATCTGTAATGCTTTCAACAACAAAGATAATTTTGTTTTAAATCCCATAATCCCAGGCACAGACACTCTGATTTCCAGGACTATAGATTAGTTTGTCTATCATTTGAACTGCATATACATTTAATGTGAAATATTAAACTTTAATTCTTTTATTTTGTAAAATATATATACATAAAACTTGCCGTTGTAACCATTACTAAGTATATAATTCGGTGGCATTAATTACATTCTCAATGTATGCAATTATCACCACTCTCTGTCTCTTTGTATCACATTGCATCTTACTTGCCTAGTGATGAGTCTGAAGCCCCTGAGAGGGATTCAACCCTCAAGAGCTAGGATCATGTCTTATCCCAGTGACTGACATTAAGTAAATACCAGTATTTGCTTGGTAGTTGAGGGAAGAAGCAAGGAAGGAAGAGAGGGAGGGAGGGACCAAAGTCTCACTGAATGGGTTTTTCTATCTAGTAATGATAATAGAGTCATCAACTTATCCTTTATTCCTCCATTTCTCAACTGTTTGTTAAATATCCACAGGTGTCTGTGCTAGGCGCTAGAAATTAAAAGAGCCTAGACAAAATTTTTTTCCTACAATACCACAGCCAGGTTATGGATTCAGACAAGTAAATAACATTTAATAAAACAATCAGTCCTCATTAGAAGCATGAATAGAGTGGGAGTTATCGATGTAAAATGAGATTGTGCCTTATCCTGCCGTGGGACATCAAGGAGGGGCTCATAGAGAAGCAAAAGCAGGTTTAGTGCTGTTGGGTGGAGGGGTGGGAGTGCACAGAGTAGGAAAACTGCAAGGAAATCCTTAGGTTCTTTTTCCTTCTGGACTCCCATTTTCTGCCTCAATACCTGAGACTATGCTTGGCAAATAAGAAATATAGCTACACTAATTATTTTTCAGCTTGATGGGTTTGCTTGTGCCTTTCCTACTCTACTTCCTCTTTATTAAGGTTCTTCCTTATTTCTAAAGTGCTTCCCTATTTCTCAATGTTTCCCTTGAGTTACCTTCTCTCTTTGTGCATGCTCTCTTTACTTAAGTGGCCTTTATTATTTGTGGCTTCTCATAAAATGTCTTTGTTCAAGACCTTGGGGTTTCCCCAGGAGAAGCCCTATAAATCTCTAAAATAGTTCTACATATTTATTATACTCTTATTTTAAAAGTAGCTGTTGAATAAATCTGTACCTCCTAGCTACTATGTGTACTCAAATTCACACACACACACACACACACACACACACACACACACACACTTTAACCTATCCCCCACTCTACTCCATTTTCCGTCTTGTATGTAGCTTAATAACTCAAACCATGAGGTAGTTGTCTTTGGTCAAAATGGTGCTACTAGACTTTAAATAACTTGGGGACCAAGACTCTCTTATATAGAGGGCTGGATGTTTAGATGGATGGATGGACAGATGGATGGATGGATGCATGCATGCATGCATGGATGGATGCATGGACAGATGGACAGACAGATAGATGACTGAAACAATCAAACTTCTAAAAGCTTGCCAAGGCTACCCTTTATAACAACCCTCATTAAGACAACTCAAAATGAGTGTTGGCACCGAGGATGACAATGATAGTAATATTGATGATGGTGGAATGTGATAAGTGCTACAACAGAAGAATGAAAAACGTCCTGGGAGAGGATGGCAGTGAGATGCCCAAGAGCTAGGCAGGGCTAAGACTTCATGCTTTCACTCCCTTGCTCATTAAAGAACATTTATTGAGTTGTCTTCTCAGGCATCACCTTTATTCAGCCCCTGTTGTGCATTTGGTGAATACAAAAGAAATATCAGATGGCATTCCTCCGCATTCTAGAGTAATTCATGACCTAAAGTAAGAGATTCCCTCCTCTTGTTAAACCCAAACTAAGTAATTATTTATGTTAAAAGACTTGGATGAAAGATTCTGAACTCTAGAAGACAGAAATCACTCAAAAGTGTTTTTCAATAAAGTCTTTTTTATTTTCTACTAAACAAAATATTAAGCAATAATTAGATAGTGTTCATACTGTTGTTCCTCCCGTTCTGCTTATAAAGCTTCTTTCTTGAATTGTTTGAGATGCCCAAACAAGACCATACCCTATTTTAGGAAGCACAGATAGAGCAGTCCAGTGGAGATAGGAGTTGGGGGTGGGACATGCCTCTGTCTTTTGTATCCAAAGTGGTTTACATAGAGAAAGATATAAAGATGTTGAAGAGTAGCTCATGCTTTACTTTCCACCTCTCATTGTAATTAGAGTAAATTACACAAAGCAGTGGAATTGCCCAATTGTTGCATTACCACACAGCCCAAACCTCACCTTTGTATGAAGGAGGGATTGTCACGTGCCGGTGACCAGGAAGACTTCCAGAACATGCATAGCAAGGTTGTCTGAAGACACGGGCTTCTGCCCAAAAAGAAATCTGACTCCAGTTGCAGAAACAGAAGTAACTAGGAAGTCATGCCAGCCAATGGTGAGGAGATGGACTGTCTCTTCTCTTCCCCCAACTCATGAATGTGAAGGCAGACGTATTAGAGAATAAGACCATGAGCAGAAGTAGCAGGAGCTAAAAAGGCATGAAGACCGATATGCAAGATAAATTTACATTTGAGCCGGAAGTCTAGACAAGCAGAAGCTATGAGATAGCTCATTGGGCCTGGAACACATTTCCCCAGGCCACTCATTAATCCTGTGGATCTCAGATTAAACATCAGGTTCTTGAAGAAAAGCCCCCAATCAACCTTTTCCTCACACTACCCCACTCCACTCAGACCCCCAGAATTAGACGCTTGGTTTTCTTCACTGACTGTATTAAACTTAGCTGTATCCTTCTGTTTTGTTCTAGCTTATTTAGATAGAAAATAGACCCCAATTGATAATTTACTAACTGTATGATAATATTTTCAAAATACTGGATTTTTAAAAATATATATTTTTATTGATTTTTAGAGAGAAAGAGATAGAAACATTGATGAGAGAGAAACATCAATTGCTGCCTTCTGCACAATCCCCACTGGGGATCGAGCCTGCAACCCAGGCATGTGCCTTAACTGGGAATTGAACCGGCGACCTCTTGGTGATGGATCGATGCTCAACCAATGAGTCATAGGCCAGGCCAAAATACTGGAATTTTTAAAATGTTGATACTGTACATGTCCTTCCTCTTTGGGCGTGAGAGAAACATATTGAACATTATGTTCAAATAAATAAGTAAAAGATCTTTCTTCTCTTCAATGGTGCTGCACATCATATTTTGCATGATTAATTTAGATTCCCTGCCTATTGAACTGTCTGGTTTCTCTGTACTTTTTGAAAGAATAAGGATTTTTCCTTAAGGAAGAAGCAGAACATTGCTTTGAAGCGGGGTGCTTTGGACCAAATAATTCTCTGTTGTTGCTGGCTGTCCTGTGCACTGTAGGGTATTTAGCAGCATCTTTGGCCTGTACCCACTAAATGCCAGAAGCGCCCACCCAGCCCCAGGTATAACAATAAGAAAGGTTTCCAAGCGTTGTCAAATGTCCCTGTGGGGGCAAAGCCACCCCTGCTGAGGACCACTGGCTTAGAGGGTTACAGAGGCTACCAGGCAGAGACTGTTTCCTTACCCTTCAAGAAAGCAGACCTAGATGAAGCAAGACCATCGGTGCCCTTTTGGGTTAAATATTTTTCCAATTGGTTCTCCTTAAACCACTTTAGACAAGGTGCAAAAAATGCTTCATGGACTCCCATCCTTTGGTAAAAACTGGAACAAAAAATGTTTTGCTAGAAATCCTAGAGGCTTCTCTCTCCATATAGTAGAGAGAATGCTGGATGGTGACCCAGTTAGACTAGCAGTTTGCCTCTTATTACCTATGGGGTATACAGTTGTATAGTAGGGATACAAAAGTCACCCCCATATCAGTAAATGGTTGAAAGAACCCAAATCAAAAGAAACCCCATTTTGTTTTCCATAAGTGACAAAGGCAGACCAAGAAATGCCTGTTAGTTTTTTCCCCTTTTCTGACAAAATTATTCTCTCCTTAGGAAGGAGTGGGAGGCAGAACAAGGAATGGTTATGGGTCCAGTCTTTGAAATCTGACAAGCCAGGGCGGAAAACACTCCCTCCAGCTAACAGCTGTGTAGGTGGAATTCCAACCAGGACATATAATTTATCTGAGCCTCTCTTCACTCATCAATAAAATGATCATAACAATGGTCCCTGGGCCATTGTGCATATATTGTAAGATATATGCAAGGCACTTTGTACGACAAGTGTCCAACATAGAATAAGCACCCATAAATTATGTTTGCCATTGATGTTATCATTGTTAATAAATGCAGAAAATACCATGTGCTGTCTGACTAATGGGAACAACATTTGGGAGCAGAGTTTCCTTGGGATCCTTAAACCAGACCTTCAATTGGAATTTCCATTTAAATAGTTTTGTTTAAAGCCAGCAGCACTGAGAGACATGTCAGAAAAAGTAGTTCTTTATCAGGCTTTAACAGCAATAACTGTGTCTTAAAGCACCGAACACAATGCATGGCCAAAGTGGACACATTCACTTCTATGCTTGATAGGTTAATTTTTTTTTTGCAGCATCTAGGTGCCAGAAATAGTTCTAGGAGCTGAGAGACGGAACAATGATGAGCAAAAAGAGATGCAGTCACGGCCTTCATGGACATTACAGTCCTATTGCAAAGACTGCAAATCAAAACTCACCGGGAACAGGCAGAAATCAGGAAAGCAATTGCTCTCTAATTTTTTTTTTTCCATTTGTGATAGACATTTAGTTATCGAGAAACAGTTCTCCACTTTAAGAACACCACCATTGCGAGAATGATAGTAATGACAGATTTACTGCCTTCCGATTAATTCTGAGTAGAGCCGGGCAGTGTAGCATGCCATGGTCTCAATTTTAGAGAGATATTAGGGAGAGGTGGGAAGAGCAATGAGCTACAGAGGAGAATGTCACCAGTGAACAATGCATCTGGCACATTCTCCAATAGTTTTGATATTTCTGACTGTCTGAGGAGAACTAGTTTTTGACAGTGGAGTGCGTCTATGGACAGAAGATGGTGGGTAGATACAAGGGATATGGGCAAGGTACAGCATGATTCCAAGGAGACTGGGTTACAGGAGCGAGATTCCCTGAGTCCTTGAGCCCACAAGTCTCAGCCAGGTACCTGACAATGTAGGTGATGTCACACAACAGGGAGATGGATCATGACCGACCTAGCTCTTTATAAAGATTTTTTTTTTTTAATATTCACCCATATTCTAGAGTTTGGGTTTCGAGGAGGGGTACTTTTTCATTCAATCAACTTAAGTAGACTTTCAGAAAATTTCCCTCTTGGTGATTTCAGGCATCTTGTTCCTACAGGAAGAAGCCAATGGGATTAAGCATCGCTCTGCCTAGATCAAACCCTAGTCCTTTTAGAATGGTGCATTGTCTATAGGACTTGTTAACTGGCTGGGGGTGGTCTGGCTATGACTATTAGCGTCTTGACAGGGTCACACCAGATGCTCCAAGAAAGATTAGGACCAGGCTGTGCCCACCTTTTCTTTTTTATTTTGCTGTTTTACACTGAAGAGTATAAACTCTGGAAAAGGAACAAAATAAATATTAGATTATAGGGAAAGGCAAAAGGAGATTTCAAAAGAATTTGGGGATGTTATAGTCTTAAAATAATTGCAAAACCAAATTCCCAAATGTATACTACTTATTTCTATAATAGCTGGGATATTTTAAAGAAAATATCTGTAACGTTTTTACACATAGGAAAATGTAGAGTTTTGTGGTCTTTATCACACAAGTCTTAGAGTTGTCTGTTTTTCTCTTGGCACAGTTATAAAAGCAAGTAAACACTGAATGCAAGTTTAATAACCCTTATGGTACAGTATTATATATCAGATACAGTTCATTGTTTCCTGCCCTATATTTATTTCTCACAGCATAGCACTGCTTTTACATTAGACCGTCTACACTGTAGGGAGAAAAATGGGTCTAAAATATAAAGCTAGCCCTTTCTTTTTGCAGACATCTGTAATTAGCTCGAGTTTTCATCTCTTCCCAGCAAGATCCTGATGCACAAAACAGAAACATTTTCTTCATTTTCAACATGTTTTTGCCAGATGTTTCCACACACAAATTTCTTTTTAATTGTAAAGGCAAAAATGTAAGGGAATGATGATGTGTTGAAATATGGTAAATTTGCATCAGTATTAGTAGTCAGATACAATTTTGAGAGTATTTTCAGCTTTGCTAGAGAATATTTTTGTTTTAAAAAAATATTTTCCTTCCTGCCTGGTCAGTGTGGCTCAGTGATTGAGTGGTGACCTCTGAACCAGGAGGTTGCAGTTCAAGTCCCCATCAGGGCACATGCCTGGTTTGCAGGCTCAGTCCTCAATGGGAGGCATGCAGGAGGCAGCCAATTAATGATTCTCTCTCATCATTGATGTTTCTATCTCTCTCTCCCTCTCCGTTCCTCTCTCTGAAATCAATTAAATTTTTTTTTCTTCCTTATGATCTCACCTATCTCTACCATCCACACAGAATTTTGTAAGGTCCATACTAGAGGTGGCCCTAGGGGATCTGATTCGTCCCCTTATCTGATCGTTGGCAAAACGGAGAGGAAGGGAGTTGCCCTAGTCACATATCTGATTAGTAAAGACTTTTTGACCCTCATTCTATATCCTACATCTGCTAATAATGAAAGACATGAATTTTCATGTGGAAACCCAAAATAAGACACCAACAAAATCCTATCACCTTTTATCAATGCCATAAGCTTCAAATCACTGACGATGCCTATATGTACTTCCTACTAGTCGCAGATCAGTATTGTTTGCTCCAACTACCTCATGGGTTGGGCTGATCTATGTATGCACATGGGTTGGCCACACTCTTGTTTAACAAATTTGGGATACAAAATGAGTGTGAGCACCTACAAGAATGGGTAGCATATAGTTAAGACTTTTAGAGGAGGGAAAGGTTTGTACAGGAGTCCCCCTGCCCCCTTATTCACATGTCATACGATCCAAGACCCTTAGGGGATGCCTGAAATCACAGACAGTACCAAACCTTACATATATACTAGAGGCCCAGTGCATGAAAATTCATGCACTGGAGGGGGGGTCCCTCAGCCCGACCTGCCTCCTCTCACAGTCTGGGAGCCCTCAGGGGCAGGAGGCGACCCAGCGATCAGGGTAAGGCAACGCCCCATCACACCTCTGCTGCTACCACTGCCGGCAGCACAAGCCTCGGCCGGCCCTGGTTACCTGAGCCTCGGGCAGCTCTGGGCGTCTGGGCAGCCGCCATCCGAGGCTTGCCTATGCCTCGGGCCAGCCCTGGGCAGCAGGGAGGCTGAGGGGACTGGAGGACTCCAGAGGCAGGCACACGGAGTGGCTGAGCCCGCGGGCCCATGGGCCTGGCCTTGCTGTGCGCCTGCCACCCTGGAAGGGCTGAGGGGACTGGGTGCCACCATCTTGTGGCTGTGGGCGCTGCCATCTTTGAGGGTGGGGCAGTCAATTAGCATAGTCCCTCCTTATTGGCTGTGGGTGCTGCCATCTTTGCAATGGTGTGAGAGTCAATTAGCATATTCCCTCTCTATTAGCTAGGAGATATATATATATATTGCTTTTTCCTAAACATGCATACCTATGATAAAGTTTAATTTAGAAATTAAGCACAGTAAGAGATTAAAAACAATGACTAATAAAATAGAAAAATTATAACAATATACTATAATAAAAGTTATGGGACTGTGGTCTCACTCCAATAACTAAGCTGATAACCAAGATGGCTACTAAGGGACTAACTGGTGAACAGTGTATCCAGAGTAGGTGCTCTAGAGTAAGGGGTGATTCCCGTCCCAGGCCGGACAGAGCAAGATTTCTCTTGCTACTCAGAGTGGCACACAATTGAACACTTGTGAATTGTTTATTTCTAGGATCTTCCATTTATTATTTTCAGACCATGGTTAACCACAGCAAGCAACACCATAGATGAGGGGAGACTACTGTAGTTAGACATGAACCCAAATCTTAACTTTACCTCTTATAAACAATGACCTGAGCGAGTTATTGAATTTCTCTAAGCCTCAGTTTGCTCATTTAAAAACTGTATTAGTAATAGGAGTTTTGCATAGGTTATTGTGGGGAACGAATAAATGAATTGATGAGCATTAGCATGCATGTACAATACCTCACCCATAGCAGGCACCTGGCCTATTAACACTTTTGCTGCATGTGGTTAAAATCCCAAAGTTCAGTGACTGCTTGGATCAGGTGAGAAGAAAGGAACAGAAAGTGGTGTCACAGATGAGGTTTAAGTTTCAAGCTCAGGTTACCATTCCTAGTACTCACCAATACCCATCACCATACTGTCCTAAACACGAGAAACACTACATTTATTAGCCCCTTTTAGTTAGGTAGGGCCTGGGCCAGAACTAAAGTGAGACCAGTAAGGTGTCTAAGGTAAAAAATATAAAGGGCCACTGGCTCTGAGTCGCACAAGTGCCAATCCTATGCTTGCTTGGCCCTAAAAGCCGGTGAGGGGCTCCTTAAATTTTTGCACTAGATGCTTCCCTGCTCCCACCCTAGTCCGCACCCTGGGCAAGGCCACTTGATGAAGTCTGGCCAGCGAGGTGCAGCTGGAAGTGACTCTTAGGAGCCAGCTCTCAGTGATTCTCCATGCTCTCTTTCTCCACCTCAGCAGCCAAGGAGGTTGCCCACTGTAGATGGTTGAGCTCAGGGCCTATGTGGAGCAGGGTCCCCTGCCTACCGATGTGGACATGTAGCATGATCAAGAAATGAAATTTTGTTGTGATGGACCACTGATATTTGGAGAGTGTTTGTTACTACAGCAAAACCTAGCTTCTTCTTACTCTTCCTCTTAGCATGATCCCAATCAAAACACATCACTCCATTTTTGTTACTCTCAGGTTGAGTACTGAACCCAGGCTTGAGTGCACTTTAAACCTGACCCTTTCTAGTTGTATTTTTTCTAATAAGCCATAGCTTGCAGGGTTATTGTGGGGGGTAAGTTGCATCCTAGTTGGTTGTAAATGGAAGTGTCCTTCCTTAGAAGCTTCTTGTGGGCAGGGGATATCCCTATATCACTGAGGCTTAGCATATTACAAATGTTTAATAGATATTTATTGATTAAATTAAAGGAAGATTTGGATTACGAGTTGCGGAGAATTTTTTCCTGCAAAGTGAAAGCTATGAGCCATTACTGAACCGAGAAAATGGCCCAGATTGTCTCCTGTGTCTCTCTGTGAATCTCTGATTCTTTCAGTGCCTGCATCAGCTGGGTTGTCAAGGTTACTTCTCATCATCTTTGGAATATTATTAGATGTTGACCCATATTGTGTCAAAATTATACATAGACCTGGATGTATGCTTGCCTTCCCTGCTGTTCTGACTATTTTCACTGTCTTTTCTGATCTATTTCCCTCATTCTACAGTATTTAAATATGTGAAAGATTTTACAGCTTGGCTATTCACCAAAATGAGATATTATTCTGTATTATACTGACTCAGTGGGATTTCAAGGGACTTAGATTCAAACCATGAATAAGTTGCACATTATTTTCTTAGCATTTAGGTAAGATTCTACCTCTTCTTTCTAAAACTATAGATGCTCTGTGGAGTTCTCCTTAAAGTAATGACCAGTTCTACTCCCTTCTTAAGCTTTCATCATCACCATCACCATCACCATCACCATTACCATCATTATCTCAGCAGTTTGTTTATTTGGTCCTGTGTTAGGTACTCTGCTAAGTGCTTGACATGCATTATGTCACTTCAGCCTCACCACAACCTTATGAAAGAGGTGCTGGTATTAGTCCTGTTTACAGATGAGAAAACTGAGGCTCAAGAGAATAACTAACTTACCCAAGGATACAATGTCCTAAATATCAGAGCTAAGATCAAACCCAGGTTTGGTTTGACTCCAGATCCTGTGATTTTAGCTTTCCATTGTACTGACTAAGTAAGAGATAAAAGTGAAGGGGATCTCATGGGTGACCCAATTTTTCCAGTTTCGTGAAGTTTTAAAACATAAATTTGAAAAATGGCAATGATGCCTAATATTCTGAGTATTTCAGTAGGGCTGGGAAATAAGAATAATTTTGTGACTCAGTCTGAAAAATTGGGCTTAAATAAAACATTACTCAAAAAATACCCTCCAATTTCTTTATAATCTAGACTTTTAAGAGAACAAAAATGGGATACTATTTAGCAAATTTATTTACTGGGAGAAAGTATTTTTAAAGTCACTTTTAAAGGCGTGCATGGTAAAATGAAAAGTTAAGGAAGAGAAAATATACACTAATATTATTTTTCAAGCCAGTATAAAGCATTATTCTTTGGTAAAAATAATAAATTTTCTTCCCCAAAAATGACCTTTACAAAATGAATTTCTTTCATTATTGAGTTGAACATCTTATGTTTGTTGGTCATTTTTATTTCCCTCTGTGTGAATTATCTATTTATAAAATTTGCCATTTTCTATTGAAATATATATGTGTATATATACATAATTTGCATGAACATCTATTATAATAAAAGGGAAATATGCTAATTAGATCAGAAGTCATTCTGGACATCCTTCCTGATGAAGCCGGGGCCGAAGGGAAGCCAGCCTGAGTCCTGGGTGCCTGTGGGCAGCCCAAAGGAAGTCGGCCTGGGTTCTGCTTGCCTTTGGGCAGCCGGAAGAGAGAAGCAGCCTGGGTCCCAGGTGCCTGTGGGCGACCCAAGGGAAGCCAGCCCAGTCATGGGTGCCTGAGGGCGGCTGGAGGAGGGAAGCAACCTGGGTCCCCGTGCTGGAAGGAAACTGGTGCCAGCAGCCAGGGGAAGGAAGGCGTACTACTCTTGCACGATTTTTCATGCATCGGGCCTCTAGTTTTATATATTATGGAAACTGGTCCTTTTGATTGTCATGTTATAAATATTTCCTGAGTTTGTTATGTATATTTTCTTTGTGGCATTTTCTGTTTACTTATTTCGAGTTAATAATAAAATAGTTTAGAAAAAATAATTGAAACTAATGAGTGAATTTCTAAGGGTTGAAATTATGTAGATAAATGTGGAAGTTAACAATGTATTAACAACATATTCCTAATAATTCAGGCATGTGATGTCTTTCAGTGAATACAATTGAAATTTAATATATTTTGGTTTATTATATGATTATGGTTATTACTATATTTAGTTTTTTTGCATTTTCTCAGTCCCTTTTCTGTTATGTTGCTTCAGTACTAAATAATTCTTACTTTGTTGTTATATCTTTTATTTTTACTATTGTTGTATGTAACATTCAGATTACCTTTTGGTTGCAATGATTATACATTTATCTTTAAAATATATGAAAATGTAGTTAGATAACTGTCCTTATGATTAGCTAAGACTTTTCTTAAGATGGGTGACATGAATGAGACATTATTGGCTATAGGCTTATGCTACTTTGGTATCTCTTCATTTCACTCTAAGTTAAAATCATGCACCACACTCTTTTACTCTATGATTTCTTAATTTTTTTTTAAATGTATTTTTAGCCCTAGCTGATTTGGCTCAGTGGATAGAGCATCGGCCTGTGGACTGAAGGGTCCCAGGTTTGATTCAGTCAAAGACACATGCCCGGGTTGCAGGCTCAGTCCCCACTGGGGGGCGTGCAGGAGGCAGCTGATCAATGATCTTCTCTCATCATTGATGTTTCTCTCTCTCTCTCAATAGAAACATCAATGATGAGAGAGGATCATTGATCAGCTTCTTCCTACACGCCCCACACTGGGTATCGAGCCCACAACCCGGGCATGTGCCCTGACCTGGAATCGAACTGCAACCTATGAAATTCAGGCTATATTTTTAAAATTTTAATTATCAATAAATAGAAGGTCTGCTTCATATTACTTTTCTTTCAATAAATCAGCATGGATGGAATCATTTCTTGCTCAGCTACATTTATTTTTTATTTTTATGTTTAAAAAGGCAAGTGTTTGTTTTTAATATCTGGTATTTTATAAGATGGTGACTAGATAATGGCAATATTTAACTTACTTTAACTTCAGGAGAATAATGTTGCAACTTCTTTATCCATCTTCTACAGAATGCTTTTATTTTCTTTTTTAAAATTATTTTCTTTATTGATTAAGGTATTGCATATGTGTCCTTATCCCCCCATTGTTCCCCCCACCCTACCCCCACTCATGCCCTCACCCCCCTGGTGTCTGTGTCCATTGGTTAGGCTTATATGCATGCATAAAAGTTCTTTGGTTGATCTCTCCCCCTTACCCCCCACCCTCTTTATTGATGCTTCCTATGATAGGGAAAGAATTTGGATGCCAAACCTAGTTTCACAAATCTATTTCATGCCAATAATGAGAAGGCAGGGAGCCGCTGTGTAATTTGTGAGGCAATTTGCAGAAGGCTTCCTGTTAGTTTCTGGGCTTCATTAAGTAATAGCCAGGTGCTGATTTGGCTACTTTCCATGTGCAGCCTTAAAGCCACTCTATCAGCACTCACATCAGATTGCAATGCCTGGCTGGTCCTAATGGGTGTTAACACCAGCCCATAAAACTGCTGCTGCTTTATGGATTTGTTGAAATGTTAAGAGATTTGCTGCTGAGAGAAAGAATGAAAGAAAGCTGGGAAGGAGGGAGGAAAAAAAAAAAAACAAAGAGAAACGAAAAGGAAAGATTAAAAGAAAGGGAAATTAAAAGAAAAGGAAAGGAATGGGGCAAGTATAAAGATAAAGAAAAAAGTAGGAAAAAATTATTGAAAGAAAAATGAAAGGTAAGAATAAAGGAGAAAGAATAGAAGGAAAAAGAAGTAGAAAGTCAAATATAAGTAAAGATGGATGGATGGATGGATGGATGGATGGATGGATGGATGGATGGATGGAAAGAAGGGAAGAAAATGAAGGAAGGAGGAAGGAAAGAGAAAATAAAAGTAAAAAACTTTTAAGGCCGAATCCATTTCAACTATCCAAAGAATCATAAATCCTAGGGATGACTTCCGGTCTAACCTACCTTCTCTCACACTTTTTGTTTCACTGGAAACTTGCTGATGGTTTGAACTGACTTCAAAACAATATCCCACATAAATAACATTATGGCCAAAAATGGGCTTTCTGCTAGACCAGAAAATTGTACCCTATACGATTCTTTTAAGGTACAGTACATTGCCTTAACAGAATTTGACCCAGAATATGTAAAATTTAAAGAGACAAATGAGCTAGCAGTCCCTTCGTTATTTAACATTTTAAAAAGAAAAGATGTTTGTATTTTAATACAAAAAATGTACTTCAAAGGAAATTACAGGAACTCGGGAAGAGGCTCACGTCCTCAGCACTGTTCGGTAGAATTCTGGTTTTTTGCCGTAGGTACCTGAGGAACGTTGTCTTTTTTGTGTGTTGCTGTTTGAGGCCAGAGAGTCAAAGAGAAAAAAAAGCAGAAAGTGGCCGCCACTGCAGTTGGTGCTCCGTCTCAGTGAGTGTGATTTAAGTTACAGATGTGACTTTCCTAGAAAGGAAAGCGGGTGGCACGTTGTTGAACATCAAAAGGAATAATTACGAAATGGAAAACCAAAGCATTTCTCCAAATGCCCTGAAATACAAAAAAGACCCTCTTTCCCATGATTTACATGTGCTCTCTTGTTCTTACATTCAGGAGGCAGGATTTCAGTCCCATGATTCTATATGATTCTTATAACAATAAAAAAAAAATCCCTTGGACCGAATTAACTGGTTATTGCTTTAATTTTCTATTTCACTTTGGCAATGGGGACCTTGCTTCATTCTGTTAATTTATTTTGGATGGCACTCTACTCTACTAGCTTAGCTGTTTAGAATGTGTGCCAATTAGCCACTTTCATCCATTTGTTCAATGAATATTTATTGAACTACCTGCCCACCCAGCAAAGTTTTAAACGTTGGGCATAAGCATAAACAATACAGATTTAAAAACAAAAACAAAACCCCTTCCATCGCAGAATTTGCACTCTAGTGGGAGGGGACGGAAATCAACAATGAATCAATGGGTACGATAATATATGGTATGTTATAGGTAGTATGTGCTATGGAGAAAAGTAAAACTAGGGGCTAGAGAGGGCAGGTAGTAGAGGTGCCTTAATTTCAGGTAGAACCACAAGGACTTCCAGTAAGATGGTCTCTCTGAGAAAACACTTGAGCAAAGACCTGAAAGAGTTAGGGAGTGAGACATGGGCATACCTGAGGGACCTCTGCAGGCAGAGGGGTCATGCCTGAGGACAGACATTTGGGATGCATGGACGAAGCAGCATGAGTGAGGGGGAGAGCTCAGAGAGTCAGGGGCCAGATCTTGGCTCTGACTGTGAGTGAGATGAAAAGAAAAGCAGCCGCTGAGGACTTGAGCAGAGGGACTTGATCCGCATTTGACATGATCCCATTGGCTGCTCAGTGGAGAAGAGCATGTTCAAGGGCAAGGGCGGGGCATAGCGAGCACTGAGAGGCTCTGCCAATCCACACAAGAGATGATGACGTGCACCGCGACAGCAGTAGTGCAGGAAGTATAATACAGGTTCCGGAATGACAGAATTTGTTCATGGATTGGATGAAAGGGAGGAGTCAGGATGATTCCAACATGGGTCTGGTTATCTTCATCTGACTCTATATTCAAATAAATCTCCAATGCCCACTGCAACCCTCTTCTTTTCTATTTCCTCTCACCCCAGGTCTGGTCGTGTCTATAGCTAATATGTTAATACAAGTTGTCTGCCACTAGGACTTACAGAATCTATTGTGATTTTCCCCTTTACATGAGTTGAGAGGAAACCCAGACTGAGTTTAGGACTGTAACACTAAGCAGATTTTTGTTGCACTTGTTTCTTTCTCCTGTTCTTTGGTTTCTAGGATTTTGCTTGTGTTTTACTGGCCTGATTATGTATTAGCCTTTGTTGTTCCTTTTGAACTGCTGGGGAAGCATATATGGAAGGGAGGAAGAGAGAGAGGAAGGGAAGGAGGACTGGATGGATGAATAGAGTCAGAGTAGGGAAACACACACACATACACAGAAAGAGAGAAGGAGAGATAGAGAGGGAGAGGGGGGGAGGGAGGAGGAGAGAGAGAGAGAGAGAGAGAGAGAGAGAGAGAGAGAGAGAGAGAGAGAGAATGAAATGGCCAAGTAATAAATAGATAACTTGCTTAGAAAGTAAAAAAATAAATGCAAGGACACAGACACTGGGCACATGGAGTGAGTGTGATAGATCAGAATAGATTCTTCACCCCTCCCAGAACTATCGAAAAAAATAAATATACTCATCGACATTTCAGAAGTAGTGTGTCCCCAAGTTGATGACTAATAAAACCTAAGGTCATAGCTCACATTAATTTATTTTATAGCACAGGACAAAAACGGGGGAAGTAGGGGAGAATACAATTTAAAAGACTAAGAAGAAAACCTAAGTTCAGTGTGTGCTGATTCAGAAAAGAATTAAACTGTTTTCTAACTTCCAGAAGGAAGACAACATTCTAAATGTATTGTTTTAAAAAGATAGTGAAACAGGATAAATAGTAACACCAGTATGATAATTTAGGATATGTTAAGTTCATCACCTTAAGGCCAGATTTATTTATATATTCATGCTCCATCTCCTTGCATGACAGCTTTTAAGAATGTATATAATAGCTTGACTGGTGTGGATCCATGGTTGAGTGTTGACCCATAACCAGGAGGTCACAGTTCAATTACTGGTCAGGCACATGCCCAGGTTGTGGGCTTGATCCTCAGTGGGGATGCATGTAAGAAGCAGCCAACCAATGATTCTCTCTCATCATTGATGTTTCTATTTTTCTCTCTCCCTTCCTCTCTCTGAAATTAATAAAAACATATTTTTTAAAAAGAATGTATATAATAGAAAAGGAGAAAAGGAAGAATAGAAAAGATGAGAGTGAAAAGAAAATATGCATAAGAAAATAAAGCCAAGGATAAAATTAATGCACCCCACTGAACGCCCCCAAATAAGAATGAAAAATAAATGCAAACATAAAATTCTGTTGAGTCACCAGAGATAGTCTTCAAACTTAATTTTTGAGCTTGCTACCAACCAAAACAAAGAGGAAATTAAGATCATGAATAAAAACCTAGTTTCTATAAGATCAAAACAAACCAGCAGTATTATGGGAGCTAAGACCAAAATCTAAAGAAAATGTATTATGTGGAGCCATATCACATGAGTAAAGACCTTAGCACTGTTCATTCAACAAAGCCAATAATACAGACAGTTTCTTCCTTTTTTCTAATGCATTACTCATCTTTTCTCCTTCTTAAGCAAAACATCACTATTAATTCCGGTAACTTTTATTTCATCGTAATTTTTTTTATAACAATTACAAATGTACAGTAAAATGGTCCTTGCCTCCATGGCAACAGTTTAACCTGGCTGTTACTCCTCACAGGCCAGCTAATGGGGTAAAAACGTAACAACAGTTTCTAGGCGTAATTTCCACAGACAGTTAATGTAAAACAATGACATTTTTGCAACTTCTGCCATCTGACCTCTGTCAAGCAAGTTTTCTGGGAACGAATCCATCTGAAAGATTCTGCTATGATTAGGACCAAATGCACTGGATGAAAACCTTCTGATTGGGGCCAAAGCCAAGATGATGGGTTCTGCTGTGGGTGTTCTTGAAATGGGACACCATCCTCAGTATCAATATGGCCACCTAATTCATCTCTCACTTGCTCGACCCTTACAACTGTGCTGAACCCCGAGCTCATTTGCAATCTAAATGCAGGTGTAGGATGGTAATCAGGGCACTGTGCTAATTTAGGTATTGTGTTTTAGGGGAAACAAAAGCCATGTTAATATTTATTCACCTTCAAATTAACTACAAATTGTGCCTCCTTATATGGCTCCTCCTCAGGCAAGGGAGGAAGTAAGTCCCAGTTATTAAAATTAATGTATACAAATTAAAAGGAAGAATTTGTTTCTGGCACCTGCTTCATGGCAAAGAATTATAATCAATGGCAAAATTGCCTTGGAACGCAAGTTTTCATTTCCTTCCCCTGGGTGGTATGTGAGGTTTGCTCTCAGCCCCTCAAAAGTCCCCTCTTCCTCTTCTCTTGCTCCTGGCCCTGTCATTCTTGTGCCTGTGCAGACATGTCAGTAGACCTGATCACTTTCACTTCTGCTGGGGAAATTACAACACGCTTCTTTAAATGGTAGAGAAAAGGGGGAAATTAGATCTTCTGATACCAAATCATTGGACTTTGGAGGGTCAGTAATCTGTCAAGCCCAGCAGGGCCATTGAATGCATGAATGAAGCAGAAAGAGGGGGAAAAAAAGAGTCAGAAAGGAAACAGGGGAAGAAAGAAGAGAAAGAGGTAAGGACAGAAACAAATTGTTGAGTGTGAATATTCCTCCATTCATCCATTTTACAAATCCTTGTTGAGCATCAGAAAATACCTGGCACCAGACTTTATTTCACATATTAATGTCCACTAAGGTCTGACTCTGAGAATATCTGCTGATTCAGTAGCTCTGAGCTGAACCAGAAAATTCACCAAAATTAGGAGAGTCCAGTATTCATGAGAGTCGGTCTGAAAAAAAGTCTAAAATCCTCTGATCTGGTTTTTTCTCCTCTTCAGACATTGCCTGATTCATATTCAAAGTAAAGAGCACGGGAGCGGCAGCTATTTCTTCGTTAAGCATCATGCAGTTGGCTTCTTCTGGAAAAAGCAG